>NW_024355203.1:1852782-1866393 GCF_902729225.1 Pteropus medius | reverse complement strand
AAAAAGATTCTAATTTAACTCATGTGTGAATGGGCAGGTCTTGTAACTGGTTCAAAAAAAAAAACATCCAAAGAACAGGCACTGGAATATTGATCAGAAATATATAAACTGAGGCAAAACTGGTTATGTTACAATGTGAGAGGGGAGACAATTAAACCTCTACTGAGCAAGTCATTGAACATGTCCATCAGTGACCTGCAACTAGCAAAGTGATATAAATGTGCTCAAAGAAAGTACAAGGCTAGAAAAGCAGAGAATCTAGAGCAGTGTACTCTAGACAAAGTAAAGTTTTTCGTTGATATTTATATTTATGTTTCTATCATGTTAAAGTCAAGTAGAAAGTTAGAGCTTCCTCAAAAAGAGGGTCCAGAAATTAGGGTGACCCTGTGCCTTCATCAAATATTTATACACACAGGCCTGATCAAGGCCCAGTGACATCAATGGCAACACTAAATTTAGAAGTCACAAGGCAGCTCCCTGAGGGGCTGGAGGATGAAATAAAGTGGATGAGAATGAGCACTGGTATCTTTAGTTTCCCAGGCCAACAGGACAATCAAGCAGGGCTCATCAGAGCAAAATCTAACAAACATCATGACTGATATAAGGAACTGTTGAAGCTCCTATAGGTGTAGGAAGCTGATTTGCTACCACTCTGCAAAAACTAAGCTACAGTTCCCTGTAAGCTGTGTACACCACTCTCTGCAGGGATGTTATGCCCAGTATCCCTGGAGAGATAGAAGGTATAATCAATGAGGGGTATTTGAGTCACTGATTTCAGAGAGGAGCAGTTTCTAATGATGACAGTGTAGGGAGTAGTCCTGGTAGGAGCAGCTAGTCTGGGTAGCAGGGAGAGAAGACTGCCTCATTAGCTCTAAGGAAGCCAAGTCTTTGTGAAGCCAGGATCTTGGCTAGGGGTCCCCTTGACCTATTGAAGTCTAAGAATAATGATAGTTGTTGGGGCGGTGGTGGAGCTGAAGACCATGACTGAAGTACCAAAGGCTTTATTCATGATAAAGGACATAGAAAGGTCAAAAGGTGACTGAAACAAGGGTGGGGGATGAGAATGTGGCATAGCAGTTGACATGAACTTAACAAAGCAGGGGTTTTTACAGGAAGATGGAAGAGTAGTGAAGGAAACCACAAAGAAATATATAAAAAAAGGAATTATGGCCAGATTGATTTCATTTGTTCTTTATTCTCTGCCTCATTTCAAAAAAGGACTTGAAGTTGGAATTATTAACTAGTGTTCTGATTCTTCCTATGGAATATATTGTTCTGTCTTCTCTTTAAACACTGCTAACTAGTAATATTATATATAAGCCATTATCTGGCTTAAGACATATAATTCAAGCAGATTTTAATTGTTATTAGTTATTAATGAATAGATTTATTAATGTACATTATTACAAACACAAATATAAATCTTTCCCAGATGAAATACCTAATCTATCTAAAAATCATGTATTTGATAGAGCACTATAGAATTATCAATGGTCAAATATGTTTTGACAGCTATAGTATATTCTATATAAATTTTATCCCAAATGACAGACTCAAAAGAACAGTCAATTCTTATACACACTGTTACTTGCTGTGTTAAAAGAATGTGTCACCTGAAGCAATGTAGAAAACACTACCTCTGCGAATGTTAATGTTTCATGTTTTCACCAATGTTTATCAGATGGTTGAGGGCCACCCTTGGCAGCCTTCTGACCTGTCACAGAGGGCTGGTCAAAGACTTCAACAATGGGGTCAGATGACCTGGGCTGGCCATCCCCATTTACCACTTTCTGGCCATGGGACCCCGTACATTCATCTGTTCCCTCTGAGTAGCAGTTCCCTCATGTATTAAATAAGGGTAATAAAAATTCCTCCACCTTCGGCTTTTCCCAAATATTAAGTCAACGTGTATCAGTAACTGTTGCCTGACACAGTGCCTGGCACAGAGCATAGCCTTAGAACTAGCTCCAAATGTCTTCCTCTAGGCCAGATGCTTAGGCGAGCTCCCCAAAGTGACTCTGGGCCTGGTTCTCATGTGACTGCTGGAGGCTCAGGCCACTGGCTGAGAAAACCACGGCCTGCAGAGCCTTGTGGAGAGACAGGAGAGGGCCATGCAGAGGAAGAAGCCAGACAGTCCTCACTCTGGTTTCCTCTCAGCTCCCCTCTGCCTGGGGACTCGGGCTCTCTCTGCCTCCTGCCACCATCTGTCTAAGCAGAAGCACCCAGCATGGCCTTTGGCTAATTTACAGGGGTGTCCTGAGAAGGAAGGAAATAGTGTTGGGGTTACACTTAGAGTTCTTTGGAATATTTGCTTGTATAAATCCAAGACACCTTTCTTACCATGTAATAACCATGAAACTCCATATTTACATAAACTTCTTTATCAAGATGTCTACCCCGCAAATTTGTTATAGAGGCATGAAACTCTTCTACCTTTTGCCAAGCACAACTCTTTCTCTTCCATTCATTTCAGCAGCAAGCAGGCTTCTTCCCAGCAACTGCAGGTAGTGAGTCACCTTTAGCTAACCATCAGATTACAACATTACCACCTCCTCTCCCCATTCCCAGCCCAAAGTAAAAGTAACTGTGTCCAGGCCATTGGTTTCTAATAGTCCAGTGTTCTCCAGCCTACAGTGAATGCCTCAAGGGTGTGTAATGCCAGAGCACTGATCATTATACCAAAATCTTGACACGTTAGTAATGTCGCTGTCTGATTTTTAACAACTGTTTATTTTAGCTAATGTCAATGGATTGTTGTAGCACAAAACATAGTCCCCTGGCTATTTCACAGGAAAGTACAAAAGAGGAATTCATTAAAGGCAGGAGAAGCCATAGTAGGTGTATAAACCATGTTGGGTTAGTGATTTTGTGTGATCAGGTCATCAGACACTGTACCTACAGTCCATGTAGGAGCCAACAGATAAATGGTCACCATGACACCTGTAGGGAGCCAGCCTCCTGGGCTCTTTCAGGCTACCTGATGTCTGAAGTAGAGTGTGAAGGCTGAGCTTTTAATAAAGCCATGTTTGCAAGCCCTCTGCAGAGTCAACAGGTATGGGAGAATCAGCCAGAGCAGTACTGCCATCACTTTAAGAATCATGCTTCAGCTGTACTTGTGGATTTAACAGAAAACGTGGGAATCATGGCCAGCATAGCATCAGCCCAAAAGTAGCACTCTGTCAAATCACCCTTCTACAAGTGCACAGGAATCCTACATTCAGGGGAGGAAGGCAGGGAGAGAGTGAGAATCTCTGCCCCTGGGAAAGCATCAACCCACTCAAGTTAAGACTTTTTTTGCACATTTCTATAAGGCGTGTAATTTCATTATATGTAATAGACGCTTCATCGGATTTAATGAACTAGCCTCAAAGAACTTCATGCTGTTTCTCATATAAGCTCTAATATATATAGTAACAGCCAGTTACTCCTCTTCCAATTTATTGACAGTCTCTTAGGCCAGGTACTCTACTAGACATTTAATATATGTAATTTCATTTCATCCTATGAACCAACCCATAATACCACAGTTTAGGAAACCAAATCAAAGAGATCAAGTAACTGTCCCAAGACCATATATCTAGTAAGCCATAGATCATCCTGGTCTGTAACAGAGATCTGTCTAACTCAAAACATTCTGCTCTTTCAACCTCACTATCATGGAATATTGTTTTGTCATGAAGCATAACTTTTACACTAAAATTCAAGACCAATGATCTGAAAGCAAAGTATCTGAATATGATTGCCATGGAAAATACACTAAACCAAAAGCTTCAGGAAGTCACGGACATGACCTGTCGGGGTCAGTCCTCCATCCACAGCACCTAAAGCAGCAACTGACAAAGAAGATGCTGAGTTACTATAAGAAGTAGATTGGATGAACAAAAGGATGAGTAAAGCATCTTAAACACTTACTTTGAATCAGGGACACATAAAAAACTTAGAGAACTCTATAAATTGAGTTAAGAAGTATGGTACTATTTGATAGCAGAACCAAAGCCTTGAAAGATATGGAGAACTAAGAGAATTCGTTTACTAGATGTGTGCTTCTCAAACTTCAATGTTCTTCCAAATCACCTAGGAGCCTTGTTATAATGCAGATTCTGATTCAGTATGGGTAGGGCCTAAGATTCTGCACTCTTAGGAAACCTGCAGAGGATGTTCATGCCGCTGATTTAAGGACTGTATACTTTGAGCAGACTGGATGGACTGTCCTTGGTGGCATAAATTACTCTCAGGGGATCTCTCGATTAGGATCTGGAGTATAGGCAGAGTGGCTTGCTCTGAACACTTAACACAAGTAGCATGAACGACCAGAACTGATGTCATTGAATAACATATTCAAGCATTCTGCTGCTTGAATTATTTATACTTAATTTAGATGGTGCCTGGTTTTACTTCTATATAACTCACCAGACATCAGCAACTTCTGATCATCTGCCAGAGCTTCACTTAGATAATCTCCAGGCCTTTACCACTAGAAAAAATGACAGAGGCCAAGCCTATCTTTATTGCTCTCCCAATTCTCTCCTTATTCTTCTTTTCCACTTTCTGGTACTCTCTTTTTCATCACCCCTCGAGATGTGTGCTATACTGAGAAATCACATGCTCCAAATCATATTCCTTCTTTTAACCACATCTTCCACATATGAGGTGAATGATGACAAGGTGATGATAATGCTAAACAACTCAAGTTCTCATGTACAGATTTTAGACAGTTTCAGTAGTTAAAGTATTGCACTATAAGTTGTACATGACTCACAGCTTCTACCCATCTCAGTACTATGGCTTTCCATGCTGTATACAAATATGACCATGTTCCTAGCTGCCTGGTTCTTTGTAATTTTGGTTCATTCAAAGAAAGCCTTATCTATTATACAGTAAATTCATAGGGGCAGAGGCCTTATTTATTGTTGCTTACCACTGAATCCCCAATGCAAGCACAGTGGCTGACACATAATAGGTGCTCAGTAAATATTTACTGAATAAATGAATACTTCCATGTTAAAAGAGAGGCATGATTATGTTAGTAGAACTCTAGGGCACTATTTCTTAAACTGGATTTTAAGATAACACAAGAGAAATTTAAAAATATTGCATTCTCACTTTGGAGATAATCCAAAAATATTAACTGCTATATAAGTAAGCATTGCCACAAGATTTTAGCTCTGGAGATATATCTGTGCTTCTGGTTGAATCAGAACCAAATAGTAGCATTGGGTGGATAAAACAAAACCAAAGGTGCAAGTGAAGTTTCTGCAGTAGTTTGAATAGAGAAAAGCAAAGGGAGAATGGAGCTATAATTTGGCATTCAATGGTGTACACATGCAGGACTCAAGAGTGCTGCTGCAATTGGCAGATGTGTGCAGAAGATATTCTTGAGCAGAGGCCCATCGGTATCATTTACCCATTTGGAACATCTGGCATCTTATTTTGCCTTTTAAATCAGTTTCCCCTGGGAAGAGCAATAGCGAAAGTGGGAGCCCAGTAGTTTCTTTCTTTTGGACTGTATTTATAAAAACGAAGGCTTTGCCAAATATTATTCAGGAAGGAGGAAAAGTTGGGACTGGATCTAGACAGAATTCTCCCACATTCCTTTTACTCTGTTTTGAGACAGGTACTCAAGATATGAGTTTCAATAACACACGAAAGAATAACTGAGTAAACTCTCTTTTGCTCCTTAAAATTCAAATGGCAGCTCTCGCCAGTGCCAGCTCCACATAAGACCTTGTGAAGTATATGGCTAAAAATATCTTCAGACTAAATTTCATAATTTCTACTTACGGAGTGTTATTTAGAAATGCCCCTTGCCTGTAACTTGGGCTTGGCCCATTTTCATTTTTAGGATGGTGTAATGATGATCGGTAATAAGTGAATATCGAAAACTGATACCAACATATTTTCCTGTGCTAAGCAATTATGGGAGGATGTATACTTTCCTGGTTTTGCACTAAAAATGCTGGAATCAGATAAATATAACTTAATTACTTGTTCCAAGAAATACCTGCTCTTGAACAAAAACACTGTGAACCAACCAAATGTTTTATTCAGCAAGACCAACACGTTGCTCATTAGTAATCATATAAAGATCCTTGTACTGTGTGTCCACTGATACAAAACTATTATGACATAAACTCAGCTGATTCCCAACCATCTCCCCACTTTGCAAAACCCATCATAAAATTATCCAGCTTGGCCTTGAAACCCGTAAAATATCCCCTTTTGACACTCTACCAAGCTCTCCCTTTATTGCAGTAGGTCTAATAAACTTAACTTTGACAGTCAACAACAATAAACGGCAAGAACATCCCCAATCTCTGTCAGAGTGTATAAAGGAGCAAAAAAATACATTTCTTATTTTTCATAACTTTATTCCCATGACAAAATGTATAAGTGCTACAAGAATTCGAAGATAGGAAACACCAGTGTCAACTACAGGATTCCTAGGAAGGTCTCAGAAGGACATGCTCTTAGCTTTTAAGTGCCTGCAAGACTAGTTCAGGAATTAAAGCACATTTTTAAAAAATCTCCACAATAATAGAGTTCAGCACACAACTGTATCTCGTTTTTCGCTCTGCAAACTCTGTTGGCGTTTTCTCCCAGCAGAAGCCTGGGAGGTATGGAGTAAGACGGAAAAAGCCTATTGGGTAGTCAGGAAAACCGGATTTCATCTCCAGCTCTTCCACTAACTCACAATGCAACCTCTGAGAAGCCACTTGACATGTCAGAGTTGTACTCCTTAATCTGACAATGTGGAAGTTGTATTATATGATCTCTAAAATCACTTTTACTGTTAATTGTTTATAATTCTAGCTCACATCCCTAACTTAAATAATAAAAAAATGTATATTTCCTTTTTAATCAGCACAAGCAAAATCCAAAACAATAAGTTTTAAAGTGTGTATTGCGCCAGCATCTTTGCTCTGTTTGCATTTATAGAGGTATATCTATGTGATGTATACAACTCATATAAATGCTAAAAGAATATGTGACATAATGTATGTAGATAGCTATATTGCAGACCTGTTCCACTTACTCAGGGGAAACTATCTCATTTAACCTATTTCAGACTACATTGAGATGGAGAATGTTTTATTTCCATAATATAAAGTTATTTCAGATTTAGATTAAGACAAAATGAGTCAAATGTGAATTCCATGAATTGATGAAGAGGGCTCAAATTCACAAATAGAATGGAGAATTCAATAGTAAAGGAAAATGGGATTGCTTGTAGTCTGTCAATAAAGCATATTTTCTTGTTGTTTCCTGCCTTCGTGTCTTACATATTGAGACATCTAGTTTTCTGCATTCAAACTGGCAAGTAGGAAAACTGCTGTCAGAGACATCTATCTAAAACATACCATGCTCAAAAACCTATAAGGAGTCCAAAGAGCATAAGAGACACATGGCACTGACGTAGATCCAATGTAGATCTTGGAGTCTAATGCAGCTGAGCCCAGTCTAGAGCAGCCAACCGCCAGCAGATCCACAGATTCTTGAGTGAGAATTAGGGATTGTTGTTTGAAGCCACTAAGTTTTCAGATGGTTTATTATGCAGCAGTAATGGGAAAGTATTTAAGTAATTGATCAAGGAAACACTATAAAGGAATAAAAATCAATCATTCTGCCTGAGCCAGGTTACCCCATTCTGTAGAAATAGTTCTCCATGCAGAGACATTCATACAACTGGGCCTGGTGACTTGTATCCAAGATGGAGGGAGGGGTGAAAAAAAGAGGGAAAAAGTCATTTAATTGTTTAAAAACACATTTTAAGTAACAATAAAAACAATGATAATATATAAATAAAAAAGCACTGGTATAAGTGAAAATTGGATATTTTAAAACTAACATTAAAGGGTTTTAATTCAGGAAAATATGCTGTTTTAAAAGTACTTAAAGTAATGTACATCAAAGTGAAAAGAAAGATTTTTCTGGGGCAAAATACCACAAAAGGAAAAGGAGAGACCATCTTGTTATAGCAAAATCACTGTGAATACTACATCAGTAGAGGTAAAAAACTGTGTCTACCTTTGTCTGATTTTATTTCATAGTCTAGTGGCCTATATAAATGGTCATATAAGAGCAAAGCAATTTAAAATTACATTCAGAAGAGCAAATCTATAACAAAAAAGTCTATAAACTTTTGGAGAAGAATTCAATATAGATTCAATAAACAAATAATGAAAATGGCTAAATGCCACTGTATCTTTTTTTATTTTAATTTCTCTCAAATTCTCTTAGCCTATTATATGGACTTTAGTATCAGTCCAGCATTAGATATTTTGGTTTTGAAACTGAATAACCTGCTTTAGAGTTGAGATTAGAGGAGCATGCTTTTGAACTATATACTACATATATTATTTATACATTTTATTAGCATTCTAAAGTTCATGAAGGAGTCAAGTAAGAAATAGAATATCTTTGGGTTCTTAATTAATGAGTTTAATATATGCCATGCCCTTGGGAGAAAATGGTTATAGAAAAAAAAGCAATTTCAGAAGTGGAATACAGTTCAGGGTCTGCTGCAAGAGAATACATAGATAAGAGTCTGTACTCCTTTGCTGCCTTCTAGCTTTCCTATTTCATTTAATCAAAGTTCAAGTCTCATAATAACTGAAGCCTAGCTTCCATTTAATTTCTTCTGTCCCTCACCATGCACACCCTATCATTAACAACTTATCTCTAATATGCCTTTTATATACCCAATGCCATCACCCTCACTTGGACCTCATTTCCTCCCATCAGCCGGATTTCAACAGGCTATTTGTGAAAAAGATTCAAAAAAAAAAAAAGGCCACAATACTTTGCAGGAATTTGCATCAAAGGTGGAGTGCATCCTCTGTCCCTTGGACATGGGCTGGCCAGATGATCTTTGACAAAAAGAATGTGGCAGAAGTGGTATGGTGTCAGTTCTGAGCCTTGATCTAAAGAGTTTCTACTCCTCTACTCCTGGGAACTGCTACTATCATGTAAAACCACCCAGGCTAACTTGCTAGATAATGAGAAACACATGGCTCAGTCATCGCTATCACCCCAGCTGCAGCCAGTCAACCCTCCAATGAAGAGCTGATGACCAACAGGTGATGGATGACTGAGCCCAGTAAAATAACCCTCTAGCAGAGCACAGGCTAAACAGCCAACTCAAAGTACAAGAGACAAAAACAAAATAGTTTGTTCTAAGGTAGTATACTACTATAAGGCAAACTCTAAACTGATATAGCTACTAATTCATCCATTCATGTTAGCATGTCACTTCTAATCTGTTGGGAGTACCATGAAACTGCAGCTATAAAAATCTAAAAGAGCCATAAATGGCAGGATATAAATACGGAAGAAATTCTTGGGGGCTGAGAGTGGGGACAAAGTGATAGAAAAATAAAAAATAATAATAATTGAAAAATGCTAAGATTATTGTCAGAAACTTTTGATGCCCATCTCCCCAGCTCTTTCACGCTTTTCTTTCTCTCTCCTTAGATTGGAAACCAACTGCTTCTTGGAAAGAAGACAAGTGAACTCAGGTGTTTCCAGGCTCATTATTGCAATAATTAGCACAAACGTGTAGAATATGTTTGTTATGTGCCCAAGATAAAGCTAAGTGCTTTATGCTTATGATTTCATTTAATCTTCACAACAAACTTAAGAGATAGGTATAATTATCCTCTTCATTTTAGTAATAAGAAAACTGAAGCATCAAGAAGTCACTCACGCATGGCAGAGGGAATGCCGCTAGCATTAATATGATGGCCAAGGGAGGGAGGGAGCAATTGGGGTGATCGTTGTACAAACTATATAGATGTCTAACCAATGTACTGCATACTTGAATACATTTAAAAAAAAAAGTCACTCAAGCTCACACAGTAAAGGGCATAAAAATGCTTTAACCCCAGGGGATCTGACCCTGGAGCAGGTTCCTCTTAGTCAACCTGCTCCCCTCCCTTCAATACCTGGTTGAAGATTAGGAGCCATTTTCTTTGCTCTCTAGTTTCCACAGACTCCACCATTCCCATTTTTTCTCTCATGGCTTCTTAATGTAACTATTTGTCCTCTGTAGGCACCTGACGTCTAATGAATTCCTCATACTTGTTTAAAGTAGTGGTTCTGGGAGCTTCAAATATATTGATGCCCGCATTCCACCCCCAGAGAATCAAATTTAATTGGAGTGCGGCCTGAACATCAGGATTTTTAAAAGCTCTCCAGGTGATTCTATTGTACAGCCAAGGTTGAGAATAACTGGTACAAAGGATGAGAGAGTATTCATTTCCCACCCTACTCTCATACCTCTTTTGAAAAAGGGTACTTATAGAGAGTATGTTATAAATCAAAAGTCAAGTCAGGTTATAGCATAAACAGCGATACTTGGAGATAGAAAAGGAGGCCACCTTCCTGACATGATTTTAGGATCCTGTCCAAAAATGCCTTTCTCGTAAGCCACGCTGACTGAAATTCTACCATCGGGAAAAGCTAAAGCTTATATCACTGAATGTTTCCACCATCATCTTTTAAACTAAAAATACCCTCCAGTGAGAGTAAACTTGCTCATATAATTTTTACAGCTATGTTTCTTCATTTCTCAGATCACTCTCCTCAGGACATGAAGTTTGAATTGGGGTACTGAGGGAGTAGGAAGTCCGATTGTTAGAGAAAGGAAAACAAGTTTTTGGATCCTTGGTCACTACTCTTGGGAGGTCTGGCTAAGCGAAGGAACAGAAATAAGAAGTCTTAGAACCTCTGACAGTGTGGGTGGGAGTACAGAGGTGAGGAGTAAAGCTAGCAGATTGGGGTGAGGTCTAATATGGAGGATTGCTAAGCGATGCTTTTTACTTCTACCTAGAGTCTGACGACAGTATTTTTCCTGATTTTTTTTTTACAACATTTATTCATTCACTCATTTATGACATGTGCATAAAGGAAGTATATGCCATGTAAAAAAAAACCCTTCTGGAAATACAAAGATGTCAAAGGTGACAAATACCCTCAAGGAATATAAAACTTCAAATAACTTGCAATAATGTTGTGATAAAACAGAGAAACTAAGATTGAGTTTTCTTAAATTCAAGAGCCTAAAATAAACGCATAACTTGGGATGGAGGACTGAATTACTGTCTACTAACCTTTTATAAGTCACAGTAATTTTCTATTTCACTGATAATTTTTAGTCCTAAAATGAAACTGAATCACTGGGAAATACTTCTCATTTTGAACTAAAGCAGTGCCCTAGAGGTGGAAGAATTTACTGAAGTTTATTTTTATTTTTTTGGTAACAAAGTCTTTATGAAATAAAATCGATATTAGCGATCAAAATTAAATTCAAAACCCTAGAAACTTAACCTAGACTAATGGAAGACTTGATAACTTCAACACAACAACAAAGGGAATTTTTCTTTCATCTCAAGTACATATGAAACTAATTCTCCTAGAGAGTGAAAATATTGATTTTCACAAGTTTAGTAAGACCTAATACAACCTCTGACCTTCTAGCAAGAGTCACACCAACTTATAATCAAGGCAACAGTGACAGTAGTGACAGCATGTTGAAAAACCGACAAATCAATATTTCGAAAAGAATTATCATATGGTACTAAGAAGCTATATGTCTTAAGGATCATAGAGGACCAAGAGGCCTTTGGAAAAGGTGAACAATTATAACAAACTGTTTCAAGGATTCCTCAAAATCTGAATTAACTAAAAAGATCTCCCCTTCCCGTCTGTTGCATTTCTAAAACTCCTAGTTACTTACTACTCCTTTGATGGTCTTCTGAAGAAATGAACATTTTAATTGCATTAAGGGATAAATCATTAGAATTACAAGGTCAAAGAGAGCTGGAATTAGAAAATAGTGTAACGAATGTCTTATCTAGCTGTGCAGATTGCAGGGCCCCATCCCCAAAGATTCTGATTTAAATGCTCTAGGGTAGAAGCTGGAAATCTGTAGTCCAGGTGATTTTGCTGAGGGTTATCTGAGGTCCACATAACAGAAACTTTTCTCTAGCCTTTCCATTTTATAAATGATGTCATAGAGGGTGAGAATGGAAATGCATATTTGGAGAGTAGAGAAATACTGAAATGCCTTCCAGGGATTCTTCTTGGATTCAACTAAACATTCAGACTCTCAAGACTATAACAGTCTCTCTTGCCATGAGCCTACATGGAAGGTATAGGTCAGATGTTAGATGTCTTTTCCATGAGAGTCCTTGCAGCAGTTCATGTAGATGAGAGTTCACACAGCCCTCTGGGAGCTATCCTCTCCCCAGGTGACAGTTCAGGTTCAAGGAGACAGTTCTACATCAGGCATTTGGGTAACTGCCCTGGATTAGAAGCCTCACTCTTCACACATGTCAATGTTGATTGAAACACCACCACCAGCCTCTCTCCCTCTGGTAACCACTAAACTATTGTCTGTGTCTATGGGTTTTTGTCTGTCTTGTTTGTTCATTGTTTTTGGTTTTATGGGAGGTAGATAAAGGTAAAGGGGGTCCGATATATGGTGACAGAAGGAGATTTGTTTAGGTGGTGAACACACAATACAGTATACAGATGATGTATTATCAAAATGTACATTTAAAACTTATATAATTTTATTAACCAATGTCATCTCAATAAATTTAATTTCAAAAATACCACCAGCATAGCTTCCAAAGTTCCCCAAAGGGGCATACCCCTTATCAAGAGTCCCTGCACCAGGGAAGCCCAAAACTATGACTTTCGGTGCAAGTATTTATGCTTCTTCCAGTCCAGATGCATCTCACCCATCAGGAAGCATTTTTACATAGTAAAATAATTGACATATAATCATCTTACCTGGTTCCTAAGATAGCAAAGCCGGGTGGTTAGCCATAAGTAAATTTCTCTTGCAACATGGTTTTGTTAACACACCCACAATTATAAATACAATCTTCAAAGTGATATTTTTACATAGATCTTCCTATAGGTCTATTGCTGATATTATCTCACTTTTACAGAGAAATACCAGGGATGGGAGGATGATGAAGTGCAAAAAAGCACACGTGGTTTTAACAGGTAACTCTTCCATAAAACTCAATGCAAGTCCCCATGTGGTCTACAAGGTGCCTCAGAACATCGGCCTCACCTTCTCCTTATCTTACCAAATAGAAGTCTCATTACATAAGAAAAAACAAGTTTTTGAGAAGCAGACAAGTGTAACAGATCTGTTAAGAAAGAATTCTTTATCTGTAAATTTATTGGAGTTGAGAAAAGATAGCAAAAATGTATTTGATTAGTTCATTCTTTGCTACAAACTGTGAACTAAGGCAAGTCAATTGTATTTCCCAATTTCCTTTCCAATTTCTTTTTTTCAAGTTTCCACTACTTTCCTGTTTTGTTTTGTTTTGTTTTAGTTTGCTTTTTTTCCAGCTTTATCAAAATATAGAAAATTAGCTGCTCGTAGTTACATTGTACAATTCAATGAGTTTTTTCAATTATAGTTGGCACATAATAATATATTAGTTTCAGTTGTACAACATAGTGATTAGAGATCTATATAACTCACAAAGTGATCACCCCACTAAATCTAGTACCCCTCTTCCACCTACATATTCATTACAACATTATTAATTATTTTCCTTATGCTACACTTTGTATCTCCGTGTTTGTGTG
>NW_024355203.1:1829288-1852771 GCF_902729225.1 Pteropus medius | reverse complement strand
GTGTGTGTTAATTTCAAGCAACTAAAGAGAATGAATTTATGTATGCATGCAACTGAAATGCATCATCAGTTGGTAAAAATGTAAAGGCCAATAAGAATATTTAAGTGGTAGTAGTGTTCTCTAAATATTAATGGAAAATGTTTCAAATAGTTTTCTGTTTCTAAAATGATTCGGGTAAAGATAAGCAAGATCCTTTAAGATTCTTCTGATATGGAAAACTGCATTGTAAATTTCTGAGGGAGGATTAATTATGTAGCATTCCCTAAACTTGTTTTACCATGGAACCCTTTTCTGAATAGAACATTCACTTGGCATACAACGTGGAAAGTACTAGAACAGGTATTTTTATGCAGCGCCTCTGAACACTGAGTACTTTTGGAAAAAGGGTTTGTTTCAATTTGGTGTGCATGTGTCCAGAATTTCTGAATGTAATAAAATGCCAGCAATTCTTACCCAACACCATTCTCCTACTGTAAACTTAAAGAAATTATAATGGTCGGGACTATTCATTCTACATCAATTATATATATATTAAGAAAATGACTTTGGAGAGTATCTAATACAAACTATGTGAAACATTGCTGACCTTAACTTCCAATAAATAGCACTTTACTTCCTAGAATAGGTTTTAGAGTGACCAGCTACATATTTGAATTGAATGATTATACACTTAAATTTTCATTCATGAGTACAGGGATGGTAAGAAATTACAAGTGTCTTGATATGAAAAGCTAAATAATATCCCTTATTATTAAAAAAAAATCCCTTAGTCTCAAACTGGTTTTGAAATAAAAATAAAATAAGATTAGACATCAAATACAAAACAAAAAAAGCTTTGTTGTGATAAAATTCTTAACCCTGTAATATCCTGATATGAACTGAAAATATTTAAGGTAAAAAAAATAAGTATAATTAAGAAGTTTTTGACTACATATAAGAGAAAAGGCACTGTGAGGGGACTTAAAGGACCTGCCAGATTTTATAATCAAGAGCAGTATACTTGACATATACTTGCTCAATAATAACTTGGTGAATAAACTAATGAAAGAAAAAAAAAAGGCTTCATTAAACTCCAAGACCACCAGGGGCTCTTAATTCTGAGACAAGCATTACAGAGGATAGTGGCATCACAAGAAGAAGGGACATAAATGCTGAGATCATTTGGCACTGAAATACCCATTCTTCATTCTTTCTCTTTCCCTCACCCTCTCCCTGAAGCTCTGCATGCCACAAAACAGCTACTGAAATGCAATTGAGAGAGTTCTATATTGCAGTTATATCTATGTCTCTCTGTACTTTGTATACCTCATGTTCAGGAGGGGACATATACAGGAGAATGCAATACGGGGTACAGTATCTAGAAATGTAGAAACAAGATTAGAAACACATCTATTAGAAGACCAAGGAAAACTGCAATCTAATGAAATAAAGTGCTATTTTCCTTGGTGTCAAATGTTCTCAGGTCTCTTGATGGAGTCAATTGGTAAATAGTAACTAGTAGGAACTAATCTAACTAGGCTTAGTGAAAGGGCATTAGGGTTAAGTTTCAATATAATTTGATGTTTATTTTAAGGTGCCGTCTTTAAATCTAATTTTGGAATAGTTAGGGGCTTCAAATCAGCATTGCAACAGTGAAGAGAACACTCAAGAGTAACTATTTAGACAAATAATTTTAAATATATCTTTTGGATAAAAGACACACAAGATACACAACCTTTTTCATATATTTTCTCTTGCCTTCATTTATACAAGTACGATAAAGCAATTCAAGGATAAGATTAGAAGCTCTTATCACAGCCATTTGTGGGCAAGTGATTCAGTTCAATGCAGTACTCAATATCATTTGTCAGGGCAGGCTTAAGTGGTTCAGGACTGGAGTCCCCCTGCTGGTATTCTGCGATACTCATCTATCTCTTGTTCAAGGCTGTGATCTTAGCCAGACTTTGTATTAAATCAGCCTAGCATTTAGTAAATAAAGCGGAAACTTTAGACGTTTTCATACTTATTAATGTCCTCTTTGTAACCGAAAGCTAGAATAAAGGAAGCCACCTTTGTAAAGCTACAATAAAGTCTTAACAACTGTGCGCAAATTCTCAAGACCTTCCTTACTTTTAAGGGCCAAAAAAATGTTATGGTAAACTCACTAGTGAAATAAGTAATAGCATGGCTGAGGCTAAACTGTTTAGCTTTTCACCTTCAGACATTTTTCTAAGAAAGCATCTAATGTTCATTTATATTTGAAAAATTAGTTTTGTATGCATTGAAAGTATTTTTGCTTTGTTTGATTTGTCATTTATTTATTTATTTCAACTAATTTATTTTATTTATTTTTTTTATTATGGTGACATTGGTTAACAAAATCCAGTAAGTTTCAGGTGTACAATTTAACAGTAAGGCATATGTATATTGCATTGTGTGTTTACTTCCCATAGTTAAATTTCTTTCTGTCACCACATATTTGACCCCTTTTACTCCATCTACCTCCTCCCCCTCCCCCCTATCTTCTGGTAACCACTAGTCTATTGTCCATGTCCATGAGACTCTTCGTTTATCTTGTTCATTTGTCAATTTAGTCACTATTGTTTTAGAAACCAATTTGGAATTAAGGAGCATACACACACAACACTTAGCACTTTTTTGATAAGAATCCATTTGATAATGAATTTTTCCTATTAGATGGTTATAGAATCTTTCTAAAACATAAATCTCACAGTTCTGGATAGCAACTATACTTGTAAGGGTCCAATCTAATTTATCTTTTATTAATAACACATCTGTCTGAGAGGGCAAATAATGGCCATTCTATTGTTCTATATGATAGTGACATTGATATGTACTCACTAAAGACTGGAACTGCCTTCACACGTTTCCATATGACGGATCATAGTGAAACACTAGTTAAATGCCCTCACAGATTCATGGTAACACACATATGTTTATCAGACTAAAAAGTTCTAAATAAGAAACCTGTGTTTGGTAGTGTTATTTTTAGCCCAAATCAGTACTTTGATTTTTTCCTGGGAATATGTGAATTAGGCAAATGTTAATACTCAAATCATCACACATTTTCATTTATCCTATATTGAAAGACATTTTAACATGACCATAAGTTTTTCAAGGTAATTGTGGATTTTCTCTTTAGACAACATGTTTTCTAATTATTAAATATAAAATGGGAAAAGATGGCATCTGTCATTATTTTGCACTGCATTTATGGTCATGACAAAATAATAAGAAAATTAATCATACCACATCCTTCACACCAAGCTAACAAGTATAATCTTGAGGCAATATAATAAACTGAAGCGAGTTAGGCTTTGAAGTTATATAGTATTTTTTCCATTTAGAACTTTATATGAACATGCTCAAAATATAAGGCATTTCTTGATTTCAACCTGAAAATGAGTCTTGATGTTAATATACCCTGGGTGGGTCATGTTCTAGTATGCGGCCTTAGGCAAGTTCCTCAGATCCTGAGATTGAAGTCATGATCATATTCAGAGGTGTATGAAGAGAATAGGCCACAGATAAGAGATAATAATCTCAGTTACATTTTTTTTTCAAAGCCTGGTCATATATCATTTTCATGGCTCCATCTCAAAGCCTGTAATGAAGAGAACTTCAATGTTTGGGATCACCTAACTAGAAAATATAAGGCGTTTAACTGCTAGAATGTAGAGAAATAGGCATACTTCTATGTTATCTAGCAAGTAATTCTTTTCAGTTTTGCTAAAAAAAAGAAAAAAAAAAGGACAGAAATTGCATCAGAAGAGCTTGAAAGTGGCTGTCAAGGCTCAGTGATCACAAAGTCTGTGGTGGACATTTCCAAGGACTATCGCATCTCTACTTTAACCAAATGATATAGGGCTGAATAACCTTCTGCTTAGAATAAACTTCTTCTTTTTTTTTTTTCTTTCTCTGTAAAATTAAAATCTTCTTGTTTCTGAAGGGCCAGAAAACTTCTGGTCTCTATTATACTGTATTTAGTTATGTAAAATCTTATTCTTCTCTTTTCAAACCTATGAAATCATCCAAATTGAAAATATTAACTAAGCTAAATCCTAAATGTTATTTGTCTTAATAATCTCTTACATATTATATATAATCCATAGTTCATGATACATAGGCCCAATTGAGAATTCATTTGGTCTGTAAATAATTTAGTTTGAAACAGTATAGAAGATTTACTGCCCCCACCACTATTTTAATGCTGTCGAAATAACAATAAATTATCTTATATTTATATAGAACTTTATAGTTTTCAAAAGAACATAAAACTCATTATTTGTTTCTCAGAAAGTTCCTGTGTATACAATTGGTATCATCATAATCCTTCATTCATGACATTTTAAGATCACTGATCCATGCATGGCTTTCTTTTACTCTATTTCATTATATTTATACTCATCTGTATTTATTGTCTATTAGATTAATAATCTAATAAACAATATTATTCTTGATATTTAATATAAGTTTACTAGGTCAGAAGAGCAAGATAATTATTATTAGTCTAACACACAGTCATTGAGTGCTTATTGTGTACCATGTACTATAATATTTTTTCTTTAGTAATTTGAAACAGATCAAATTTGAATTACGGGCAATTCCATTCTCCTTCTATATGCATTTGTATGAAAATAACAACAACTCTCAAAGTAGCCAGTTGCTGGTTCTGTGGACTACCTTTTCCCCACAAGTCCCTTTGAAATCTCCGCAACTATCCCATCTTCAAAACAGGGAAGATGTTTGCCAAACAAAACTTCAAATGAAAAAAAATCTTGGTAACCTGTGCACAAATAGAGCATCTGTCTACTTACCTAAATATCCAGCTCTTCTTTTTTGGTATTGAAAAAAAAAAAGTTACCTGTCATTTTTACATTGTTTTCTATGTCAGCCTGTATTAGGGTCAAAGACTGCCAATTACTGTATACTGCCATGAACTGCATCAGTCAAATATTTGACTTATTCTAAACTTTTCACGAAGTTTCGTCAAAAATAAACTTTTAGGGGAATATGAAGTTTCCAAAGGAAAAATACTGGAAATTTGATTGACTGTTAAGCAGAAGCTTTATGTTTTTTTGAGAGAAAAGAAAAAAAAAATATGTTGTTACTTGAGTCCATTCTGGCCCTTTAGTTTGACTTTTCCTCTTGCTTTAGAAGCCTCCTGCCCTTCAGTGACTATATAGGCAAAAAAAACCAAAAAGAAACAAAAAAAAAACCTAAAAAAAACTGTCTTAGTCTTTCGATGTCAGAAAATATCTCTATCTTCTTAGTAATGGTTTAGCTCAGCATAGAACTTGAGGTTGACAGATTTTAATCTTAGCACTTTCATGAAATCTGTTATTTTTTTCTGGCATCTATCCTTGCCGATGACAAGTTGGCTGTCGTTCTAATTGTCTTTCATTTTGTTTCTGGTAGGCAGCCTGCCTTGAGTTTCTGGTAGCTAATAAGATGTTCTCATTAACCTTGATGTGCCTAGGTGTGAATTTATTTGTATTGGTCCTACTGGACATTTAATGTGCACTTTTAATCAGTGGGCTCATGTACTTTTCAGTTCTGGAAAATTCTTTGACATTATTGCTTCAAATATTGCTTCGTTGCCATTTACTTAATTCATTTCTCATGAAATGAATAATGTTGGAGCTTCATGAGCTATGTTCCTTGTCTCCTAATTATTCCTTTATATGTCTTTTTAAAATCTCTTTGCCCCCTTATTCTGCTTTTTGTATAAATTCCTCTGCTCACTAATTTTCATATTGGCTCTGTTATCTAAAGCTAATCTGTCAAAATTTTTTAAACAATATTTTTCTGGTAAAACTATCCTGAAAAAATATTTATAAATTTGGAAAGGACACAAAAGAAATAAAAATAACAAGCACCTATATTGCCAACTCCAAGATTTATCCACGTTTTGTGATTTATTTTTCTCATAAACACCCTTTTCCCCCATGTGCATGCTTTACACACTATAGAAAATATAAATATAGGTATTTTTTAATGAAAATAATTAGAGACATCATTCATAAAGATAAAGGCCTCTTTAATCACTACTCTGATCCATTCCTCAACTATACTGAGGTAAATACTATTAAAATTAAGTTTATATCTTTCCATTAATTTTTTTTAAATTTACATATATGGATATATAGCCATGTAAATTCTTTAGTGTTATTTTATATTTTAATATATATAAATATATCATACTATGCTAATCATATCATCTACTCACTAATATTTTTGGAATTTCCCTACATGCTGAAACAAATACATTTAGTACATTTTATTTAATTTCACTATACATTTTGTACTTCATATATTTTGCTATACTTTATTTACTCCTCTTTTGTTATCTTTTTTTTTTGGTGTCAAATTTTCTGTATCATAAACAGCAATGAAAATAAACAGTATCCTTGTACATATCTTTTTATACATGTGTATGAATATTTCTCAAGGGGAAATACAAAAAGGTTGAATTTCTGGGTGATAAGGATTTAGATTTCATCAATATGAATAAGTGTAGCTATTTCATCAACCTTATGAGTGCTAACGATATTTAAAAATTTACCAGTCTGATCAGTAGAAAATAGTACATATCTGTCGTTTAATTGGCATTGTCCTGATTACTAATGAAGCTGAGAAAATCTCTGAGTGCTTATTGGCTTCTTTGACTATCTATTTAAATATTTTCGCTATTTTTAATTAGGTTGTTTCTTGTTAAATAGGAAATATTTGCATATTCGGAACAGTAATCCTTTGTTTTATATACATTGAAAAACGTTTTCCAGTAATGAAATTTATTTTATATAACCACTAGTTCGTACTATTGGGTACTTTTAGGGCTTCTTTCTGTTTCCTTAGTAATTGTTCTTTTTGAACAACCGCTATCTCTTTATCTCTTGGACAATAATAAATCAATATTTTAGTAATATTTCCCATTATTTTCATTTAATCTGGAATAATTTTATAACTAGAGTGTTGGTTCATTGTCTATTTTCTTTTTTAATTTTTAATTTGTCATTTTTGATAAATTGAAGACACTATGATTTTAAGAAATATGATCAAGAATCTTTAGCCATATTACAGCCTTTGGTCTTTTGATAAATAAAAAGAGGGCTACAGGAGAGTCAGAGGTAACAGAGGAGAGAAGGCAGTATGACAAAGGTAGCAGAGTCAGTCAAGGAGATGTGATGATGGTATGCTGACGCTTTGAAAATGGAAGCAGAAGCTGGACCATGAGCCAAGAAATGCAGGGGGTTTCTAGAAGCTGGAAGAGGCCAGAAAACACATTTTCTCCTGAAGCTTCCAAAAGAGATGCAGCCCTGCTCTCACCTTGGTTTAGTCCAATGAGACCCATGTTAGATTTCTGACCTATAGAACTATGAGATAATACATTTGTGTTGTTTTAAGCCACTAAGTTTGTGATAATTTGTTACAGCAACCATAGGACAATAATATATTAATTTATCCAGCTACAGTCTCCTAAAGGTTAGAGCCTGCCGATAGGAGCTCTCTTCAATCAGTCTCTGTCTTACACACCAGTCTGCACAGCGAGCCTAGTTCTAATTCCATTCTTCATGAAGAGTAATGCTAGTCCTGCAGACCCATAGGATATAAATTCCAAAGTACCTCTTCCTACTTCTGGATCTTGATCCCGGCACACTATGCCCTTAGATCTACCTGCCACACTGCACATTTAATTTCTGTTTTGTGGTTAGTCTGGAGATGTTCAGTTTGTTGGAATATGTCTTTAATCTATTTTTATATTTTTCTATCATTGCTACTAGAACAATAGGGATGCCATTTCATTGACTTTTTGGTGAAGACAGTTCTGTAAAGTAATGCTTGAGGCTGCCCTACCATTCTAGTAGCAATCAATACATACATTTATAATTTCAAGTCCTTTCCTCTTAATCTAGTAAACTTTTGCAATCATCGTGCTTATTTGCTACTTCCACTGCCTCCTGGGTCTTGAAATGCCCTTTTATTGTCATATACACTTAAAATCACAAAGTGGAAATCAACACTTTCTGGTCAGCTGAGTCACCTTTGAAGGTGCCATCAATAATTTCTAGGACACTGATTTTCCTGCTGTGCCCCCAAAATATAACATTTTTTTCCTCACAGTTCTAATAAATTAACTCAGACCAGTTTAAAACAGACAAACTCCTGATAAAATAGGATTAATTTTTAAAGGAAAGCCAAGTGTTTAAGGATAAAGTCATGACCTTTCTACATATTTAATAAATATAATTTGCCATGGCAGTAAAGAAACTCCTCTCCAAGGTAAAAGACAAGACAAAACAAAAAAATATATATCATGATTTATAATTGAAACATATGAGTGCTAATTTCAGCCTCTCTCTGTAATATCCTTTATTGCTCCTAGGACATGAGCATTAGATACAGGATTGCCAATTTCACAGCTTTGAATCCATCAACAATGTTAGCACTATAGGCAAGTAAGTTGATAATGACTCTAAATAAGGTAGCCAAATCGGAGCTGAAGCTTTTGTGAAAGGTTGATCCAAACAAACAGCCAAGAGCTTAGAGCTGAAGTTCTACTTCTCCCTGCTCAGAGATCTCATTAAAATAAGTTTCAATTAGATAAGGGTAAAGGGGATCAAATATATGGTGACAGAAGGAGATTTGACTTTGGGTGGTGAACACACAATGAAATATACAGATGACGTATTATTGGATTCTACACTTGAAATCTGTATAATTTTATCAACCAATGTCACCCCAATAAATTTAATAAAAAAATAAGTTTCACTTGAGGAACTGTCAAAAGTCAGCATTTAATCATTAATCTCAATCTGTTATATTGAATAATGTTGTGTGATAAATATAGTAACTGCAGTGACTAGCACTAGAACTTTACAATCTGAAAAAATGAAAGTGAGTGTCTTAAGTTTCTTTTGTTAACAGCTGCTGCCTAAAATCTGACTTGTAGAAGCTAAGAAGATAGAAAGTCCTTCTGGAAATCTAGATATACCATCTCTGAGGAATGTTTTATTAATATAGAATATATTTAAATAGCTCTGAATACTAGATTTCATTTAGCTCTGTTATTAAAATTTGAATGGGGCCTGAGTTAACTTACTGTAAGAACTGGAATGACTCAAATATAAAGGTCTATGTAGGTTCTTATTTAGAAAGGACATTTGTAAGATATAAAACTATACATAAGAATATTAAATAATCTATTATCTATCTGTATCTGTTATACTTCTCCATCTCTACATATCTATTTTGGATTTATACATATAGTTCTATATTTCTATAAATATTTATCATGATGTCATGTTTCTTAAGTTTTACAAAAACTCAAATAAAAGTAACTTTTAAAAAGTAAAGTCATCTAGTTCTATCCTATCCTGACTGATACATCATTTCACTCACCATATGGTGCACTGTAACAGATTTGACGATCATGTCCTGTCTGACATGTCCTAGCTTTTCAATAGTGTCAACTACTTCATCCATGCTACTCCCAATAAAGAATGCCCTTCTACTTGCTTTTCTGATTGTCATTAAGTACAAAAGTGAGATTTGTAGAGCAGCACAAACTTTGGAAGGTTTGCTAATATAAAGAATCTTGCATCTTGTGAGGAAAAGAGAATATTCATAAGGGGGAGGCACTTCAACCCTTTAATTCCCAAATTAGCAATACGAACAGGTAAAAATACTCCCTGACAACATATAAATATAAATATTCATATATGTGTAGTAGCTCTACTTTCTCAAAATTCACTTTTTGGTCTTTTATCAAAATTCACATCCCATTAATGCTTATTTATGAACAATGACTTAATTCTTGATAATATTTCTTCAACTCACTGTGATATTTAATTTCCTCCCTTATTTCCAAGTTTAACACTTTCTTCTTCAAATAAAAGATCTGCGAAGCATCCCATAATGCCCATCCTTTTTGTGCCTCTCTTCCCTGCCTGGGAGACCTCTATTATTTTCTTAGGAGCCTAATATCTATGAATGATCTATGACTCCCTTCTATCAAGCCCTTCCTTCAGAAGAAAGAACTCACAGCTAACCTTTCACCTTGAAATTTAAGTAAATATAACTATCTCTCTCAAAGGAAGCAACATTGTAAACCATGCCATTAAAGAAGGTAAAGGCCTGTTGCTTTCTCAAACACTCCTCTCATTGGTGGTCATTTGGTTAGTTTCCTTATAAAAGCAACATCTTTCCAAATATCCACCAAATCAGATAGCCAGAAACTTATTTGCCACCAACTTTGTTTCAAGAAGGCTCCACACATACTAAACATATCTCCTTTGGATTTTCATTGAGTATTTGCCACTTACAGAAAAAAAACTATCTACGTAGTACTTAAAATAAAGGGCTGAAAAGATCATAAACTGTTTTCCTTAGCATGACTATGAATTTCTTGGTAATCCTGGGGCAGTGATTTTCAACCCTGTATCAAGAACAACATTAAAAAATGCCTAAGCTATTGTATTTATCCAAGGAAAACCAAAACAATAATTTGTAAAGATCTATGCCGCCCTATGTTCACAGCAGTGCAATTTACAATAGCCAAGATATGGAAGCAAGTTAAATGCCCATCGACAGACGATTGGATAAAGAAGTTATGGTTCATATATACAATGGAATATTACTCAGCCATTAAAAAAATGAAATCCTACCATTTGCAATGACATGGATGGACCTATAGGTTATTATGCTAAGTGAAATAAGTCAGACAGAGAAAGATAAATATCGTATGATTTCACTTATATGCGGACTCTAAGGAACAAAAAGAACAAACTAATCAAAAACTGATTCACAAATATAGAGGACAATCTGGTGTCAGACAGAGGGGAGGGTGGCTGGGGGGCTGGAAGAAAGGGGTGAAGTGTGAAATCAGTACAAATTAGTAGCTGATAGATAGTCACAGGGATGGGGAACACAACATAGGAAATGTAGTCAGCAGTAATGTAATGGCTAGGTGGAGCAGAGGAGAGAAAGAACAATTGGGGGATCATTTCATAAACTATATAAATGTCTAACCAATGTACTGTATACTTGAAACTAATAATAAAATAAAATTTAAAAGAAAATGCCTAAGCTATTTCCAGACTACATGAATTAGAATCAGGGTTTGAGCTTAGCTATCTACCTGTATTAATTAACTCTTTTCTCATTTAGAAAAAAACAAAGTGCAGTTCTCTGCCAGTGTTCATTGAACATCGCACATAGGAATGCTACATTTTCTAGGATTTTACATTTTCAGTGATCAAACTACTAAAAAGAGAATGCTATAAATAGCATGATGTCATTTATTTCCAAAGATTATTATTATACAAGAGCAATGTGAAAATAATAATAAAAGCAAGATATTTCATGGCAAACTTTGAGGGTAAGGTTAGGGATGTAATTTCCAAGTTATCTCAGGGTGAATGCTGCAGCCACAAGCTCCACTGGCAAGTATTCTCCGGGCAAACAGGAAATAGGCTAAAAGCTCCACAAGCAATTCTGATGCATGGCATGAATTGGAAATCACTACTCGAAGAAATACTTAGTATATTTTGTTGTGAAAAAATATATATTTTTTTAAAATTATGCCAGTCTCATTTTTTTAAACCTAGTATACCTTTCAGAAAGTAGTTCCCACACCACATTCATATCACAACATACATTCAGCATTGATATAGAAATATGATTCTTGAGAGTTCATGAGATGTAATCAATATATTTAAATGTGTAACTCTTGCCATCTTGTCAACAGCCTTATGGGAGTTTCCTAACTCTTTTCAATCAAATATTGACTGTTCACCCCAGTGGAAGGAAGCCTTGGTAGCAGTGAATGGACACATTATCTCCATGTTCTCCTGACCAGACACAGCAGGGCTCTCTAAGTTGTACCTTCTAGTCTTTCCCACATTACTACTCATAATGGAGGTGGGAGACCATGTCCTGGGAAGGGAAGGCTCTCCATTGATGTGGCTAATGCCCTAGGTGAATGAATTACAGAAATAAGTGCAGAGAGTACATTTCCTTTCTATATCTACATCATTTCCTCTCTAGAAAAGCAAAGTCCTTGATTCAAGGAAAGAAGGCATTGGACTTATTTGCCCTGTTTATATAGTACACATTCCTGCAGTTCTCAGCATAGCCCTCTCCCCCTGCCCCTCCCGCAACACTCTTTTCCCCTTTCCAAATACTTTTCCTTAAGGAAAGCTGAAACATGACATACATATGGGTCATTCAATTGTTAATTACTTATTGAATAATCCCATCAAATACCTATTATGTCTCAGGCTCAATACCAGGGCTCTGAGGATACAGAAATAACTCATTATAGAGCCCATTTTGGTATGTTCTCATGCCACGTAAGGCATTGAAAAAAGACACACACACACAGGTAGGTTACAGTGTTATATAGGATATACTGAAGTTTGAAGAACATTTTCACTATCACAGAAAAGACGGCTTTTTGTTTTTTAAATCTCTTCAAGACCAGAAGAATGTGGCAAGAATGGCCTGGGGCATGTACAAGAATAAAAGCAAAACCTGAAAAATTGTCCTGTTTATTTATTTATTTTTAATTTTGAGCAGAAGGAAGGCAATTCTGTGCCTTGAAACAGGTGTAACAGTGGGACATCGGAAGCCTTAAACTCAGGGTGTTTCAAACTTATAGTTTGTAACTACTTGAAAATGGTTCCCTCATACCATTTTTCCTTCACTTAGAGATACACAAAAAGCACTACAGCTCAAATATATACTGTGGTTAAAAATATATAATGATGTAACAATGCTGTCTGAAAGTACAATTTAAAATGCAGGAATATGGTTATAATGGTATTATTTCTAATCCAAATGCTTTATAACATGTCTCATTTAGTATTAGATTCATGCTTGGAATGAATTAATGAAAAAAGCTGTTTCTGAATTATCCAAGTGTAACAGGTGGTCTGGCAGGCTCAATTAACAGTGTTTCTTGATCTCATTGCCAGAGGGGTGATCTCTGGGTGCACTTTCAAGCCCACCTGGATCCCCCAGTATCTGTAGCAAAGTGTTACATCAATTGGTGTTTCCGAAAGCATTAATGACCATTCTTTGAGAGGAGAGAATAAAACACTGCAGAAAACAATGGACAGAGTTAGTGAATGTTAAACTAGGAACATGTATGTGTGTTTGTGTGCATGAGTATACACACGGGCTGCTCTGAGCGACCACAGTTCTATAGTAAATGCAGAATCAGAATTTACATGATTGATTTTGGAGGCAGCCTGTACAGAAAGCCCAGGGCACACCATTATACATCAACAGTATTAGAGGGACAAAGCTAATGCTGTCTAAGGCTAAAAATTGTGGCCTTTAGGAGACTTACATAGATTCTACAATAGAACTTAAAATTGTAAAATGAGTGGGAGAATAAACACCTGAGAGAATATACTGTAATCCTGAGAGAATATATTGCAGTATATTCTCTGCATATTCAGTATATTCTCTGAATATACTGCAATATATTCTCTCAGGTAGGTTGTTGAAGAACTGGCTAGCAGTCAGTCTGAGGTCATCTTTCTTTATAGGCCTGGAAGACTGAAGAGTTTCCCTTGACTGAGAACAGATGGAGGCACTGTGGAAATTAGCTAAATAGGTGTTCAAATTGACAACATATGAAGAATGTTGAGGGGCCAGATAATTGATCTCACTTGCATTGAAGATCTTTCATTTTTATGAGTATCACATATTATAATTTTGAATGCTTTCACCCAAAAGTTTACAAGGATTGGTGATGTATTTGTGTTTGGTAACAGAGAGGGTCACGTGCATAACTGATACTGTCTTCTCTACTCTGAATTGCATGGCCTGAGAATGGTCCAGGTTCTGGTGTTTGATGGTTTTTGATAGTTTTACTGCATCCTACTGTCCTTGAGGCTGCCCAAGAGCTCCAATGTGTAAAGAGCTTGAAGTTCTCACTCCCGTCTTTACAAGAAAAAGCTGACCAAATTGAAAATCAATGACTTTTCTTGGACCCACCAGAGATTTGAAGTCACAAAGCAAACTTCCATGAAATCTAGAGAGGAAGAGAAATTCTGATATCTCTTTACCTGAAAAAAGAAGCCTCTGGAGCCATAATACTTAAATGATACACTCAAATGGTAATTTTGGTGAATTGCTGAAGGCTGAATGTAGACTAATAAGAGAGTCAGAAATTCCTGGGGGCCTCCACAGTTTACTGGGTTTTACCTCCAGGAACTCCAGCCCACTGGTTTCTGTAGTGAAGACCCAAGATAGATCCCCTTATGGCTGTGGCAGGGGGAAGAGAAGAGTAAAGACTGGGAAATCAGCACAGAGTGTTCTCCATAACAAAGGCTTACTCTCCAGAGATGAAAGCTTCACCAGAGCCTTATATCACTGGAAAGATGGGCATTTTCCCAACTCCATCCTCTCCCCTATTCCCTCCTCCCTAGCCTTCCTATCTTGCCTAAATGGGGAATAAAAATGCTAAGAAACACCTGTGGATGTCACAGTCCAGGGACACAGGCCCACTAAGAGACACATTCAACCTAAGATTATAGAATGCTTTCCATCCTCCACACTTTATCACCAAACCAACAGGGCTCCAGTATAATAACAGTGCATTAGAGGTCAAAGAACTGGGAGACACAGACTCTACCTGAGGAGTCGTTAGGGAAGACCAAAGAAAATTGAGGAGATAAAAACAAGGACACCAGAAGAAACTGAAGCCTCTGGCACATACAGCTACAAGTTACAGCAAACATCAAACACAGTTCAGCTCCTGGCCATATTAACACAAAACCTCTTGCTAAAGGACTATTTACCTCAATTCTCATGACCCAATACAAACTAGCTTTCAGCAAAAATTGCAAGGTATGCCAAAAGGCAAGATAAAACAGTCTGGAGAGACCCAGCAAACATCAGAATCAAACTCAGATATGACACAGATGTTGAAAGTACCAGACAGGTAATTTAAACTGCCTATAATTAGTATGTTAAGGGCTCTAATGGAAAAAGTGGACAACATTCAAGAATAGATGAGTCTCATAAGCAGAGAGATGGAAAATCTAAGAAAGAACCAAAAGGAAATGTTAGAAATAAAAGACACTGTAACAGAAATGAAGCATGCCTTTAATGGGCTCATTAGTGGACTTGACCCAGCCAAGGAAAGTCTACTGACTCTGTCAACAGAAACTTCCCAAACTGAAAGGCAAAGAGAAAAGCAAAGCAAAGAAAAAAGAATGAACTTTTAAGTCTAAAATAGTTTGACAACGAATTTAATTATACAGTAATTACAGATTTAGAGCATTTTCTGTAAGAACTATTAGAATATGAGTGAGAAGAGATTCATTACAAGTCAACAAATCCTGGCAAGTAGACCAAACATTATCCTATTTGATAAAATGAGTGAAACTGGTACACAAAGATGTGCGTATAATTAATGCCACAGAACTGTACATTTAGAAATGGTTAAAGTGGTAAATTTTATGTTACTTATATTTAACCACAGTGAAAAATTAATTTAATTTTTAAAAATGAGCGAAAGCATGGTATTTATAGATGTCCTACTTAATGGAATCATCACCAGATCATACATACCCACACACAAATTAAAATAAATTAAAGCAAATAAATACATTAAAAATAATAATAAAATAAAATAAAGCAAATTTGAAACTATAGAAACAAAACAAGGCCATGAAATTAACATGTCCAGGGATTAACAGACATTTCATAGATTAATTTATAAAATTATATTTATTGAGAGTCTATTGTGCGATAATTATTTTCCTAAGAGATTATCATGTAACATTCAGAAGAAAACACTTTTTAATTGTATTTTATATTTTTGGAGTTTTTTTAACAACATCTTCTTTACCCTTTATTGCCAATCCATCATCGTGTATTAAAATATATCTCAAGTCTGCCCACTTCTCTTTTTCTCCTTTTCTAACATCCAAATCTAAGTGATTGTCATCTTGCGTGGACCACTGAAATGGCTCTCACTCATTATTGACCAACTTCTATCAATGCCGTGCTGCTGTGAGATAGAACTTTTCATTGGTATTATTTAGTTAAGAGAAAACAAAGTCTAGAGAAGGAGAAAGTTGTGATTTTTTTTTTTTAAGAAAGCTTTGTGCTTGTAGGTAAAAAATTTAGAATATGCTTTTCATTTTTAATAAGGCAGAGATCCAGAATACATATACTTTGCTTGGATTTAAGAGCATTCTGAACATTACATTAGTGATGCTTTTTATACACTAAAATGAATTACACTAAAATAAGTTGTAAAATCATAACTTCCTATGTTGAGAATTTTATATATCAAATCTGTTGTTAATAGTGAGAATTTTTAGGCAGTGAAATACATTACCTAAAAAAAAGTTGTAAAATTATAGCTTGGAATGAATGTCTTTAAAGTGGGAGAATTATCTAGAGGCTTTAAGCTTCTCAGAAGGAATTATTGTATAACCCATGATTCTGGATATAATGATTTTAAAATGGTGGGCTTGAATGTTTCAAAGACCCTTGATTAGCTGAGAAATGGAGTTGTAATGTTGATCGCCGTACACAATTGGCAAGGCAAAATTTAAAAGGTAAAAACGATTTTAAAAATTTAAAGGACCATACTTAAGGAAATCAAACTTTCACCCAAATATATTTAAAATTCCCTAAAAAAATAACGTTCTTTCAACCTAGAAGGGTACATGCATAGTTTTTCATTGTTATGGGAAATAATTTATTCTGCTTTCCTATTGTTAAAACTTTTCTAATCAAAAAGGATAGTCCCATTTCTCTATACAATATATGCATAGAAATACCTGCAGATAAATAACTGACTGGTTTTTTCACTTCCTGTCAAGAATTCTAATAGACAGTTTCCAGGGTTATAACAGTCTATTCATTTTAAAGAGGTTCCATCTATGATGTGACTTATTGAAAATAAGAACTTTGTAATAACATTTGGAAACCCCTTGAAGAATGAAGGCAACCAGTTTACTGCAATCAATGTCCGTACACTTTATTTCTCATTGGACTTCCACTGCTGTCTTATCTGCATAGTAATAATCTTTCTATTCCTATGAAAATAAATCATCAGAAAAAGTTCAGTTATATAATTCATCCCGAATAATTTTATTGTATTTTATCTGCTTTAAAACAACAAGGGTGGATTTATTTTATATCCAGAGAATTATTATTGAAAATTTTAATGGAGAAAATGCAATCTTTAAAATGAATACACGTATTAAATGAATGCTAAATAAATAAAAATTTCATGCCGATAAACATATTTCATATAAAAGCTTTCATTTTAATTTCATATTTTTAAATAATAATATTAGTTTGAGAAATATTCACATGTTAGCATAGCATATTGGGACAGTCATATGCAAAAACCAAATGTTAACATAGGGGTAAATTTAATAGATGTATTTCTAATTTATTTCTTGAAGTTATTCAGATATCTAAACTTAAACTCAAATTGGTTCTTATGTGCTAGTGTAAACTTGTGCAATTTATATATGATCTCCACACACACAAAATAGCTTTGAAAATCTGTCCAATAAGATAAAAGCTAAAATCAGATTATCAAAATTAGTTTCATACACATTAAGTGTCCCTTGTTGGCATAAAACCGGAGGCATCATATGACGAGTAAAACATAAAATGCTTTCACTGCTCTCTTCATTTGCATAAGCCAAGAATAAGTTAGGGTGAGAGGACAGTTGTTTCCCTTCAGATCTCATTTGCCGGAGCTGCAACATTAATGAACTAACGGTTCCCTTTGACTTAAAATGGAACAGGTATATATCACTTGTATAGCCAAAGATTGTAGCCAGTAAAGGTGGAAAAAAATCTTCATTAGAAAATAAAGAAGGAAATGAGCATGAATATGATGAATGACAATGTGCTATTTTTCATCCTTAAATTTTACAGCATTTATTTTGAAACCTCATTCAAGAGAATGTCACACATAGTAACTGTGCATATGGAATTGATATTGATTCTCCTGTGTTTAAGGACAACTTGTCTCTCATATCCTCTTTCTATAGTTCAAAAAAGTATTCTCTACCCAAAATATTGACCACAATTCAAAACGATGACCATTATGATTTCACATTATGCTTGCTTTGTTTCATATTGAGACTCTTATTTAAGAACCTGATTTATTTAATGCTCTTTATTAAAATGCAAATTGTCTTTTAAGATTGTAATATAATGGTGGTCTTAACTAAATGTTGAATCTTTTGGGATTCATCAGTTAGATAATTAAAACCAGAGATTCAAGAGGAAGGTTTACTGAAAGAACTTTTATGATACTATGAGTCATTAAAGTCTTTTACTCTATGAATAAAGGAACTGGCTTTTAAATATGATTTTTAAATTCACACTCGAATAAGAAATATTGCAGGATACTTTGACTTCACATAGTCATGTTCCAAAGTGGATTCCAGAGAACATTTAGTTCACGAGATTATTACCAGACGTTAGATGCAAAAAGTATCCTACAGCCTCATACATATAAGAAATAATGCACATTTAATTTTTTGAGGAACCTCCATACTCTTTTCCATATTGGTCACACCATATTACCTTCCTAACACCAGTATACAACAGTTCCAATTTCTCCACATCCCCACCAATAATTGTTATCTTTTGTTTTTCTGATAATAGCCTTTCTAAAGGGTGTGAGGTGATATCTCATTGTGATTTTAATTTGTATGTCCCTAATGATTAGTAATATTTTCATATACCCATTAGCCATTTGTATGTCTTCTTTAGGACAATGTCTACTCAGGTCTTTTACTCATTTTAAAATCAGATTATTTATTTATTTTTGCTATTGAGTTGTATGAGTTCCTAATATATTTTGGATATTAACCCTTTGTCAGATACATGTTTTGCAACTATTTATTCCCTTCACATAGGTTGCTTTTTCACTCTGTTGATTTTTCCCATTGCTGTACAGAAGCTTTTTAGTTTGATGTAGTCTAACTTGTCTATTTTTACTTTTGCAGCTTGTGCTTTTGGTGTCATATCCAAGAAATCATTGCCAAGACCAATATCATGAAGGTTTTTTGCTATGTTTTCTACTAGGAGTTTTACAGTTTCAAGTCTTACATTTAAGTCTTTAATCTTTTTTTAAGTTAATTTTTGTGTATGGTGTAAGATAAGAGTCCAAATTCATTGCTTTGCATGTGGATATCCAAATTTCCTAATATATTTGTCGAAAACATTATACTTTTCCCATCGTATATTTTTGGCACACCTGTTAAAGATCAGTTGACCAAAATATGCATGAATTTAACTTTGGACTCTATTCTGTTCCATTGGTCATTGTATCTGTTGTTATGCCAGTAACATATTGTTTTAATTACTGTAGCTTTGAAATATATTTTCAAATCAGGAAGTGTGATATTTCTAGCTTTGTTCTTCTTTCTCAAGATTGCTTTAGGTATTTGGAATCTTTTGTAGTTCCACATGAATTTTAGTTGTGGGTATGTATCCACAAGAATTGAAATCAGGATCTCAAAGCTATATCTGTATGCCTGTGTTCATTGCTGTGTTATTCATACTCAAGATATATAAACAACCTAAGTGTCCATCAATGAATGAATGGACAAAGAAAATATACATATGATGGAATAATATTCAGCTTATAAAAGGAAATCCTGAATGTGTGACAAATGGAAGAACCTGGAGGACATAATGTAACTGGAATAAGCCAGTTATCGAAGGACAAATACTGAAGTATTCCACTTATGAGGTAACTAAAATAGTCAAACTCAGAAACAGATGGCAGCTGCCAGGGACTGAGGGGAGAGGAAAAGAAGAGTTGCTGTTCAATGGTAATAAAATGTCAAGTTATGCAAGATGAATTAAATTCTAGAGATCTGCTGTACAACAGTGTGTTTAGTTAACAATACAATATTGTGCACTTAAAATTTTGTTAGGAGGGTAAATCTTATGTTAAGTGTTCTTACAACATAAAAAATAGAATGAGTTGAACAGATTAAACTGAGTTTCTTAAAGTTTTTAATATGCTAATCCAAATGATTAAACTAGGGCATGGTGGAGATGAAGGAAATGGCATACAGTATTTAATTAATTTGTTGCACCACTGTATTAATCAGTAGATATAATCAGTAGAATATAAACAAATATATATGAGGAGATTCATTATAAGAATTAGGTTATACAGTTTTAGAAGCTGGGAGTTCTAAGATTTGCTGTTGGCAAGCTGGACAAACAGGAAAGATGGTGGTATAATTTAGTCCAGGTTCAAAGGCCTGTGAACTGGAGGATCAAAATCTAAAGAGCTGAGAATGGGGATTTGATGGTGTAAGTCCTGATCTGAGTCTCAAAGCCCAAGAACCAGGAGCACTGATGTATGAAGGCAGGAGAAGATGGATGTCTTAGCTTAAACAGAGAGCAAAATAGCTCTTCTTTGCCCTTGTCCTACTCAGCTGTCACTAGGACAAGGGGATGATGCCCACACACATTGGTGAGGGTGGATCTCCTTTACTCAGCCTACTGATTCAAATGCTAATCTCTTCCACAAACATTCTTACGGGCACACCCAGAAATATTTTTTTTTACCAGCTAGCTGGCCAGCCCTTAGCCAAGTCACAATGACACACAAAATTAACCATCACAACCATGGAACCTTTTTTTCCAAGGACATATCATAGGTTTAGAGTTTAGTTAATGCTGCTGAAGATGAAAGGGGGGAAAAAAACATATATTTTTAAAAATAGGCCAAAGTAGTCATTTTCCTATAACAGTGGTTAATAGCTTAATGAAAATATTTCCCAGAAGCTTAAGTGCAGAACTAATTTTCCTCACAGTTTTTCCATGATTCTAGAAACATGGAAAGCATCCCTTTCATTGAGAATCATTTTGAAAAATTTCTCCTCTTTCATGTCACTGATTGCCAAAGAGGTCATTATTGTAATTTTAAAACCATAGTCTTTTCTTTTCATGAGACTCTTTCAAACATGTAGTAAGTCTTTGGGCATCACAGATCCTATGCACCAAATGTCAATGTCTATGAGTTTTAAAATTAAGGAACCACAGAGCTAAAACATATTGATATTTAAGTTACATAAGAACTCATCCGTGAAAATTTATTAACATGTTAAAGGATGTACAGACAGGATTATTCATAATAATTTTTAAATTTAAGGGGTGATTATGTAGTATTGAAATGGGTTATATTCATATTTAGTACTCTTAAGTACCTGTGGCTTTTCAATTTTTAAAAGCGAAGAGGAAAATTATAATTTTTTTTTAGTGTCAGTCACTACTTAGCTGTCAGCAAAAAATTTTGTATATCATGTGTTTAAAGCCCAGAGCCAACAAACACCATTCTTGCATTTCAATGTCACTGAAATAAATGAAGCCAATCATATCAGGTGTAAACTCTATGCCTATTTGGGGAGCTAAGTAATCACCTCTGTTGGACCTATAGCTAGATAGAAGATATAAAATCAGCAAAAAATGTAAATTAAGCTCAGATTTCAGAAGTCAGGATTGACAGGAATATGGAAGAGAGAAGGCTTAGATTCATGGAAACAGAAATAACATGCTCATTTTTTTCTTTAAATTATTTCTGATAACTAAAGTGAGTATAATATACCTTCAGTTACTTTAAAGGTTAAAAGAGGTTGTCTGTGAAAACAGCGAGTGACATGTGGTCACGGAAATAGACAGATCACAGTTTCAGAGATTGAGAAAAATGACAGGAGGGATTTCAAGAATATTCTCTACAATTTTTGAAATACAACAGGTATCCATGGCATGGGTGTCTTAGCTAGTTTTGAATAGAGGCAAAGGGTGTCATTTGCATATATATGTATATTTTTTCTTGCACAGAATGCAATATCACGAGCTTAAAGGAGAGATGTGCCATTTCCCTTTTCTAGAAATATTTATTGACAAAATCAAAGTCTAATGCCTAAGTTCACCTGAGTCAAACCATATAGGTGTTGAAAGTTAATATCCTGAATAGAACAGGACAAAAGATGCCCCTGCAATTTACTGTTTTCCTTTAGGAGTCCTAAAAATATATTGGAAGGAATATGAGGTTTGGTCAAGCAAAAACTGTTGATACCTACAAGGCAAAAATACAAAATTAAATTGATCTAGATACAGGGATTGTCAAGAGCAGCACCATTAACTTTTGGGGCAGGATAATTCTTCATTGTTGGGCCCTGTCCTGCACAACCTGTGGGTGCTGCAGAAATCCTGGCCTTTATCCACTAGATGCTAGTCACATCTCCCTCAGTTGTGACAATCAAAAATATCTCTAGACATTGCCAAATATTCCCTTTGGGGCAAAATCATCCCCAGTTCAGAAACAGTAGGAATTTCTAGTGGGTAGAGTAAAAAGTAATACTCAGAAGATAGAAAAATATTGACTTTATAGTATGACTATTATAGTGTGACTATAAAACAATAAAATGGAGAAATTTTATAGAATTATTATGTACTTCTTACCCAAGAGAAATAAGTGCTTATGTCTACCAAAAACAGTTAAAAGAATGTACATAGCAACTTAATTCATAATTATGAAAAAGTAGAAACTACGCAAATGCTCAACACTAAAATAAATAAAAAAAAAACTGGAGTATATATACACAATGGAATACTACTCAGAAATAGAAAAAAAAATGAACTATTTAACACACAGCAACATGAATGGATTTCATACGCACAATGTCATGCGAGAAAAACCAGAATCAAAAGAGTAATGTGTGATTCCATTTGATGATGTTCAAAATATATATAACACTAGAAGTCACAAATGGTTACTTTGATGAGAAGACTGGTGGTTGACTTGAAGGAGTGTGAGGGAGATTTCTAGGGAACTGAAAATGTTCTAAGTCTTGTCTGGGTGACAGATGCATGGATGTATACATATGTATACATTCATTGGGATACACATTTTTGATCTGTGCTCATTATATCATGTAAGTTATTAGTCTATAAAAAGTAAACAATAACTTAAAAACTGTACATTTTAGGCAGTGAATGAACAGAAATAGACTCGGGAAAACCCAGCGTGTTATTACTATTTCTATTTTATTATGACAATTTGCTGACCTGTTTTCAGTAGATAGGTAGGTAGGTAGGTAGGTAGGTAGGTAGGTAGATAGATAGCTACATAGACAGACAGACAGACAGACAGACAGACAATCAATAGATACTATTAGTTTGCTAGGGCTTCCAAACAAAGTACCACAGTCTGGGTGGCCCAAGCAATGGAATTTATTTCTCACAGTTCTGGAAAATAGAAATCTGAGCTCAAATTTGATTTTTTTCAGAGGCTTCTCTCCTTAGCTTGCAGATGGCTGTTTTCTTGTGTCTTTACATGGTCTTTCCTCTGTGTGGAAGCCCCTGGTATCTCTCTGGGTCTTAATCTCCTTTTTTTTTTTTGTATGGATACCAGTCAAATTAGATTATGGCCCACTCTAATAGCCTCATTCTAA
>NW_024355203.1:1812485-1829161 GCF_902729225.1 Pteropus medius | reverse complement strand
ATATATATATATATATATATATATATATATATATATATATAGTATCACCTCCACATTTGAAAACACTAGTAGGCCTATGCAGACCTACCCAGTGCTAGGTACTGTTCTAGTTATTTAAAACATACTATTCTAATTTTAATAAAATCCCTCCAAAGTTATTATTATTAATACACACTGCAAACAAGAAAACAGATCTAGAGCAATAAGTGACTTGTCCAAGGTTAACTAGCTTTTAGCTAGCTAAATTGGGATTCGGTCTCAGGTCTCTTTATCTCCAAATACTATTATATCATGCCATCTTTCTCTTTACTACACACACACATGCTAGTGTCACTACCACACACACACACAATAATACACAATAATACACACACACAGTAGAGATGAGACAGATAAGAGCAGAGATTGTGATTACAGGTAAGTAGAGGCAGGATGAGAAACGAAAGATAAAATTACTAGTATATGAATTCTAAATAGGTGAGGTACATTTTTACAGCACTGAGCAACTTCTGACCATTTACATATACAATCAATGTGAATAAACCAATATGGGGTGAGTGGGTACAACTATACCATAAATTCAGTGCTATTTTAATTCTGTATTTTTCCATTAACTGAAAACTAGGTACCATAGCAACAGAGCTGGTTTAAACCAAATTCTCATAAAAGAGAACTATTTAGCAGGAATAGATTTTAGAATCCTTCCTCATGTCCAGAAAGAGGAAACAAAGAGCTGGGTGACAAGCTAAAAAAACATAAAATCGGCCAAGTCCATGAACCCTCACTATAGGAGACATTTAGGTAAAATACCTATGTGACTATAAGACTCAGAATTGTTTTGAATGCCTCTATTGTATAAGCATATATGTGATTTGTGGATAAAAAATCAATTATTAAAATATTTTTAGTGTGCATTTTGAATCCTAACATTAATCATTTTGATGCATCCCTCCCCTTCGAGGTCTGCGCTAAGTTCTACAGATTCCTAACCTCAACTCCCTGGCATGAATTTCTCAGTTTTCCTCTTATTGTCCCACTGCCGTCACCCCAGTAGGTCACTGTAATTGTCTTTTACTTGACCTCTCTACCTTATGTCAGTATCCACAGGAAGGCATGGAAGAGCTGTGGAATCATATGGCAGGGGTCCAAATTTTAATTCAACTATAATATAGGTACAAAGAACAATTATTATAGTCATCTTAGAGATGAGAAAATTGAGGAACAGAGAAAGTTAAATGACTATTGAATTTTATTCATAAAGACATTTTTTGCTTAAGGGAGATATTAAATGCCACCCTGAAATGGTTAAGGCAGCTACTCACATTTCATGCTATAAGGTAATGTGTTTCATATTGTGTTTGTACAGGAAGAGATCCTTGATTATATTTAATCTCTAATATGTCCTTTTTGCTGCCTTAACATCTTAGGTCATCAGACAATCCAACAAAGGAGGGTCACTTATTTTAATAAGAAGATATATCTTCCCTTATGACTTAGTAATTCCATTTCTCATCCACCCATCCATTCATTCTTCCAACACATATATTAAACACCTACTAAGCGCTCAGCATTGATAATACTATGGATACTATGGTGGAGAAGATAGTTGCTGGGCACCATAATGGGCCCACAAGCTCAGAAAGAGAGAAATACATGCAAAAATACTTACTGTAATGGGAAAAGTGCTAAATAACAGAAATGCACGGGTTACTATGGGCTAACAAAAAGGATCCATTGACCAACTAGCTGACATAGCAGGATCAAAGATAGATTAGCCAATATTTGAAAACTTGAAAACCTTGCTTTCCAGCTCATCCCCTGAGTTATTATTTCTTTATTGATTTACCCTGAGTCATTCCAATAGATATTTACTATTCCGACTTTCTTCTAGTATGTGATGATTTGAGTCATTCAAACTAAAAGTGTTAAAGTAATTCATAGGAGCCTAGAAATGTTGCGTAAAAGATGTGAAGTGTTGTTTTATTTGTGCATTTGTTTATTTTTAACTGAAAGAAGCTCCCGCCACAAATCTAAGTCTTAACATCAAATAATCATAAACAACTACTGTTAAACAGGTATCAAATATGCTCAGCATTGTTTATGGTAGTGCTGGATAAAGAAGATTAGGGTAATGGGACTGCACTCAGGGAATTTACAGTTCAGTTGTAGGGATAAAATTAGCTTACAGGAAACAATTAGAAAATGATTAAATGCTAAGCTGCATATTGTTCTCCACAGAGATTTAGAGAACAAGAAAGTTCTTGGTAGACTATATATCCTGAAGTCTGGCTGGAGAAAAAGCTGAGAAGAATTGGTATTCCTGGGACAGGAATCATGGAGAAAATGGTATGAATATATTTGAATGTAAAATGAGTGCACAAGAGTGGTTATAACCCAATTTGAGCAGAGGTGTCCCTGGGATGCTAGCAGGAAATAAGGTGAGCATTATGGGGCATCTAATATTGTAGAAAGTATGGAAACCTGGTTACAGGAGGATGGATAGCAAGTCCCTAATTCAGATAACTGACATGAATCAGAGGAGAAACTGCATTAACAAAAAATAAGTGTAGAAATATTTCAGGAGCACATTAGTTGGATCTAAATATGATTTATTCCATAGACCCACTGGTCCAAATATAAGGCTTTTTTGTTATATATTTTTAGATAATAAACTCAGAAGTGCTTGCTGCAATTGAAAGTGAAAAACATCCTCAGTACTACAGGTCATAATTATGGGCAGCATGGTCTGCTAACCAATGGCCTGGCGGGAAAACAAGAAGTGGAAGGAAATGAAGCAGAGAGAACTTGGCAAGACTGATGAAAGCTGATATCCTCGGTTTCATTCTCACACCATTTGGACTAATTTCACTGGTGAACAAAAAGCATGTAGAATACCTGTTTTAGGTTAGGCTTTCTCTATAATAAAATATTCAAATTATGAGCAAGTTATGGAACATGTCTATCATTGACCTGCAACTAACAAAGTGATATAAATGAGCTCAAAGAAAGTTCAAGGCTAGAAAAGCAGAGAACCTGGAGCAGTGTTTTCTAGACACAGCAAAGTTTTCCACTGAAACTCATTTACTTTTTTATCTTGTTAAAGCCAAGTAGAAAGTTGGAGTTGTAAATTAGTGTTTTGTGCCCGTGTGTTTTAGATACTGGTGTTTTCTAATGAATTTTCTTATCCAATCCAAAAGTATACTGTGCCTCAAAACTTTACCAGAGATGTTTACTTTTATCCATATCCAGTAAAAGCAAATATATTACATCTCCAGACATTCTTTGAAGAGCAAAAAGAGTTCACACAATCTAAAGCACACTTCAAAATAAAGGCAGTGAGTTGGGTTGAATTTCATCCCACAGTGTCTTATATCTTGCCAATAATGTATCTTGTGTTTTTAATCCAAATTCCTTTATATTAGAGTTCTATGGGTTAACTAAGATTTTTAACAGCAATTATACTCTTTAAAAAAAATTAAATTAATTTTATTGGGGTAACATTGGTTAATACAATTATATAATTTTCAGGTGTACATTATCATTTGACATCTGTATATTCTATTGTGTGTTTACCACTCAAAGTCCTGTTTCCTTCAGCTACCATATATTTGATCCCCTTTACCCACGCCTCACCTCCCCAACCCCTATATTTCTGACACCCTTTACCCGTCTACTCCCTCCTCCCCACCCCTACCTTCTGGTAACCACTAGTCTTATAGTTCATGTCCATGAATCTCTGTTTGTCCTGTCTATTTTGGTGCTTTTAGGTTTATATCCCACATATAAGTGATATCATATGATTTTCAACTTTTTCTGTCTGGCTTATTTCGCTTAGCATGATTATCTTGAGATCCATCCATGTTGTCACAAATGGCAATATTTCATCTCTTCTTATGGCTGAGTAATATTCCATTGTACATATGTACCACAGCCTCTTTAGCCAATCATCTATCGTAGGACGTTTCGGTTGCTTCCATGTCCTGGCCACTGTGAATAATGCCTGCTGTGAATATCGGTGTGCAATTACCTTTTGGATATGGGTTTTCAAGTCTTTGTGGTAAATACCCAGTAGAGGAATTGCTAGATCATATGGTAGATCAATTCTTGGTTTTTGAGGAATCTCCATACTATTTTTCCATAGTGGCTGTACCAATTTACAGTCTCACCAGTAGTGGCTGAGGGTTCTTTTTTCTCTGCATTCTCTCTAACATTTGTTACTACTTTTCCTGTTGATTATAGTTATTCTAACAGTTGTGAGATGGTATCTAATTGTGGTTTTGATTTGCATTTCCCTAACAGCTAGCGATGGTGAGCGTCTTTTCAAATATTTGTTGGCCATTTGTATGTCCTCTAAGGAGAAGTGTCTGTTTAGGTCCTCTGCCTATTTTTTGATTGGATCATTATAGCAATTATACTCTTAATGTAATGTTTTCTAGTTGAACATATAGGTGAAGACTACATGTTTGTGTAATAAGATAGCAATAATTTGGGAAGTTACTAAATTGTATTGAAACAAATATTTAAGGGTATTATGCACTGGACATTTTGCTATATTATAAATCAGATTTACATCAATTGTGTGGTTTTCGATGACCTTATATAAAGCTGTACTTATTTTTAAGTTACTTTTACTAACTGGTTTTTTCTTGAACAGTTTGCTATTTTACAAAATAATATATTTTCAATGTTAAGAAATCAAACAATATTGAAAACTATAAGACAAGAAATAGTAGGAGTAAACATCAAGTAACTATCATCCCAGCTACTTCTCTAATACATATATAGAAATGAAGGTAGATAGAATTTTATAAAATAAGATTGTATCAAACATGGTCATATATTATTAATGAAATATAGTTAATACAATTTTATTTGCAAATAAGTGAAGAAATAATCTGAAGTAAAATAATTATTAGTTTCTTAATGATCAATATAGGTGCTTTATAAATTTAAGAAAAAAATAACATGACACAGCATTGATATTGGCTTCAACTATAATTATATTATTTTAAAATAAGTATTTCAATTTTAAGCCAGAGTGATTTCTCTCCTGTGTGACAGGAAAATAAGCTTCTCATCTCTTTTCTTGTCCCAATTTTATATTTATTCACTTTTTCCAAGTTTATTCTGTTCTACAAATAGAACTCTCACAAATATGGAGGTTCCTCAAAAAAATTAAAAATAGAACTACCTTATGACCCAGCAATTCCACTTCTGGGTATTTATCTAAAGAAATTCAACACATGAATTAGGAAATACATATGTATATATACTCCTATGTTTATTGCAGCATTATTTACAGTAGTCAAGATATGAAAGCAAACTAAGGTTCATCAATAGATGATTAAATAAAGAGGATGTGGTATAAATATACAGTGGAATATTACTCAGCCATAAAAAAAGAATGAAATCTTGCCATTTGCGACAACATGGATGAACAGACAGGGAGTTATGCTAAGTGAAATAAGTCAGACAGAGAAAGACAAATGCCTTATGATTCACTTATATGTAGAATCTAAAAAAACAAAATAAAAGAACAAATAGAAATAAACTCATAGATACAGAAGATAAATTGATGGTTGCAGATGGGAGGGAGGTTGGGAGAATAGGTGAAAAAGTTGGAAGGAATTAAGAAGCACTAATTGCCAGTTATAAAAAGAGTCACTGGGATGTAAAGTACAGCACAAGCAATATAGTCAGTAATATCATATTGACTGTGTATGGTGTCAGATGGATACTTGACTTACAGAAGTGATCACTTTGTAAGGTATATAAAGTCTAATGACTATGTTGCACACCTGAAACTAATATAATATTGAATGTCAACTATAATTGAAAAATAAATTTAAAAAAGAAAGGCTTCGGATCAGCCTTGACGCTCAGAAATTAAAATATCATAGTTTTTTCAATTATCCTCTATTTTAATAGATTAATAACAAAACACTTGCTTACTGTATAATTCTCTTACAAGGAAAAAAAACTAAATGTATTATCGAAAAATAAAAAAAATAAAGTGATTAAAGTTCAGTCTTTTTCATACTTGAGAACTATTTGCTTTCTTTAGCACTCTAAGAAACTAAGAAGAAAATCTGTTTCAAAATTTCTCAGGTCAAAATATGTTTAGAAATTCAAGAAGAAAAAATCATTAATTCTTTAAGGAATAATTTCTGACATTAGATCCTGGCCTGCAGCCCTCTATGGGGAAGTATTATTTGCTTCCACAATAATATAATGGGAATTTAACCTGCAAGAGTAGTTTCATAATATCCTGACCATTAACATTTTTCTTTCATCATTTTATTAAAAAATATTGCATGTATATGCATCATATCTTCACATCTTTCTGGCAAACTTACTTCCTAATCTTTCCCTCTAATGTTATATAATGATAAAACTATTTTTTCCATCTTATTATATTACTTCTTTTCTTCTTTAGCTTTCGACATTCCCTGAAAAACGATTTGGAGTAGACATGCAATGGATATATTTTTCTTGTCCATATCTCATGTGTAAATTCAGTGTATATAACTTTTAAATATTCCTTTTTTTTTTTTTGAAATACTGATATTTGCAAACCTTTAATGTTTCCTTGAAGGGATCTTAATACTCATTTACTTTAATGCCTCTTTGGAGTCTACCATAAATAGTAGATTTCTTTTATTTGTCTTTGAAAGTTTGCTTTCTTAAGTTCAAAAAAGGCAGGGAATGAATCTATTTAACCATCATCGTAAAGCCCTTAGCACAATGCATAATAAAAAAGGCTTTACCACTGAGGTTAACAATCATGTTGTGCTCTTGTACAACTGTCAGAGCCAAAGAAGCTCTGGGAAGCCACTAAGTAAATCACTTTGTTCCCAAAGGACCACAGTATATTGAAACCAACCCAGAAAAATGGTTATAAACATTTAAAGTCTTCACAGAAAGCAAGTACACAGCTTTTTTTCTTGGTAGACAGTTCATTCTAACATTTTTAAACTATGACAACCCATTTATGTCTAGTGTAAATTCCTGCTGGCTTAAGAGAATTTCTTATTATTCATGTTTTTAGTTTGCGATGATAATTCTTCCTCACACGCCAAGTTCTATTTAAATATTTCATCAAAATTCTTCTTTCTCTACATGTTTTGGGTCCTCCAAAAGCTGACCCTGAGATAAGGATTTGTGTACAAGTGATTCATTAAAATCGGAGAAAGAAAAAAACAAACAAACACTTTCAGGGCTAACCAGTACTTTCTAGCGGAGAAAGTAGGACAGTAGATGGTTTAATCAGTAGGGAAATTTCCAAAAATCCAGAGGAAATTTCAAGGCTTTGAGCTCTCCCTGGAAGGGGAGAGGGAGATGGGCTCCAGTAGCCTGAGGACAATCATTCAAAAAGAAATGGTTGTGAGAGTGAAAGCACAGTAATTGGGGAGAGGATAGACAAAAATATTGAAAAGGGATCTGAGAAGATCTGGGCAGAGTTAAGCAAAACAATTTTGCTTAATCTTTGTAAATTTTTATGCATTAGCTATTTTTAATATACTCTCAGTCTTTTTCCCCCCTATTTGTGAAAAGGTAGAGATTTATGTTGTCATCTGGGACTGTCTGCTCATCAGAGAACTGAGAATAAGCATAGTATTGATTTAGCGGGGTTCTCACAGGAATTAAGGAATATATGTAAAATGTATGTAGAAGAACGACTGGTACAAATATAGGAAGAACTCAATATAGGTTATTGTTATTATTTTATTATTACTGTTGTGATTTTTGTAATAAAGTAACTAGTCTAAAGGTCCTCATAAGTGTCTACCAATCAGAATGCAGGAAGATTGTTTCACATTTACTCCACTCTGTCTCTTATGACATATACATGATTTATTGTGTATATGATATTATACTAACTCTAGGGATAGAGCTATACTGCCTTTTGTTCAAATTGTTGTCATTTTAACTGAATGTTAAATGTCACTATTCTTGTCATTTTAGAGATTTAGCAGAGGCCTCATAAGTCAGAGAAAAATTATAGTAAGTACAAACTGTTCGAAGATCCTAAAGAAAAACAACAGAATGTCGATAAAATGAGGTAAGATAGTATGAAACAATCACTTCACATCCACTAGAATGGCTATAATAAAAAAGACAGACAAAAGCTAGTGCTGGTGAAGATATGGAAAAATTGTGGAAATGTAAAGTGGTATAGTCACTTTGCAAAACAGTCTGGTAGTTCCTCAAAAGTTAAACACAGAGTTCCCATATGACCCACCAATTCCACATTTAGGTATATATCTAAAAGGAAAAAACATACGTCCCCACAAAAATTGTATACGAACCTTCATTGCAGCATTACTTATACTAGTCAAAAAGTAGAAATAACTCAAATGCCAATCAACTGGTGAATAAATAAAATGTGACATATCCATTCCATAGAATATTATTTGGAAAATAAAAAATGAAATAATGATAGGTTCTTTCACTAATAATGTATGACAATTAAAAACATTATATTAAGAAGCCAGTCATAAAAGACCACATATTATATGATTCTATTAATGTGAAATCTCTAAAAGAGACAAATCTACAGAGACAAAAAGCAGACTAGTGTTTGTCTGGGGCTGGGAGGAGGGAAAATGGGTAGTGACAACCAGCGGGTATGGCTTTTCTTTTGTAATGATGAAAATATCCTAAAACTAGGTTGTGATGATGTTTGTAGAACCTTCTGAATATACTAAAAACATTGAATTGTGTACTTCAAGTGGGTAAATGGTATGGTGTGTGAATCATATTTCAGTAAAGCACTTTAAAACAATACATTTTAGAAAATATTAAAAGATGGGTTCTGACAAGTTTGGCCAGGTTTTGATTGTACCACTATTTACCTCTAGGCTCTTTATACAAGGTTAAGAAATTTTGGGGTGGATGAAGGTATCCAGTAGTGTGGCTTTCTTTGGAGAGAGCTGATAGTATGTTGTGTGTCTGCAATATTAATTACCCCCACCCTATCTTTGCCCACTGCTTCTTGGGGGTCAATCAGGTAAGGAAGAGTGACACTGCACCTCACCACAAGTTTAGTGAAAGAACCTCCATAAGAGAAAACCTTGAGTTGGAGAGTTTCAAATGTATCCCCTAGAAATTGAGGGCCATGGAGACTGGTATCTAACTCACTCCTGAAAATTCAAGAGCAAGTGTCTGAAGCTAGAGTTTTACTAATCAATGCGTGAGGAAATAGACTCAGTCTTGTGGGACAAGGATTCATGCATTTATTGTGGGGTTACTGTCAACCTTGAGGAAGGATGCCAGGTCCATTTCAAGAGAGGCTCCACTCAAGATGCCTTCCTGGAGGCTACAGAGATCCCAACTGAGGAGCAGAATGAGACACCAGGGGACTTAAGATTTGGTTGTTAATGGTGGAGGCACTGTCCACATGAATTTAACTTTAAGTAAGAAATTCCATGAGTATAAATGAGTTTCTGAAGAAGCAAGAAAAACAACCCAATGAGAATAAGAATCAGACTTTTGAATCTGCTGCCTCAGAAGACATCAAGGGCAAAATAATTCCACTAGTAAAAAGAACTTTCTCCACTTTTTCCTCTCTTCTCTTCTCCCAACTTCAGCACCTTTTACCCAGTTGCACCTTTATTAGTGGGAGAAGAGAAGAATCAGAACAAGGTGGGGAGGCAGTGCAAGTGGGATCACACTCACTCCAATGAGGCTTTCAGGGATAAAACAGTCGAGCTGAATAAGGGAGGTTGTTTACATTGGAGGAGACCTGGGGTTTGATTATTGATGGGCTTAGACTATCATTATCTATGTATTACAGGTTGAATTATGTCCCATTAAAAGATACGTTGAAGTTCTAACTTCCAGAAACTCAGAATGTGACTATATTTGGAAATATGATTGTTGTACATGTAATTAAGATGAGGTCATACTGCAGTGGGGTGGCACCCAATCTGATATGACTGGTGTCCTTATAAGAATATGGCCATATGAAGACATAGAGACAGAGGGAGAGTACTATATAAAGATGGAGGCAGAGAATGTCAAGTCAAATAATTCCAAGGGTTGCTGGCAATTACCAGAATTTAGGATGAGACAAGGAAGATTCATCCTCTAGAGCCTTCAGAGAGAGCAAGGTGCTACCAATGCCTTGATTCTGGACTTCTTTCCTTTAGAGCTATGAGATAATAAAGTTCTTTTCTTGCAAGTCACCTGGTTTGTGGTACTTTGTTATGGCAGCCCTAGGAAACTAATATAAGACTGATAAACTATAGGATTGGCTGAGGTTTCATTCACAGATAGGGAAGGACAAGCCATGACAGTGGATTTGAAGGGGCAATGTAGGAAAGAATAGGTGGCTTTCTGCTTATACCCAACTGAATGTAGCTCATGCGATTAACCAGTTAAACTGTATTTCATAAATATCTGCAAAGCATCCAGCATCCTGTACCTGGCTAATCCAGTCCTTATAATGTTTATTTTTCTTCTCTTTATGTGCCATTCACAACTTGTGTTTTTTGATGGTGTTTTAGCTTTGTTATTTGGTTCCAATATCTCTGACTTTCCTTTGTATTTTCAACGTCACTTTCCTAAGTAACTGATTGTCATTTTCAAGAACAGATGGCAAATAAAAGTCCCTATAGTCCTGAGTCTTCAATGGCTATAGAAAAATTCAAGTTTGCTGTAGCCACAGTACACATTAATCTAGCAGATCAGGGTACACCTTATAGTTCAAGATAAGAACAATCGCCTCTAACAGACTAGATAAAAATGAAAAGTAATAATAATTGTAAGAGATGCAAATATAATAAAACTAACCCTTACTGAACATTTTCTAGTGCCAAACCCTCAAATGCACAATCTGTTTAATTCTAAAGCATTTCTGTGAAGGTACACTATTTGGTCCCTATTTTACAGATAAGGAAACCAAAGTTTTGAAAAACTAATTCATTTAAGGTTGTTTAGCTAGTAAATGGAAGAAAGAATAATTCACTTCAGATCTGTCTGACCCCAGAAATAGAGTTAAGGTGAAGACTTCATCATGATTAGGTTGCAACTTCTCTGAGTGCTGGCTGAATGGCCAGCAGCTTTCTGCTTCAGCAAGGCAGCAGATGCTGGAGGCACTCACCAAGAACTCCTTGGCATTCATCATTTTCATGTATGCAGGCTTGTGTCCCAAATGTCAATTCTTGTGAGTGGTTGCTTAAGGAAATGTGGTGGGGCACGAAGGCAGTCTGGAAGTGCCTAGAATTAATTCACATGCCCCAGAGGCCCTCAATCAATGACTGATGGGAGTCAGTGTGTAAATGTCCCATGCCCCTCCTTCCTTGGGCAAGATAACTCTGAGGCACGCATTACAGTTTCCCAGAGTTCCCCGTTGGGGTTAAGCTCCAGTTCCCCTACTGGTAACTTGGTTGATAATGCACCCTCTATTGGAGGCCTTCCTCTTCCTGTCTCATTCCCCGTACCTAATATTTCCTGATTTCTCCTCCCAAATAAACTACTTGCTCTTGAGTCCTTGTTTCAGAATCCAGGCTCTGCTTCTGGAGGAAAACTAAAACCAAAATAATCATTAATGCACTGACACTAAGTTTGCTGGAATTCTGTCACCAGTTAGTATACACCTTTATATCACAATTAAAGTTGTTTTAGACTTTAAACAAGAGATATTAAGTATTATTAAGAAGAAATTTGTCTAGTTTTCTCTTAAAGTTGCTATGCTACTGTACATTGCCTGAATTTAACAAAACACCTAAGGTAGTGGCAATAAATAGCTTCGGTTTACTGGATACAAATTTTAAGCAAGAATTAGGTAATATCAGTAATATTATCAACTGCCATTTATTGGGAGCTTACGATGTACAGCCAGGCTCTGTGCTAAGATGTTTAAATGCAGTTCATTTTTCTTTGTTTTTTTTGTATTAATTTTTAATTTTTCAATAATTTCAAAGTTACAGAAAAGCTACAAGAGTAATTCAAAGAACATCTTCACCAAGACTCACCAATTTTTAACATTTTGCCACATTTGATCTATCATTCTTTCTTACCTTTCTCCACCCACACACATACACATGCACATAAAGTATTTTTTTTCTGAACCATTGGAGAGTAGGTTGTATATATCATGTTCTTTTACTCCTTAAAACTTTAGTGTGTATTACCTGAGAAGAAGAATATTCTCATATATAACAATAGTACAGTGATCAAATTGAGGGAATCTAAAACCAATCTAACACTTTAATCTGTAGTTCATATTCTAATTGTGTTAATTGTTCAAATAATGTTCTTCATAACAATATCTTCTTCCATTATGGAATCCAATCTAGAATTATACATTGTAGTTAGATGTCACATTTCTTTAGTTTCTCTCAATCTGGAATACCTTCTTATTCTTTTTTGGTCTTTGATGACCATTCTTTCAAAACCGCAGACCAATTACATTATAAAATGCACCTCAATTTGGGTTCGTCTGATGTTTTTTTATTATGAAATTCAACCTATGCAGTTTGGGTGGGAATACTGTGTAAGTGGTATATATCCGACTAAGTGATGTTATATCTTTTTAAGGGTATTGCCTCTGGAGGCACAAGATGTATATTTGCCTCTTTTTGGTGTTATTAATTGTGGTAGGCCCAGTTCTACGAAGACCCCCAAGATCCCCATCCCTGGTGTATATACCTTGTATAATCCCCTCCTGTGATTAGGTTGTTATATGACAACGGTGAAAGGATTTTGCAAATGTAAAGAAGGTCCTAATTCAGTTGACTTTGAGTTAATCAAAAGGGAGAGGATCCTGAGTGGGCCTGACCTAATAGGGTAAACACTTCAAAGGACCTAGGCCCTCACTGAGGTCAGAAATTCCAAGTGTTAGAGGGCTTAGGGTCACATGGCCAGGGCCTGAGAGAGAATCCAGTTAGGCTGCGCCCATACTTCTGACCTACAGAAACAGAGTTAATAAATGGGTGTTGTTTTAAGTTGCTAAATTTGTGTTACTTTGTTACACAGCAACAGAAAACTAATGCATTAATTTTGAACACTTGGATAAGGTGATGCTTGTTTCCTTTAGTTTTTTTTTATACAAAGGTAGTATGCTAGAGAGATTTTCTTTCACTTAGAAATCATTCAAATAATTGTTCATTGATTTATTCTCATTATTTTATAATAACTACTTTATTGTGGTTATGCACTACAGTTGATTCAACTAATATCCTATGTTTAGCTATTTAAGTAGATTCCAATGTTTTTGCAGTTACAAATAATGAAGAACTTGGCACATATGTATGTTTGTACTGTAGAAGGTATATCTTCCAGCTAATTCCTGGAGATGAGATTGCTAGGTCAAAGTGTAATTGTAGATGTACTTTTATTAGATATTGCCAACATGTCTTCCATTTGTTGTAGATCATCTTGAAATTTTAGCAATCATAAGCGTGACTGTTTATAGCTTCCTTAAGGATAATTTATATATTTTTTGTAAATTGTCTGTTTTTCTCCATCTTTTAAAGAACTTATGTTACCCACTCAATGTTTCAAAGTTCTTTATCTATTAGGATTATTAAATCTCTACCCGTGATAAATGTCACATTTTCCCCCCAATTTCCATTTGTCTTTTTACTTTTTCCTTGTAAGTTGCTTTATGTAGTTAAATTTATTATTTATTTTTTATTTGTGGCATCTGAATTTTGAGTCATAGTTAACAACTCTTTCTCTACACCCAGGTTATAAAGGAATTCATTTTTATTCATCAATTTTCTTCTACTACTTGTAGAATTTTGTTCTGTGCATTTAGTTTTCTGATTCATTTAGGGTTTATTCTTATGTGTGGATTGAGGAAAAGATCTAATTTCCTCTTTTTACCAATATTATTTACTATCAAATTCACCTTTGCCCCAGTAATTTGAGATGCCACCATTATTATATATTATAATCCCACATGTACTTGGGTCTATTTCTGGACTTTTGATTTTATTCCATTGGTCTGTTTATTCAAAGGCCATTAACACTGTTAATTATTGAGGCATTGTAGCAAGTTTTAATACTTTGTAGGGCTAGTCACCCTCATAGCTTTTCTTTTTCAGTGTTTTCCCAGATACAGTGTGTACTTATTTTTCCATATAAACCTTAGTTTCAATTTGTCTAGCGCCATATAACAAAGCGTGTTGATATTTTGGAGGGATCACATTAAATTTATAAATTAAATTAGGAGAACTGACATGTTAATGATGTTGAGATGTCTTATCACAGAATGAGGGATGTCTTTTTGTCAAATCTACATTTTAGTATCTTTCAGAAGGCTTTTATAGTTTCTTATAGGTTTTACATATTTTCTGTTTACTCCTATTTTATCTTTTTTGTTGCTTTTGTAATAAGATTTTCTAACACATTCTAACAAATTTCCAGCTCTTCTTATTGGTTATTATGTTTTTGTATATGATGGCTATCAATTTTTGCTTGTTAGTTTAATATATTGCCAACTCGCTGACTTATTTTATTGATTGAGTTAGCTCTACCATTTATTCTCCAGGTATGGTGTCATGCCATCTGCAAACAGAGGGAGTTCTACTTCTTTTCTTAATCTTATGCCTCTCATTTATCTTGTCTAATTTTTCATTCCTGTCTTGTTCCCAACTTTGGTATCTATGGAGTAAATGTATATTTTTTTCTTAGACTTATTATATGGTGAATTATATTAATAGGATTTTCAATATCAAACCATTCCTATAATTCCACTTGGTTATAGTGAATTATTTTCATAATTTGGTGTTGGAGTTTATTAAATTATAGTTTAATATGGATTATTTTTAGATGTAGTATATTTTAAATCTTCAATGATATGATGAAGAAATGCTGATGGAAAGTTCAATGAACTCTTACTTATAAATGATGAAGCAAATATATAGAATAACCAATTCAATTTTACTAATTCCTCATCATTGGTCTCACCTTTATAATTATTTTCACCTCCCGCTTTGAAGATTCTTTTAGTATTTCTCTCATTCATTAGATTCCTTTACATCTAGCACACTCATGCATTATACAGAGATAACCTAAACTCCATTCCCTGATCAGATTGCAATTTCCACACATGTCTGCTGAGGATGATGTTGAGTTACCACATCTAGCACATGAAAATGTGGCCCTTCCATCCCTGCTGATTCCCGCCAGTGAAAAATGGAAAGCCTCAGCCAAGGGGTCAAGCTTTCTGTGTAAGCAAGCTGTAAAACAAGCTACCAGCTGACTGTCTAAACAGACCCTTATTTCAACCATTCCACTCTATCTCCCTTGCCCAAATCATTCCCCCAGTATCAAGCATCCCCATGGAGCTTTCTGTTCTAACTTAATGTTCCATGTCACTCACACATTTACAGCAGCAGGTGACTTCTAATGGCCAATGGGTAGTTGAGAAGCCTCCTAGGGCTTGGAATTTGGGAGTGCAATGCTTCCTAAATCCTACAAGATAAAAAGCTATTAAATCTGTTTGAGATAGTTTCCATGTCCTTGCAATATGTTTTAAAGGTTAAGGACTTGGCTGACCATGACATGCACTCTGCCTCTGGTTCCTATGGCTTTCTGGACAGAATCTGCCTTCTCTAGAATCTCTGAGGATTTCTGATGAAAGCACCCATAAATCAGCTTTCTCAATAGTATTAATGGTTGAGTCTTCATTCTTCTAGGAACTGCTTGAACTTTAGAAACAATTAAAATTCATTGAGAATCAGAGTCAGTAAGAGAGTAAGTGATATATTCAGCAATATTGCTTTTGGCCAAAAATGAGGTTATAACCATAAATAAATGAGTCTTTATTTTCTGGTCCATAAACTGGCCTATGAAAGCAATTCTAAAAGGGGGAACTTGCAGTGTATTGGGGCCAATGAATCACTGGAATGAAGTGTGGCTTGAGATCATCCTACTGATTTGATTGCATATGTTCTACTTGGTCTGTTTGTTTTAAAAATCTAAAGCAGTAATGTCATTTCTCAATTTTCAACAGCGGCCAAAGGAAACCACTGCTGATATTATTCCTTTCAGAGCTTTATGTTTCTGGGTTTATACTGGAAGTTTATAAATGCACACAAAGCTAGCTACAATGGCATGATAGTCATCATAGAAAATGCACAAATTGAAAAAGTAGAAATTGGCTTTTAATTGCTACTTTAAATGCTACGTCAATATATTCTTGTTCAGTATTAAACTGCTTTTTACAGTGCTCTAGTGTAATGAATCAAAAATTAAATTCATGCTTCTGATATACTTAAATAGGATAAAATATCAATATATATTTTTAAAGTTTGAAGACACTATAAGTCAATAGTGTGTGAAATTGTTTGCTCATGTACTCTTCTTTTCATTTTTCTTTTACACCCTGTACAAAAATGACAGTTAATTAACAACATAGCCCAAGAGAAGTGTTTCTAGTGATAATAAACAAAAGCTATTGTCAAAGAACATAAAATTTACCATGACCAGAAAAAAAAGTACATTGGAGAAAAATTGCCTAAAATTTTTGGGATTAAAATACTTAAGCTGACAAACAGATGTATGAGTAATTGCATATTATATGTAATTTAAATCAAAGATAATAATCCATAGCATATATATATAATCAAAATATATATATATATATATCTATATATTTAGATATATATATATATATATATATATATATATATATATAGAGAGAGAGAGAGAGAGAGAGAGAG
>NW_024355203.1:1781019-1807980 GCF_902729225.1 Pteropus medius | reverse complement strand
AACCATGCACACCAAATTCTTAAGAACTCTTATTTCTGGAAAGGTAGGAAAAGGAATGATATTGGCAGCAGTAGTGACAAAGGAGAATTTATCTTAATCCTATTAAAATTATGTTTGCCTAAAATAATATTAGCAGCAGCTACTATTATTAATGATCATTAAGGAAAGTTTCAGTCATTCGTTAGGAAAATATTTATTGTGACTATTTGCCAGGTGCTGTGGTAAAAATTAGAAAGAACTATTCTGGATAGACCAATCAAGCACATTTTACATTGTTACCTCTCTTAGATTAGCCAGAGATATGCTCTTGGGTACAGACAGTCTATTTGGGTGGTGATCTCAAGAAGAAAAAATGAAGACTAGGAAAGGTGAGGCAGAGATACAAGAAAAGCCAATAAATATATTGAGCAGTTTATTGCTGTAGGCAACTGGGGCTCAATCCTGCTGGAACCTCTGACAAATGATGTAGAATATTCATCATAATTGTCCCACTGGAGGACAGGGAGGCCACGATATTCATCTCCCCATTCCCCTACCCTTCCAGCATGGAGAAAGCACACATTTCTTCACTATGTACCCCAGATCATTGACCATATGGTTTTCTCCCCTCTGATAAGCCACAGCAGAAGTGAATGATTCAGGAAAAAACTGAGTCACACTGAGATGAACACAGCACTCCAGAACATATGGAAACTTGCCAAGTACTGACTTAAAGAAATCTGTCTGCAGTGGGCAAACACAGAAGCTAAGAAGATGAATAGTCAACTCAATTTTCCTGCCTAAAAATATTTTTAACTTGCTCCGAGTAAATGTAAAACCAGTTACGGTGACCTGTATTGATTAATTTACTATCAAAGGAGGAAAGCTGCATGAACTTTGGAGCTAGAAGAATACTGCCTTGAGTTTCTCCTCGACCATTTGCCAGCTGAGTTAGTCAGTTATATTCTCATCATGTTTCCCCAACTACAAAACAAGGATAAAAGATGAATGGTAGAGAACTATCATGAGAATGCTATGAGAGAGCAAATTCCAACCTGCAGTGCTGCCCTCTCCCCTGAACTCCAGGCTCTCATATTGCAATAGTCTACTCACAGCAATATACTTGGAGGTCTAAACACACACTGATACTCAGCAAACATGGACTAAACTTCTGATGTGCTGCTGGAACCCTAGCCCTTCTCTACTGCACTTGATGGCAACTCTATCCTTCAAGAATTTCAAGTAAAAAACCTTGCAATCATTCTTGCCTCCATTCTTTCTCTCTCAGCCTACATCTAGTACGTCAAAAAGTTCACTTGGTTCTACTATCAAAACACAATCTGAATATGACCATTTCTCATCACCTCTTCTGCTACAACCTTAGTGTGAGCCACCGTATATTTTGCAGATGCCTAACTGGTCTCACTGCTTGTACCCTGGCCCTTCAACAGTCTATTGTCTATAGAGCAGCTAGTGATCTTTTCAAGATGTTAAGTCAGAGCATGTCACTCCCCTTCTCTGCTAAGCAACCCTGGACTGTGTCTTCATCTCAGAGTAAAAACTAAAGCACTTATAATGGTCTACAAGGCCCTGCAAGGTCTGACCCCATCCACTGCCTCTTTGTTCATTCCACTCCATCCACACTGCTCTCCTTGCCAGGCATGCTCCCACCTTAGGCCTCTGCACCGATTGGTTTTATTTCCTTAGATATGCACATGGCTAAAATCTCTCACCTCTTCGTATCTTTGCTCAACCATCACCTTTTCAATAAGGCTCACTTTAATCATCATATTTAAAATTGCAGCCAGTCTCCCGCTCACTCTCTACTTTTGATTCTCCCCCACCGTTTACTGTACAATCGGTGCTACTCAAAGCATGTTCCCAAACTAGCAGCACTGGCATCACTCAGGAACATCCTAGAAATGCAGAATTTTAGGCCCCCACCCAAGACTTACTGTAACAATCTGTGTTGTAACAAAATCCCCAGGTAATTTACATGCACATTAAAATTTAAGAAGCAGGGCCATATGCTATTTTCTATAGCACTTGTCAACTTAGATATACCTTTTAAGTCAATAGTCTGTTTTATTTTTTGCTTGCATTCCACTAGGATGAGGATTTTTGTCTCTTTGTTTTGTTCACTGCTTTATCCAAACTCCTAGAACAGAACTTGGCACACGGAAAAAAAAAAAACTGTTGAATGAATGAATGCATAAATAAAGGATATCCGAAGTTAGCCTGAACATTGCCTAAGCTATATTGAGTGCTTAACCAATGATAGTTCTTCTTTCTTTTCTCCATGAAAAATTACAATTTGATAGTCACTGATTTGGCATTTTAAAAACTAAGAATATAATTTGCCAGAAACCAACCAGTGAAAGTTCATAAAAGACAAAATTTCTATTTCATCACTTTGAAAATATAGATGAATAACCTTCTAATCTGTTCCTCTTCACCAACTGCCCAATGATTACTAGATTTATTAAAAAAGAGACAAATACATTAGCACTAATGGAAGGAGCTTTTAGAAAGTAAAATTTGATCTGCACAAATGATTGCTACACATAATAATTAGTAAAACAAATTGCACTGAATATGTTATTTTATTTCACGCGACGTTTGAGTTGGAATCAATTGTCCAAAAAAACAATAAATCATGCACGTGATGATGTCTCATAAAATTAAAAATCCTATAGTTCTCTCATGTCACTGAATAAAATCATAGTGTCTTGTCTATCGAAGAAAAATTTAAAGACAAATACATGAAAATTTACAACTACCACTTCTGCAAAGTAAAAATGATTTAAGGAGCTGCCTAAAATAATAAAGGAAAAGGTAGTTTATGCATAATAAGGCAGATAAGTAAAATTTAAAAGTTGAAAACTTAAAATAAACTTTGTTACATATATACACACATTTTATGTGCATATACTAATAATTTATATAATAATAAATAGCACTATTCCAGTAAGTATTTTATTGATAAGAAACTTAAGCCTTAAATAGAAGTAAAAGCAAAATTCGAAAAGATTTCCAAAGTGCAAATCAAAATGGTGAAAAAAGGATTATTTATTAAGACATTGGTGTTTAAGAACCAGCTATCATATAAACAAAAAAAAAAAAAAAACACTGAAAGTGTCACAATAAGCAAACTGGGAGAAGATATCTGTAGTAGGTATTACTGGTGAAGACCTAGTATCTGGAATATATAAAATGTTCCATTGAATCAATAAGCTTAAGACAAATGACAGAAAAATAAAGTGGGCAAACAAAGGCTAAAGGCTTGATTACAGATACGGTTGAACATATTTATGGGTCTGTAATTTGGTCTAATACATGTGGAGAAGAATTTAGCTTTACCCAATAGAACTCAAAATATGCATACAGACCCAGCAGTTCAACTCCTCAGTATATACATACTCTGGAGACATTTTTCCATATGTACACCAGGAAACAAGTACAGAAGTAGTCGTAGCAGCATTGTTAATAATAGCAAAAAAACCTCGAAATAGCCCAAATGTCTATCAGCGGTAAAATGGATAAATTAAATGGTGGTATTCATATAATTAAGTATTCTATGGCAGTAGAAGTGAGTTTATACTGATTACAATATTATCTGAAAAATAATATTAAGTGAAAAAATAAATCACAGAAAAACAAGTATATTCAAATGAATGCATTTCTGTAACAAAAGTAGCAAAATTAAATCATGTTTTTTAGTTATAAATATATAATAATATGTGGTAAAACTATAGAAAAAAGAAAAAGGTGAGTAACAAAATTTAGGACAATAGTTACATTTGAATGGAGAATGAAAAGTTGAGATCCAGGAGGCTACAGCCCGGGGAGTTTTACAAGGTGCATTATTGTAAGGCTTTATTTTCAAAATTGATGGCTGATACAAAGGAGTTCATTTTCATTTTTATTTTTTAAACTCTCTCTATATGGTTTATACGTTCTTTTCTATCTATAACATATTTCACATTTCTTAAAAAGTATAAATAGATAAACAAAAAGTATTGCAGCAAATAAACATTTTCCACAATCTATTAAATAACATCACTACGTTTTCTAGAAACTCTTCTTTTATACAAAGAAAACAGCAGTTAGGTATTTCCTACAGCATAATTTAGACATGGCCTTGTTGGATATCTGAGTAAAACTAACTGACAGAAGCAACTAGAATCAATAAATCACTGGAAGTCAGAAGGGCTGGGAGGGAATCATATCACCCCCGATTTAAAAATTAATTAATTTAATTATTCCTAAACCCCAACTTTGATATAGATACCTAGTAGAGATTTTACTGTTTCTTGATTTGATAATTCTAAGACTTCCCTTGAATTGAGAAATTTTTTCTCAGTTCTCAGTATGAAATATCCTTGACATCATTTAAGATACCTCTATCTGTAGGCTATCACTGTGTCTAAGCATAAGCTTATTTTGCTAGTCTTCTTTCATACCTTTATAGTAGAGATTCATTCTCTCCACCTTTTCAAAACTTTTATTTAAATTCTATTCAGTAAATATCTGTACAGTTTGCTACAGAAGTAAAAGTTGACTAAGAGATTATTGAGTGAGGCACTTCAAATAGGTTGGTTCAGATTTGTCCTTTTGATTTTTGACAAGGCCAGTGAAGGAGATTATAACTCAGTTAACTAACTTCATCAATGATCTCATTTCAAATAACCTAAGCGGATCCACTCAATGTATATTTCAGGGACATGAGACAGATTCCTACAGGTAGACAGTAAGGCTTTGATTTGTTCATGTGCACATTTGATTTTTTATAAAAACAAATACCAAAGCTATGTTTCTCTCCAGTACAACGACAACAAATTCTCCAGCTTTCCTGGCAATTCAATAATTAGTTTAAAAGATTTATATAGAAATTTTGACTAAATTTAAGTTCCAAATATTTTGATATTTGTTTCATGAATCCAAAGAAAATACATGTGCACATTCTTTGCTCAGTGTATTACTACAGAAAGGTTTTTGAGAATGTTAAAAAATAGCCGCAAGAGTTTTAATAACCTTTTCCTCTCATGCAGCAATCAGTTTGGAAATCTGAAAAACACATATACATTACACATAGTTTGCATAGAATATCCTAATAAGAATTAATGGTGAATAGAATTTTAAAAGTGATTTCAATTAAAGAAGGACACTGAGACTTCTGGAGCAAAGGAAATAGCATATCTTTTCTTGTCAGAATGAGTGTCTTAATTCTTTTCATCAAAAAATAATCGCTAGGATATCCAGAGCTGTTGAATATTCTGCTCTTATTTGTGAGTGGCACAATATAAAACTTTTGCAGAAAAAGCTTTTATAATATGAATCATTCAATCTGCCATATCTACTATGATCAGAATACATTTAGCCCAAATATGTTATCCAAATTCCTTAAATTTTAATTTAAGTATTCCTTTAGTAAAATTAATATTATTTCTCCAATAATATTAAATTTCCAATGGTTCAGTCTGCAAGTATAGGAAAATAGTTGTCAAAAACCGTGTTCATAAAAAATTAATGAGTATATCCACACAACAATTTTGCTGCTACTGTTTCATTGGATTTACGTCTTCACCCAGGAAAAACTGACTGAGAGTCACTGTGGATCAATATGAATCAATGAGAATTTTAATAGTTAGAGAAGTAACTGACACTGTCTATAGCTGCATTAAGGTGACAGCTTCTGCTACAATGGCATCACATTTGCATAAGAAAAACAAGAGTATTACATTTCAAAAAAATAATGAACATCAAGGTCATGGCATTAAGGAAGGCCAGTTAAATTCAGTCAATTTGACTAATTTCACTACTATTCTCTAGGTTTTACAAATCAATTTGGATTTTCAAAAAATCAGTTACAGCATGCTTTTATTAAATATGTGCATTTGGATAAATATAGCTGTATTTAACAGTGCAACTTGAGTGTCTTCATGATTATATTTTTATATAAAAACATTTTAGTAATGAAAACTCAGCACAACTGTGTTGTCACTTAAACATGAATTATATGAAAATGTCTCATTTAAAACAATATCTAAGAAATGTGTGATGAACTTTTGAAGTCATTTATTTTAATATACTTAATTTCTGGTATTTAAGAAAATCTAGAGCAAATATTGTATGTTTTAGTAGACAGTTTCTTAACTATCTAATTTTAATAGTTTTCTGACATAAAATTGAATCCATAAAATATTGTACAGATGTATTGTTCTTACGATATAATGGAAACATGATAATTAACATTTTCTCTACTATAATTGTTTTTGCTTAAAATGATGCTACTAGTATGGACAATACAAATATTAAAATCACCTATGCCTATAGAAATAGAAAAATAAACATAGATATATTTAATGTTAGGTGGACCTGGTAAGATATGTAGTATTTTAAATGTTTCCAGGATTTATGGAAGATTATATTAAACATAAAGAAGTTTAGTCAATTTTAGACACTTTTTATAAATCTTGTTGATTCTTATTGAATAAAATTTAGTAAAAATATATTCTTACATTAGTTGAAGATATGAATAGAATTTGACCCTTTCGGTAAGGCATCCTTGCTTTATAAATGAACCAATAAATAGATAAAGCAATTTTAAAATAGCAACTTGCATGTTAAGGAATATTAGTCATATTCAATACTATTGCAGTTATTTCAAAGTCCAAATCTAGGATTTGATGCAGGCATCACCAAGTTTCCATCAGAGTGCATTAAAAGATCGTTCTACCTAATCATTTGTTTTATTACAACATTGACATAATTCTACAATTTTAAGCAGAAAATAGATAATGAGCTCTTTCGAATGCAGATAAAACAAATACATACTCCTCATACATTACCAGGTTCAGAATTTTATGCATTCATTAATAAAAACATTTTTAGAAACATCAAATTTCTTACTTTCAATAAATTAAAATCAACGAAAATGCCCACTATAGGAGATTGTTTAAATAAATTCTGCTATAGCCATAGATGTGTTAGAATATTTAATGACATGGAGTGTTCAGAATGCATTGTTAAGAGAAAGGCAAGTAATGTTATCAAGCAGTATATAGATTATAATCTAAATTTTATAAAAAGAAACTATGTAATATTAATATAAGCCAATATTTTATTATAGTTGGTGGGCCTAGGTGATGGAATGATAACAAATTTTCCTCTTACTTTGCATACTTCTCTGCGTTTTCCAAATTTACTTCATGCAAACGATTACTTTGTAATAAGTAATAAAACATTTTAAAACTATTTTCTGCTAAAATGAGTGAGATTTGTAACTGAAGCAGAATTAAGACAGGAGGGCACAGTTACTTGTCTAGAAATATAGATCATTCATACAAATGAACTGTACTACTAGTGGTTTAATGCCATTATTGATTTTATTATGTAAATTTTCCACTTTTTAGGTTATATTTTTATGAGTCATTAAGCCAGATAAACAAAACAGAATTTCTAATAGATGAAAATCATTTGAAGAGTATAGGATTGTTTTTAAAACATATAATAAATGTTTGGTTTTACTACGTTTTACGAGACAGTAGTTATCAATATCCTGACAATTAAAGTATGGTTATTTTTGTGATCCATGAAGTGTGTAATTATTTATTTTTTTGAATATACAATGCTAATCACCTGACCTCAGGGAGAGAATCAGTAACAAATGGCAAGCTCTCAGCCTTATGCGATTATTTAGCAACATTAATAGCACATGCTTATATAAGCATGTGCTATTAATTGTCTGTGAATTTACTGGATTAACCATCGAAAAAGTCTTTAAGCTTTTCCAAAACAAACAATAAAACAACCTCAGCAAAAGCACACCTCACCTAAGGAGTTTTAACATACAAATTATAGAATCTTTAGAGTGTATCATTCTTTTCATTTCTTGAGAATAATGTTCGTTAGTAAATTAATTGTTTTACATCACCCTTAATATTTTTCAGAATATATTTTGTTCTAGAATGAAATTATAATATTTTTGTAAATTTCCCTTGGAAACTTTTGCTTGGTTTCAGGAAATGTAGTCAAATAATTAACAAGCTAAACAGAGAGAGAATATACATAATAAAGACAACCAACAATTTCAATAGGCATATGCTATGTACTCCCTAAAGGGTTATACAATTACACTAAACATACTACATTTTCGTTATCAATCCATTTTGTTTTGAATAAGGCATGTAATTCTATTATATTCCTATCATGAACCTCACATTTTATTTATGTGATAGGAATTAAGTATATATCCCTATATACACACAGTATATAGTAATGTAATATATAAGTATGTAATATATAGTAATATGGTATAAGTATATTGTAATATAATAAAATAATGTAGGTTAATAGATCCATTTTAAGAGACAGAGACAGAGAGTTCTAATGGCAGGTCTCCAGCCTTTCTTATAGTCTATTCACTATTTTAAGCCAATGATATGAACAAACTCATGTAAGGAATAATTATGCAATTAATCAGTAATGTAAAACTGGATAGATTACTGAATAGTGGATAATAGAGTCAAAATTCAAAATGATCTTGATGAGAATTGCAGGCCTAGCATAATAGCAAACATTTAATAAGAATAAAACATATTCTACACTTGGATTCCCAAAAGTAAATCTTATAAAAACAGGATAAAAAGACATGGTTTGGGGTAATAGCAAGAATAAAAATAAATAGTAGTAGTAGTAGTAGTAGTCGTCGTCGTCATCGTCGTCATAGTTGAGTTTAGTTTTAACTGATTATAAGCAAAATTACTGTCAGCAAGATGATGAAGCTATGAAATATTAGTAAATGTGAACACGGTTGCCTTTCTAGAAAATACAGCAACTCTATTGTACTACATGTAGTCCATTCTGGATTATGAAGGTCAGACTATACCTGTGTATTCCCTCTGAGGCACATATACAAATCATAGTTCGCAAAGAGAAGAATGGGGAGGAGAGTGAAAAAACTCAAAACACAGGCTGTATTTAAAACTTATTTTTAACATCTATGACATGACCTGTATTGTGTTAGGTGTTGGAGAATAAAAAACGAAAAAAAAACAAAAAACAAAAAAGCAAACAAACAAACAAAAAAATCCTCTTCTTGCTATGAAGAAGTTTATAGTCTAGTATCAAGGAATGGGAAGGTAAAGAAATTAAAATGGTTATATTGAGGTAGGTCTTAACTCAATACAAGAGCTTTCTACCTTCCAAAACTGTCGAAAGACTGTACCTCATTGGAAAGTAGTGACTCCCCTTTTGCTAGAGGTTTTCAAACATATCTCCAAAGACATAGATCATTTGACTTGACTAAGGATTCAAGAATCAAATGCCTACTATCTTCAAACCCTTTTCAGATTTCATCTCTTATCTGAGTTCAGTGGAAGGAGAGATCAGATTAAAATGAATTTCATATGGGCTTGCTGGTGGATAGAATTCAGATATGTGGTGAGGAAGGGGGAGGATATTAGGCCAACAGTGTGAGTAGAGGTATAGGTCTGGGAATGTGTATCATAATTGTGATGAGAATGAATAGCTCAGTATGATGAGAAGATGTTTGCATTGGAAAGTAACAGGGCATAAGTATGGTATGGTAATTTAGGATGTAGAAAGGATAGAAGTTTCTTGAAGTCTATGGGTAACATCTCATGCTGAGCTAAAATTGAGTGTAAGGAAGTGAACGTTTGCAAAGAAAGACATTGTATTGCTTATTATACAAGGCTGACTTTACAAAAAGGGTAACAAAAGCAGGAATGCCATTTGAGTTCATGTTTGGTTTAAGTGAGGATTTATCTGATATTCGAATAGAAGTAAAATAGTAAAATTATGAAGCAAGGCATGAATAAGTGATTTAGATTTTAGAGGCAAGTTAAAATAATGTGTCATTAGAAAATGTGAAACTCTAGAACAAACACCACTGTTTGTAGGTTTTGTTGGGGGTCGTGCTTCTGTTTTTGCTCTTTTTCTCTCTCCTTATTCCAGGTGGGGAGCCAGTGTCCTCCACCTAGACTCTCCTATTTTTCAAAATAGATATATATTACAGAGCTAGATGAAATTAGAGTACTACCTCTGAACACAACAGAAGAATAAAATATGTCATAAATTCAATCAATTGTAATAGAATAATATATATTTCCTTAGCTGCTATTGTCTAATCTATGTGCTAAGTGTGCTTGAGTGACTGTTTTACAAATTTTGCCACTCAGCCATTAACCCAATATGCAGAAGTACAATAAATTAAATGCAATACTGTATAGACTCACATTTATAGTTCACTTACTACCCAATTCTAATAATGATAGAAATGATATTGTTTTCTTCAGTTTAAAATGACAGAAATTACTATGAGTGATCTCATTGTCTTTTATAGTTTACTCTTGGCATTTTATTTCAGTTTTATTAAATGATGATTGACTGTCAAATTATTTCCAAGATTACTGTAATTTATAATGAACAGATCATCTTTCATGACTTCCAAAAAGAAAATTAGGCTAAATTAATGAAAATGCTGGCCAATCCCCACAAATATCCTAAATATTATCAATTTTGCATAATCAGCTACATGGTGGTGGTAGTGATGGTGATGATGGTGGTAGGGAGTGTGAGTATGAGTGTGTGTGTGTGCATGTGTGTGTGCCTGCATACAACATTCATTTTTTTACTAGGTAAATGGTAAAATGCCAATTTCCTCTTTAGCATCTGGGTTTTACAACACGAGTTCTGAACTAGATGGACTTGGGTTCAAATCATGTTCCATCACTTAGTAGTTTTAGTAATTTACTTTAACTTTCTCAAAGTCAGTTTCCTGAATCTAGGAAATTAAAATAATAAAAGTACCTGCTCATGATGGTTAGTTTTATATATCAACATGGCTATGCTATAGTTCCCAGTAAGTCAACCAAACCCTAAGTATTGCTAGCAAGGCATTTCGTGGATGTGATTAAAGCGCACAACCAGCTGACTTTAAGTAAGGGAGATTAAGCTGGATAACGTGGGTGGGCCTAAAATTCCCTCTGCGGGACTATAGTTTCGGCTTAAGTCCAACAGTTCCAGACTGTCCTTCCTGACTGCCTGCCCTACAGATTTCAGACTTGTCTAGCCAGCCCCCGCAAATTGCGTAAACCAATTCATTGCCATAAATCTCTTAATATATATCTCCTACTGGTTCTGTTTCTCTGGTTGAGCCCTGAATGATATGCTTATCATAGCATTTTTATGAGGATGTGATCAAGTCACCGGCATAAAGTACTTAATAAATGTTATTATAACAGGACAAAAATGTTGAAGAATTGGAAGATGTACAGGTTATTTTTTCAATTCAGAGTACTAATTGTTAACTCCATATTAAAAAAGAGGGTGGGGCTAATGTAGTAATATCATTTACCAAAAGGCCAGAGAGTATCCAGAAACCTGTAGGACACTATCAAGAAACTATAACATCAAAAGCTCCAGTCCTCCAACAATTCTGTTTTTGCTTTTGTTCCCATAAAGACTTATTTCATGTTGTAATAACTGGTTTTAAGGGATTCATGAGAGCTAACTCACCTCTGATGTCTTGACCTTTCAAGTTTATGAGGACTCAATATTTTCAAAGGAATTTAGAACCATCTTGGACTCTTCAAAATTCAGTATGGATAGTGTGATGCGTGAAGCATTAAGTTTATTTCCTTTGTTTCCTTTGACTACCCGGAGGCTGAGAACCAAATATGCAACTCAAATTTAGCTGCAGCAAGCTTACTGTATATAGCTGTTAGATATAAGGCAACTACATTTCAGAGACTACCTTACAAAGAAAATTATTTTCTTTTCATAACCACTGAATCTAAGATTGCCTTTTTAGTAGTAAACACCCCTCTTTTGGGGGACAGTAAGTTTATACCATGGCTCAGGTCTCAATGTTTCTTACCTTGCAGTTCATATGAAAATCAAATCTGCAAATTGTAAAAAAAGCATTCATATTCTTGGGGCCTAATGTTGGATACTCAAATTTGGTGCATTTGAACTGGGGTCAGGAATCCGCTTATTTACATGTGTTTGGTGTGCATTCTTGGTAACAACCACAAGTACCTTTGATTTACTTTCTAGAAGACAAAGATATAAACTCAGATAACTAATTTTTAAAAGAAAAAAATAGTTAAAAATAAACAAGGGAGAGACGGAGGTGATTATAGAATAAAGAAAATATTTATGTCATCAAACTTATCATCTGTGAGAAAATGATTCTTACAGGCTCTGAATCTTACAGCATTTCTAAGGAAACAAGTTCTCTCCAAGCATAAGTCGTGGAGTTTACACTGACCTTGTGCAGCCTAATCTCCAAATGGTTCCTGGACAAAAAGCTAAGCCTTAAAACAAATCAATGAAATTTCCCAAATAATATTCTCAACAGACTTTTCTAACATTTTAAATATTGTGAGTGATATCAGTTTTAGAACAGCTACAGATAAAGGCTACTTTTATGTAAAATATCATATCTAGACACTTTGACTTAAAATTATCAGTATGGAAACCAACAATTGTTACTATAGAGAATGTAAACTTTTAAGGGTGTCATATCCTTTGAGTCCTTCCATGATTATTATACATGTAGTTATCTTAAGAATAAACAGGAAAAGTTTATACTCCACTAGGCATAGCAGAATGAAATCGTTGTTGGTTTATTTAGTGTAGGTTTTAAAATCAGCTACATTATTTTGAAGCAGCAGAGAGCCGACTCAACGAAGTTTGGGCGGGGCGGAGGGAGTTGTACTAGGATTATAGAATTGATTATATTAAGGCTTCCATTGTTAAATGAGAATGATAAATGGACTGATATATATATATATATATATATATATATATATATATATACATATATATTTGTATTTGTATTGTGTATTTATGTTTGACCTATAGCCTAAAGCTGTGTGTCCTGCAATGAATCTCATCTGATGTGTGTACAATAGTAAAAAAAGCGAACAGTTCTAGGATGGGATCCAAAATTAATAAAACATAAACATTATCCTCAATAAATTTACAAAGCTTAAATATATGCTGTACTAAAACTCCTTGAATAATTTTTTTAAGCGTGGAAACAAAGCCTTGTTAAAACTCATAATAGCCAGAATATGCCATGAACATCTGAATTTGTTAACTGTGAATATATGACTGGATTAACTTTCACTACCATGCACAATTCTTTGATATAAATGTCCATTACTTGATTAAACATGTCATCAAATCGGCCAACACACAAACCATATCTAAATCCTCCTAAATCACAATTAGAGACTATTCTGTTTATATAGTTATGCATTATATCTCACATAAAATTCAATTATCAGTGACAATTTTTGAAACATAATTCTTTTGAGGACTCAGATATTATCTTTACTAATTCTTATTTAAAATAACACTTTACAAAATAATAAAATTAATACACTAATATTTTTGCATCCCCAAATTGCTCAAAGTTTCAGTCAGTGAAGAACCCTTGTGGTTTGAGTCTTACTGATTTTTGAATCCTTATTGAATTTGCCACTGCTTCTCAACTGTTTAATTATAATGTATCTGATGTATATTCAATAAAATTTAAATTTTTTCTTCTCAACACTAGTTTTTTACAATAGAATATCTGTCATTTAATGATAATCTTAATGCCAAAATATGCAACCTAGGCATACCCAGAGTGAAACTTATAAAATGACTCTATATAAGTAAGTAAATAAAATATAATGCTTATTCCAAAATTTAGGGGCTAGGATCTGTGGTGTTAATCAATATAAATAGTATAAGATGATGAATTATTTGTGCACTGAACCTAAGGAATATTCCACCTGGATTAATTTTTAAAATGATGGAAACTAAAAGTAAAAAGAAAAAGGAGAACAACAAAGTCACAATTAGTAAAAAGAGACATGAATAAAAAAGAAAATGATTGAATTCATTAAGAATGACAAAAGAAGGGGTCCAGGCTTAAATAATGGAATAAAGAAAGAAATCAATGAAGGGTTAAAATTAGTACTTGATAGATGGTCACACGGGGATGGGGAGCACGGCATAGGAAATGCAGTTAGCATTAATACGTTGGCTAGGTGGAGGGTCAGGGGAGAGAGGGAGCAATTGGGGGGATCCTTTTACAAACTATATAGATGTCTAACCAATGTACTGTATACTTGAAAATGTTAAAAAAATTTAAAAAATGAAGAAATCAATAAAGATTAAGAGAAGAAAACAAGAAAGGAAAATAAGAGACAAATGCAAGGGCAACAAAAAGAAATGAGGTAGAAATAAAGCAAGTGCTAGTGAATGCAATAGGCAAAGTAAATTCCAGAGCCTTCTCAGGAATTGCACCCCCATCCACCATTTGCAGCCACCCAGAGTGTGGAAGGATTGAACTTGGGCATGCCACAGGGAGGAACTGAAGGAGTTTCATCCCTTGAAGCAAAAGAGATGTGAACTGACAGAAAAAAAATATGGCTGTCAAGGGATAAATAATAGAGGAACTCAATCTCTATTGATGTAAATGATGATTTCTTGATTGAATATGTCAGCATGATCATTGGCAGGGGCAACCTTATCGCTTGCCAAGTAGCTAGTAAGAAATTTTCCCGTGACTTATCACTAAACTGTTTTAGTCTTGAAAAAAGGCCCACGTTAGAAGATTCTGGAAGTTGTTAGCTTTATCATTGATTACTCACTTTGTTCTGGTAACTATTAATCAATGGAGGATCACCAAATTTAAGATGAACCAATTAGCAGTTAAGATAGCATAAAAGTAAAACTGGTTTTAAAATACAATGCAATCAATGGCATAATGAATCATCTTAAATTACTACATTTTCTTAGAGTCAGTAAAGAGTGATGCACAGTTTTTATCTGGAAGGAAATTAGTCAAAGAGACAGTTATCTATTTTTCTTATGGAAAATAATAAGCAATTTGAAGAAAAACAAAAGGCTATATAAATAGGCACTGAAAACAAATTGAGTTTATGAATAAATTAATAGCTATATCAGTATTGGAAAACTGACAACTTTGAAAAATAATATAGTGAAGTATTATTAACAAAATAATTATGAAAAGAATTCTCTGAAAAATAATTAATGCTATGTAGCTGCTACATGGAAAAATATTAATTACTGTCAACATCTATTCTTCCTCCAATCCTCTCATTAGTTTTAGGAAGTAGCAACTCTTAATGTACAAAATAAATTTAAATGGTGTTTTAAAGATGTTAGAAATTATCGAATGAATATGACATTGGCTAAACTAGAAATGTCTATAAACCTAGGAGTTAAAAATTAAAGAGAGAAAAAATAGACAAACTGGAAAAGCAAATATGAAACCCAAAAGAAGCTTTGTCAAATGTGTTATTCGATATTTGATGATGCATATGTAACCTATTATTTAGTACATTTAGTATATTCTTCGTGTTTTTTTCTAGTCACTTAAGTGCTATTGACAAAACTATAGAAATGTGTTATTGCCCCAAAAGAGACAGCAAAATGTATATGAAAGAATTGATGATGAGGTACAAGATTACATTTAAGATAACATGTAGTGGTGAGAATGTGGCGAAAAGGGAACCCTTGTGCACTGTTTATGGGTTTGCAAATTGGTGCAGCCACTATGAAAAACAGTATAGAGATTCCTCATAAAACTAAAAATTAGAACTACCATATGACCCAGCATTCTACTTCTGAGTATTTATTCAAAGAAATCCAAAACAATGATTCAAAAAGATACATGCACCCTTATGTTCATTGCAGCATTATTTACATTAGCTAAGATATGGAAGCAACCTAAGTGTCCATCATACAATGGAATGTTATTCTGCCATAAAAAATAATGAAATCTTAGTATTTGCGACAATATGGGTGGACCTAGAGGGTATCATACTAAGTGAAATAAGTCAGAGAAAGACAAATACCATAAGATTTCACTTACATGTGGAATCTAAAGAACAAAATAAACGAACAAAATGAAAACAGACTCATAGATACAGAGAACAAATTAATGGCTGCCAGATGGGAGGAGGAGGGAAGATGAGTGAAAAAAGTGAGGATAAATGCAGTCAATAATATTGTGATAAGTTTGCACAGTGACAGATGATTACTAGACTGAGTAGTGTGATCACATTGTATGGAATAAGAATGTTGAATCGTTATACTGCACACATGAAGCTAATATAACTAATATAATATGGTATACCAACTGTACTTAAATAAAAAAAGATTACATTTAAAGTAACTTATGAGTCTATGGCCATGCTACCTTGAACAAGCCCAATTCTGTCTGATCTTGGAAGCTAAGCAGGGTAGGGCCTGGTTAGTACTTGGATGGGAGACCACTAGGAAGACCAGGTGCTGTAGCGTAAAAATTAAAAAATAAGGAATTGTAAGCTGACAGGTCCTTGCAATCTGTGAGATCAACCAAGGGTTGCCTTGCCTAAAAAAAAAAAACATAAAAATAAATAAAAAAATAGAGTAACTTATGAAAGGAAAATTTAAAAATCTAACATGTGATTAATGAACATTGGAAATCAGAACTATAACGCAATAAAGATTTAGTAAAAATTAAAAGAAGAGTTATTTTTAAAACATAAATGTTTGTAAACTACTTTAGCACTTCTTTAGAACCTGTATCCAAATAAAGATCAGGTCACAAAGGAAAAACTGATAAAGACTAAGTCAAAAAGTGAAAGATTCTATATTTAAAGAAAAGTATCATTCAACATATGCAGAGCTCATAAAAATGGAGAAGAGAAAAATAAACCAATATGGCAGGTAAAGGACATAAGGGACTCCAAGTGTGAGAATGACATAATTATGAAAGAGTAAGTGGCACAATGTCTACCATTAATATGAAATGTTAAAGCAACATACACATTAAATGGTCTTTTAATGCAAACATAAAATTCTACATTAAACACTGATCAAAGTAAACAGAGTTCTACATCTAACTGACAAATCAGGTGTAAATAAGTAAAAGGCCTCCAAGGTTTTTCCAAAACGTACAAAGAAACATAATAATGAAATTCTAGAATTTATTATCAGGATACATAATTTATTTCTAAATGTGGGGAGCTCATCAAAATGGCTCACACTATCAGAATTATGTTGTCTCACGCCCTATGAGCCTAGGATTGCATACCTAGAATATTGGAGGGTCTGTTTAAAAGTATAAATATTTCTCGGGTCTTAGAAAAAAACAGATTTTATTTCTAAACAGAATATTACTTGCATTTCCAATGACTGGGAAGTTAAAAGAGCTGTTTATGTCCTGACTGTTTCATCCATTAGATTGTAAGCTTCTGGAGGACTAGGTCTTTATACTGGTGCAGCCCCCTTTCCATGGTCATATTAGTGAAAATTTCATTTGATGTTTTCTCAATAAAAGTGTCATAAATTAATTAATAAAAACAAAGATATTTATAATAAAATGAATAAGAGTCAAATATTGAACTATATGATTAAATTTTATCAAATTATGGAGAATTTAATTAGAAAAATATACTTTCAGTTTGACAAATTTTAATATTCTACATGTAAAAGCTACCTTATATGCTGGTAAAAGGTAAACTTAAAAATTTGAATGAACTTTTATTTATCTAAACAACAAATATATGAAAATTATTATGTACAATAAATATAGTATATTAAAATATAATTTCAAACACAAGTCATATGAAGGTTATGCATGGTCATAGCGGGGCTAGGATCAACTGCAAAGCTTGCTGGATGTTCAACAATAGGAGGTCTTCTATCTGCCTATTTAGGGACTGCAGGAAAAGATCTGAATTTATCATATAGAGAATGGACTTGGGAGAGGGAAAGGGAGAGGGAGATGGGGAGGGAGAGAGAGAGGGAGAGATGGAAATTGAGTACGGTGGTGTATCTTTCAATTAAGATGATTCAGTCAGGCCGGTTGGGCACAAGAGCTAGAATCCAAGATATGGTTGAATCCAGGCAATGATTGGTGATTTTGAACCTAGCCCAGGGCTCTAAATCAAAACTAAGAAGAACTCAAGTCTGTAAACAGGGCAAAAATGGGGGATAATAGTGGATAGTGATCAATGGGCTACTGGCTTGCTATACCTGATCTCTGATACACTACAATCTCTATTTTGTGGTCAGTAAAAGAGACCTGGGCATGGATGATGGAGACAGAAACTTTGGCTGGGACTGGAGCCCTGGTCTAGAAAGGTAATTCAATGAAATATCCCATTAGCCTAGATATGAGATTAGGAGTTAGATGCATGAGACTGACAAATCCTTCTGTCTTCTGTGTCCTAATTTCTACTTTCTTTGCCCAAAACTATGCCATGACATAAACCAATATACATTTTGAAATAGCATCTCTTATTTTACCTAAATGTATGCATAATGCCATTTAATATTCATCTTCTATAAATGTTAGTAAACTTTAGTTGTATTTTAAAGCTGAATTTGGAAATGTCAAGATCAGGTCACAAGGAACAACCACTGAAACAGGATACAAAGAGAAATAATAAGGCACTTGCAATTGACATTATTATCAGAGAGGTAGAGTTAACATATGGGAAATGAGAATCGACTCAATGTCTATAGTTTGTGATAAGAACAGTATATCATAGCCCCAGAAGATCTGAATTTTTCTTTCAGGAACCCAAAATGTACTTTTATAAGGATCTTTGAGCTCTTCTGAATTTTCACAGGTTAGAAAACATTTCCTTAGTGAACTGAGACACAGGAACTCAAGCAATAAGACACAAGCAAAATTAAATGGAAATTGAGGCTTAATGAAGCATAGTCCAAATAAAGACAGTATAAAATAAGCATTTAAACGAAAGTTAATCAACAAAATGAAGATTGTTTTCCTAAGAATGAAAGAAGTAAAGCTAAGTTAAACTTTCTACATTTAGTAAATTTGGAGCCATATGGTTACCTAAGCCTGTCTAAAGGAATTTCGCTCAAAACACAATACACTCAGATACTCTGCTTAAGGCACTACTTAGATTAGATATTGGGAGGAACAGATTTAGGAACTCATTAAGTCTACCTTGTATAAGAATGTCACAGGTAACAGCATTAGAAAATCTAGGTAAATCTACATGTATAATTTTAACAGTATATCAATCAACCTGGCATTGTCTTTTTTTAAACAAAAGGCAACTATATGAGAAGGACTGATTAAACCTAATAACACATATTTTAAAACAGGCTATTTAAAACTTAAGGGAATGTCCACCATTTTGCTGTATTTTAAAAATTGTTGTTTTAACCTATAAGTGCACACGCATGCTCTGTTTCTGATGGTAATTTAATATTCATTGACAAATATTTTTTCCTCTGGGTGGATTATTATAATATTAAAAAAATAAACTACATAATTTTCATCCTGATTTATTTAACCAAACACACAAATCATTTAAGGGAGGAGTTAAATATTGCAAAATTAGGTAGAAATATTCCTAAAAGATATAATTATAAGGGTGTCATTTGTTAAAGAATATAAGACTAGATCAATCATATTTACATTTGAATTATCTATTCAAGTAACACATGAATATTAAATATGAATTAACTAATTAATATTCATAGTGACTATATTAGAGAAATCAAGCTTGATATAAATTCTTAAAAGTTCCCTGATATATACCAGTGGTATCTTTAACATCCGTTAACAAGAGTTGCCTAGAGATTTGGACTCCTGTCACATGAGATGAAATTGACCCTTGGGCGTACCTGGGAAATCTGGTTCAAAAGGGAGAATCATCCAGTGAGTAAAAGCAGATACCTTGGTCTTGAATGGGTACAAATTTAACTGGACTATCAATCTTTCTCTACAAAATCAACAGAACTGGCAATTTATTCAGCATTGCAATGCAACACAGCCAATGCAAAAAGAAAAGTAGCACCTCCATCATCCATTCTTATTGAAAAAAATGAGGAAAGAAAGACAAGGAAAAAACGAGAAAAGAGAAAGCTGAGGCTTGAAACGACGTTTGGCTGTGTTTGAGCTTTTTTCAGTATTAATAAGTAATGACTATAATGCTTGATTTCAGAAGCCCAATGCCACATTTTACAAAGTGCAGCATCTCCACCATACGAAGCACTCACCTGCACGAGATACACTGCATAGTAAAAGACCATGTGTAGTCGGCAAAATGATGGTCCCCCAAGGATGTCCACACATTCACTCACAGAACCTATGAATATGTTATCTTACAAGGCCAAATGGACTTTGAAGATGTGATTAAGTTTTATAGATTTTAAGATGGGGAGGTTATCCTGGGTGATCCAGGTGGGCTAAACCTAATCACATGAGTCCTTTTGCAACATACAGATGATGTATTATAGAATTGTACATTTGAAACCTATATAATTTTATTAACCAATGTCACTCTAATAATTTAATAACATTTAAAAAATTTTAAAACAAATCTTTTTTCACTGCTGTCAGAGAGAAGTGTGACAATGGAAGAGAGGTTAAGTGATGTGATATGAGAAAGACTTGGCTGATCATTTCTAGCTTTCAAGATGGGAGAAAGGGCCATAAGCCAAGGAATGTGGGCAGCCTCTCAAAGCTGGAAAAGGCAAGGAAACATTCTCCCTTAGAGCCTCCAGAAAGAAATGAAGCCTCATAGACACCTTGATTTTAGTGTACTGAGTCTGAATTTTGACCTACAGAACTGCAAGATAATAAATTTGTGCTGCTTAAGCCACTGAGTTTATGATAATTTGTTATCAAAGCAATGAAAATCAGTACACTGTGCAAAAGGCTATAAGCATGTGAATTATTTAGAAAATATACTTGGAATAAAAGACACATGTAAATACTAGTTATGAATAAGCCTTCGTCTATTGTTAAAAGATAACTCAGAAGCTATATGATCATTATGTCTAATATTCTTATCTCCTGGTAGAATTTATGTTAGATGAAGGTAAGAATGAGAGCTCGGATAAGAAACTATGAACTAGACTCATAGTAACTGCATGTTTGTCATTCCACACGTACCTGACATTCACCAATGCAGACTTGTAAGGTTAGAAATAAAAACAGAAAGACCATTACAGGAGTTTGGGATGCAAGGTTAAATATTATATGGTTTTAGAATGACACTTTTAGAAAATAGTAAAGTTATTAGCCAACTAGATTAAGATAAAAAAAATAAATGTTTTAATACTGCTTACAAATGTGCAATGTGCCAAATTGCTCTGCCACTGATAGTTTTAAAGAAAAAATCATTATATATAGAAAACAAAAGATTTTAACAATCAGGAATATTTCAAATAAAAAGTTAAAAAAAATTTAAAAAATTTTTAAAAAGATAATGATTATGACCACAACTGAAGGAGAAGATGATAGACAGGATAAAGACTTATCTAGAATGCTCCCACTTGGTGATCATTTGTAGAAAATCAGATTTTTTCCATTGCAACTGAAACTCTTGAGTGGTTTTGCTTAGAGAAGGAATAATAAGTGATTATAATCTAAATTTATTTGTCATTCAACATCTTGAAAAAGGAATGAGCTATTATTCCAGTAATAGAAACAACGCAATTAAATACTAGTAGATGAGATGCAATTGTCTTATAATGAGAAATTAAGAAACTAAATACAGACATTACCTGTGTAATTGTAGGCAGATGAACACTGTATATTTACTTGTTCTATACAATTAGCCTCTTTTGTTGCATTATTTGCATTCATCAATGAGGCATCATTTGAAGCTCATCAAATGCAAGGGCTTTCCTATTTTTCTAAAAAAAAATTAGTGACATACACTAAAGTGGAAGTTTATCATTAAATGCAGAGCTTTTTAACATAGCTGTTGTAGAAATAAATCAACTACTCCATGTTTCACTTAAGTGAGGAATAAATTTTATTAAAATTGCTTTATCACAATTAATTCACCTTTGACAGAGAGCTCTATTTATAGTTTGTGATACAACATTTGAATAGCAAACAATTTTGATATGCTTCCATTCAATATGGGATGAGTTAGAATACTCTGTAAATCATTTGAAATTGCTAAAGGCATTCAGATAAACAGATATGTGTACCAAAATTAGAATTTAATTAGAATACTGAGGTGTACATTCAAAAGTGTATTTGAAAGCATCACATTTTTAATGTAATGATTTTTGACTTCTTTAAATTCTTCATTATAAGATGCTTATTGCCCACAAGGAATTTACAACATAATGATGGAGATATAACTACCATATATTTATTTATAAACAATGACAATAATGATGAGCACATAAAAATGACTGCAAGAGGAAACACATTTATAAATAACTATAGCTATAAAATATACTTACATATAAATGTGTAAAGGTATGTGTAAGTGTGTGTGTGTGTGTAAATATTTGCTATTTGTAAGGATACAAGGTAAAAAAACTCTTTACTATGAGAATGTTGGTAGATTGTAGAGTAATAACAGGAAAATGTCAGAAAAGAAAAAAAATGAAAAAGAAAAATGTCTTACTTACTTTGCATTTTATAACACGAAATCATACTAGTTACATTATTCAAAGTATGTGTTGGCTACTACCAATTTTCTTCAAATTACGTTTTTTAAGACTTGTTTTGCAAATATTTAACTTTTATTCAATACATCCACTATGTACTCACTCCCTTTTCTAACAATTCTAATTGAAGTCGTACGTAACATGCCTGGAACTGTTCTAGACATTTGGAATATACCAATTAATAAATAATCGAAGTCTCTTGCTCTCCTGAAGTTGGAAGAGCCAGAAAAACAATTAAACAAGAGAGAATCCACCATATGATATCAGAGTTTAATAAGTGCTACACATAGAATTAAATGAGGTGATCTTTGAACTTCTTTAACTTTAGGGGGTCACAGAAGGTCTTTCTGAACAGAGTGCAATTAAGCTGATCACTGAATGACTAACATTGAAGGGAACAGCATTATCCCATTAAATGCCCTACTGTTTGCTGTATAGATCTTTAAAGAAGTAATTTTTATATAAGAAAACCAAAGGCCTAGTGAAATCATCTATTTCAATTGCATAGTTTTAAAACTATTCTAGTATCTGTAAAACCACAATTTCATATGTTATTTTAACTACAAAATTTTAGTAGCAGACATCAGAATCATAATTGTATCAGAGGATTTTTAAATAATAGAAAATAAATCCCCTTATAAATACAATTATAATGACATAATTAGGTGAATTAGAAATTAAAATAAAACATACTTTTGTAATGAATCACTCCTTAAAGAAAATGCAATGAATGTAATACTTGTACATTGGATCAAAATAAACAACAAAGTTGTATTTTTTAAAGTCACTAAAAGATAGGTTAATAGAAAACTAATACATTTTCTTTTTGGTAAAGTTTAGACTTTTCAAAATCTTTTTTTTTTTTCCTGGCTAGCATATTAGAGTTACCCAAACATTACATGTGATAAGAACTTCATTCATCCTTGTCTTGGATTCTGCTGTTGCTCTGTAAGGCCTATGCTCTGGTTATGGATTGGGCTATGTGACTCGGTAATGTTTCTCTGTTGAACTATTCAACACAAATGCAGGCCTAGGAAAATACTTGGCTTCTATCTACACATCCTTGTGAATAAACTGGGAAGCCCTTGGGATAATAAGGGTGAAAGAAAAATATATATAGTTTCAAAAACAGAACCAAAGAACAATGGGTAAAGCAGCAAAACACAAAGAAGATACCAGATAGATAAAAGGGCTCACAAAACATTCAGTATCAGGTGTGTAGGCCATGACCTGCACAAGGGGTCTAACCAAAGGGTGATGGGCTTGGAAATCTAGCCTATATCTCACTCAATGAAATCCATCTACTTAGAAGGAGTTCCTTTTTCTAATTAGCACAAGGACATCCTTAACTCTTCTTTTTCTCCCAGCTTTATTGAGCTATAATCGACATATAATATTGTATAAGCTTAAGGTGTACATGTTGATTTAATATATGTATATACTGTAAAATAATTACCCAAATAAGGTTAGTTAACATCTCCATTATCTCACATAAATGATATTTTGTGTGTGGTGAGAACATTTAAGATCTACCCTCTTAGCAACTTCCAAACATGCAATAGGGTATTGTTCACTATAATCACCGTGCTGTTCATTAGATCCCCAGAATTTATTCATTTTATAACTGGAAGTTTGTAGCCTTTGACCAATATCTCTCAATTTCCTCTGTCTGATTTATTTTACTTAACATAATACTCTTGAGATCCATCCATGTCATCACGAATGGCAGGATTTCCTTATTTCTCATAGATCTATAATATTCTATTATATATATATGTACATATAAAATAGAAATTAAATACCATATGAATCTCACATATTATTTATCCATTCATCCATAGATGAAATTTTAGGGCTGTTTCCGTATCTTCACTATTATGAATAATGCTGCAATGAACATGAGAGTGCAAATATCTCTTCAATTTATGATCAATTGTCTCAAGCTATTTTCTAATGTCATTTCCAATTCCTTCTTTTATCAGTTGGTTGTTCAGGACTATGTTGTTTAATTTTTGCATATTTGTGAATTTTTCATCTTTCCTTCTTTTAGCGATTTCTAGTTTCATTACCATTGTGGTTACAAAATATAGCTGATATGATTTCAATATTCTTAAATTTGCTAATACTTTTATGATCTATGATATGATCTATCCTAGATATTGTTTTGTGTGTGCTTGAGAAAGTGTATTCTGATGCTGCTGAATAATATGTTTGAATACATTTGGTCTGAAGTATAGTTCCAGTCCAATGTTTCCTTACTGATTTTTCTGTTTTCATCATCAATTCATTGTTGAAAATAGAGTATTAAAGTCTCCTACTATTATTGCATTGCAATCTATTTCTCCTTTCAGATTTATTCTATTTGCTTAATATATTTAGGTGCTCCAATATTGGGTGCATATATATTTATGATTACTATATCTTCTTGATAAATTGAACATTTTATCATTATATAATAACCTCCTTTGTCTCTTGTTACCATTTTTGGCTTAAAGTCTATTTTGCCTGACATAAATGTAGCTACTCCAGCTCGCTTTTGGTTTCCATTTACATGGATTATCTTTTTCCATCCTTTCGCTTTGAGCCCATGTGTGTCCTTAAAAGTGAAATTAATCTCTTGCAGGCAGAGAGATTTTAAAAAATTTGTCCAGCCACTCTATGCCTTTTGATTGGAGAATTTATTTCATTTACATTTACAGTAATTATTAATAGGCAAGGGCTTACTAATACCATATTATTAGTTGTTTTCTTTCTTTCTCTCTTCCTTCCTTTGTGAATTGGTAATTTTCTGTAGTGGTATGCTTTGATTTCCTTCTCTTTATCTTTTTTAATTTACTGTAGCTTTGTGGCTACAATGAGGTTTACATAAATATAACTATAGCGATATATTTTATGCTGCTAACGACTTAATTTTAATTGTATATGAAAACTACCACTACTCTCCTTCTTCTTTTATGTTTTTAATGTCTATATTTACCTCTTTTTATATTGTATACTCACTAACAAATAGCTACATTATTGTAGCTATAGTTATTTTTAATACTTTTGTCCTTTAACCTTTATACTAGAGTTAAGCGGTTAACACACAGCTATATCACACTATTAGAGTATTCTGAATTTGACTATATACCCATGCTTACCAGTGTTATATATTTTTTTATGGTTTCATGTTACTAATTAGCATTCTTTCATTTCAGCTTGAATAACTCATTTCAGTATTTCTTATAAGGTGGGTGTGGTGGTAATAAACTCCCTTAGCTTTTGTTTGTTTGTTTATTTGTTTTTTGTTTTTAGTCTAGGAAAGTCTTCAACTCACCTTCATTTCTGAAGTCTAATTTTGCTGGATAGAGTATTCTTGGTAGGCAGTTTTTTTCTTTCAGCACTTCGAATATATGATCCCATTCCTTCCTGGGCCTGTAAGAATTCTGCTGAGAAATCCACTGATAGCCTTATGGAGGTTCCCATGTAAGTTATAAACTCTTTTCTCTTGTTGCTTTTAAGATTCTCTCTCTGTCTTTGATTTTTGACAGTTTTCTTATAAGTGCGTTGGGAAATTTCTCTTTAAGTTGAATCTGTTTGGGGACCTATGAGCTTCATGAACTTAAGTATCCAAATTTCTCTCCAGATTTGGGAAATTCTCAACTGTTACTTCTTTACATAATCATTCTGCCCCCCTTCTTCCCCTCTTCTCCTTTTGGAACTCTGATAATTAGCAAATTGTTTCTTCTGATAGCATTTTATTATCACATAGGCTTTCTTCACTCTTTTTCATTCTTTTTTATTTGTTCTCCTCTGACTGGATAATTTCAATGTTTCTGTCTAACTGAGATTATTTCTCTTGCTTGATCCATTTTGCTGTTGATGTGCATTATTGCATTTTTCATTTCATTCTTTGTATTCTTCAGCTCCAGGATTTGTTTGGTTCTTTTTTTTTTAATGATTTTTTAAATCTCTTTGTCAAACTTTTCAGTTTGTTCATATACTGTTTTCCTAAATTTGTTAAATTATCTTTGTTTTCTTGTAGATCATTGAGTTTCCTTAAAACGCCTATTTTGAATTCTTTATCAGGTAAATCTCAATGTCTTTCTGATCAAGTACTGGAAGATTATTGTGATTCTTTGGTGGTGTTATGTCTCCTTGATTTTTCATGTTCCTTAAAATTTTTCATCATTGTCTTCTCAGTTGAAGTAGCAGTCACTTCCTCCAGTCTTTACCAGCTGACTTTGGGAGAGAAGTACCTTCCATCAGCCTTGATACTGATTCTGAGGCTCTCTCAGACTGTCTATGGATATCTTTGCTTCATGCTTCCTGCTCCCTCTTGTGGCAGAATTCTTAAATTTATGTATTCTCTTGATTCTGCAACATACCGGGCCAGGTGTTGACAGTCTCCTTTTAGTTTTCCCAAAGATGGTGCTAAAGCTCAAATCTGTGGTTTCTTCCTGACTCATCGGTTCAGGCCACCTTTTTGCATATGTTTACTATCTGTCT
>NW_024355203.1:1724328-1780886 GCF_902729225.1 Pteropus medius | reverse complement strand
AGCTGGGGAAATTCACAGGTGAGGCCTTACCAGCTCATGGGCAATCTTCTTGATGGAATCTGTGACACAATAGGATCCTCATCCCTTGAATCTTATCAGCTGCTTTTCTGGCCTCTTCCTGCTCTCACCCAAGTCATACAGCTCTTGATTCATCACTCTAGATGAAGCTGGAGAGAAATGAGCCTCTTTGGCAGTGTTCTGCACAGCTGGGAAAGCCAGACACTCACCTAAATGCTCTCACTTTTTCCCACAGTAGAAATCACATGCTGAGAAGAACTTTCTTGGCCCCAAGCTGTGCCTCCTTGGGGAAGGAATGATGAAAGTAAAGTCAAACTGTTCCTGTTACACTTTCCAGTGTGTCTTAACTCATATTTTTTGCTCCAGTTGTATGCTGGAACTTCTCCTCTGGAAACCTGGACTTCCACAAATACTCTCTTTTCCAAAGGTGATTTTCTAAGATAGTATTTTCTATGGGCTCCTGGACTGAGGCTGAGAGATCTTGAAGCCAGTTCATGGGTCACTGCAGGGTCCACAGCCAGGACCAAGGTCTGTCTGCCTATTACCTGACACATGGGTGGGCAAGATTCCTCCCAGGTCCACTGGCCTATGATGCTGGATCTCACAGTTCCTACAAAAACACTTTTGTCTGTGGATGGATGCCAAATTATTATTATTGAAGACAGGGCATGACCAAGGAACAGCTTATTCAGCCATGATGCTGATTTCACTCCCTCCTTTGCCCTTCTTAATGACTTAAATGCTACAGACTATGGCAGACCACCAGTCTGAATAGATCAGATTTCATAGTCTGTGGCATTTAAGAACATCACATTGGAGTGTTCTTTGGCATTCTGTTGCTAAACTTTAACATGTTGGATTATTTCATCTTGAGGGAAGTGTAACAAGAGGCAGAAAATTGCTTCAGTGGTACCCAGTTCAGTCTTTTCATAGTTCTCAGCACAAGACTAGGGCAGCTGCAAACGGCTTGCATCATTTTGATCAGTGTGTTTCTGTGAGTACATGCATCAATAACATGCAGTTCCATCTATTCTCTTTTTCCTCATGAACAACACTAGTATGCATCTAATTCAATACATTTAAGAATCCATTTTGATTGAATCATTTGATCTGGTGAGACAAAGTGTTCACATGTCAATTCAAAAAGAGAACAGTGAAAGGAAACATAGGGAGGAAAGAAGGTTAGGAGAGGCAATTTATAGTTGTTCGTGATAGTAATACTGATATCAAAACTCTAAAAAACAGTTGCTTAAAGTAAGAGAGGTAAAGCTGGACATGCAAACATAAAAAAATATGCTCTAATACATGTAATCAAAAAAGCAAAAGTGCAGGTCATATGTGAGTTATAGAGAAAAGGAAATAAGGGTTATAAGAGTAGAAAAATGTTCAGAACAGATTCGTGAATATTAAGACAGGTAAGATTCATTAATGACACTGGCATTTACAAAATTATAGAACTAAATTACTGTGTATGTTCTAGCCTCTCACTATTCAAAGTATGGTCAGTGAATCAGCATCGTCACCATCACCTGGGTGGGAGCTTGTTGGAAATGCAGAATTTTAGCCCCCATTCCAGACTTAGTGAATTGAAATTTATGATTTAACAAGATTCCTAAGGTGTTTCTATGTATATTAAAGTCTGAGGAACACAGCTTTGGATATCCTGTATTCTCACAGTAGATACTCTCTTTTTGTACAATTTCAGGGGATGTTTCTTTTTCATAGGCTGCCCCCTACCACGTGTGTCTCTTTAGCACTTTTTCACTTGACCTCTTAAACAAATGAAAAGCTAAAGTCTCTATAATACCTGAGAACTTCTGGACACATATTTATTATTAGAGAAGAGCTTCATCCCACCCCTAGATATACTTCAACTGTTCAAGAAAGTTCAATACCTGACATAATAAAATTAGAACCCATATTTTTATTACATTCGAGAATTCTCAAAGTACCTACTTGCACATTCGTTCATCCCAACAATGGTACAAAGAGTATAGAGATGGTTTTTCCTTTTTATGTATTTTTAGATGAGGAAATAGAATCAAAGAGAATCTGTGACATGTTGGATGGTTGTAGTGGCAGTTGACAAGAACAGACACTGACCATAATAATAACAGGGAATTGCAAGAATTCATTTTTAAAAGGCTTTAGGGTAGAAAGCAGATTTACTTATATGTTTGTTTGTTCATTTGGTTTTTGTGTGTCTGTCTTTCTCCACAGAAAGTGAGATGCAGGAAGAAAGACATGTGTATCTTTTATCCTCAGCTAGAACAGTGCCTGTGACAAGGGAGGTGCTCAATAAGTATTTTAAATAAATGGATTAATGTAACATTCTCTGCTACAATCCACAACAATATTAAAGGCCTGTGTCATAAGAATAAATACAATTTATTTCTATTTTAATATCCATTAGTTATAGCTTCACAGTTGTAGTATGATTAGGGGAGCTTATTCTTCTCCTATAAATTTAACTTCTTTCTGTGTGGTACTGAATATACCACTATAACTCCAAAGAAACATATTTGCCTAAAAAATAGCATCTCAGAATTTATGGCTTCAACCCTAAAATGGTAGCACATGAAAGTCACTGACATGATATTTTTCACAGTGGCTACCTGCATACCATACTTTCTAGGATAGATTGTGAAATTAATCCATGTGGAAGAACATATATACTCTCTTAAGTTCACTGAAGCCTTTGCCCATCATAATTCAGTTCAGTAACTCTCCACTGAGTTCAAGAGGCTTTCTATCATTTTTGGAATTAAATTTCATACTCTAAACATATGAGCTTCCAAAATATGTCAGTGGAGAACAAGAGGATTTCAATTACACTGGCTAAAATAGCCCCGAAAATGTCACTATATTTAGGAATATAGTGTTTTATCCCACTGGCATCTCATAAATTATTCCATTTTCTTCTCTGATATGTCATAGGAAGCAAGATATAATGAAGGGTGTTCAATGAAGTTGAATAAGGGAAAATGACCATTTTAAGTTTGGCATCAGATAAAAGCTAGTATCCTGAGGATTCTGTGTCTTTTTAATGTAAACACAAATACCTAATATTACTTGCTTAAGACATGGAGTCTCCTACACTTCAAGACACAGCCATTATTTTAGGTGTATCAGAATCAATGGTCTAAAATGAATATCTGAAACACATTACCAAGAAAGGCCATGTGCCGATAATTATTATACTTAGATGATGGGTACATGAGGGTTCATTGTACTATTTGATCTACATTTGCACATTTGAAAATTCCCATGACAAAAATTAAAATGCATTCTAAGCAAAAAGTAAAATGATACAAATGAAAAATAGGGAATTATACTATATCCATAAGATAAAATTATATGCAGCTTTTAAAAATTAATGCCACAAATACATATTTATTGATGAGCAATGTTTATTCTATATTGTTGAGTGAAACAAGCATATTTCAAAATGCTATATATCCTATGATTTGTTTTTTCTTTATAAATGTAGTTATTGTATTTAATAAACACCAATTTCATGCATACTATGTGCTAGGCATATTCTAAGTTGTTTAGAAAGTTTAAGTCTAAGTAATTAAATATTCTCATAACAACCCCTATAACTGGTAGATACCAGTATCATACCCATATGTTTAATAAAGCACAGAGAAGTTAAGAAATTTGGTCAAGGTCACACAGCTGGTAAGGGGAGGGGATACTGAGGGGCTTGAACTTGAACAGTTTGGCTCCAGAGCCTAGTTCTTCAATTGTTATGTGATGCTGCCTCTGCTAATCAAATAAGTGTAAAAAGACATAGTTAACTATATTGAAAATAAAAATGCCTTAAAGGTTAAATTCCATGTTTAACAGTAGTTAATGATGAGTAGAAGAAACATGGATAATAACTTAAAACTAATTTTTATTCTAATTTTTATTTATTTTTAATTTTTCCACATCAATCATGTTACTAATATGATAGGGAGAATTTAAATGTTGTAAATATATATAATGAATGTTATACAAGTTCTTGGTTAAATTTTTTAAAGGCAAAATGCATGTGTGTGTGTGTGTGTGTGTGTGTGTGTGTGTGTGTGTACACACATAATTATTTCCTTCCTCCTTTCAGGAGCCCACAGCTTTCTTGAGTCCACCTGCCTGACAATATTAGAGGACAAGACATGATATTATAATTCACAAGTATCTTTTGATTCAATTATCTTTTGGCATATGGAAAACCACCCCAAGATTTACTGACTTAAAACATCTCATTTTATTTTCCTCACAATTTTAGGGACAGGAATTCAGGAAGGGCTCGGCTGGGTCATTAATATCTTATCTGTGATGTTTGCTGGGGCAGATGTAGGGGAGGATACGTGCCAAGGTGGCTTCTTCACACACATGTCTGTTGTCTTGGTGTTCTCTGGCCTCTCTCTCTCCACATGATGTCTCACTTTCCAGGACCTCACCAGGTGGGTGGGGCTTCTCACATCAGGGCAGTTGCATGTCACAAATGGTGGTTGACTTCCAGTAAGCAGGAACTACCAGCCCAAAGAACTGCTCTGCTTGAAATGCACTGCTTCCTCTCCCACAAGAGGACTGGGTTGGGGATTGGAATGGCCTCTCTTTACAAACATCATATCTCCCCAAAGCCCTTCCCTCTCCAGATATCTCCCAGTTTTCCTCTTGGAAGAAGGCTGTGCAGGGCTTATAGAACCTAGGGTAGATTCTCCAGACCAGCATCTCTGTTTTGGCTAATCAGGCAACTACCATTGGCTCTCTGGGTTTAGAATGTCTTAAGACAAACAGAGAAAGATAAATGCCATATGATTTAGCTTATATGTGGAATCTAAGGAACAAACTAATCAAAAACAGACTCACAAATATAGAGGACAATCTGGTGATGGCCAGAGCTGAGGTGAAGTGGAGGGCTGGGAGAAAGGGGTGGGGGGTTTATAGAAGGACAAATTAGTAGTTGATAGAGCACGGCATAGGAAATGCAGTTAGCATTAATGTAATGGTTAGGTGGAGCAGAGGAGAGAAAGAGCAATTAGGGAGATCATTTTATAAACTATATAAATGTCTAACCAATGTACTGTATACTTGAACCTAATAATAAAATAAAATAAATAAATAAATAAAAAGAATGTCTTTAGTACTTGGATTTAAAATGGGGATTTTTACCAAAATTCTTAGACCACCCTTTCTGTTAGTGGGGATGCGTGGATTGCTAGTGCCTTGGATTATTGTATGTTACTGCTTTTTTGAAATCATTGAAGGTTCATTGGCCTTTGTGAATAATTTCTGAAGTAAGTATAGTGACCAAATTTATCATACTGATATAATTAATGCAAAAAGCGTTGGCATATGCATCCCATTTGTCAATACATCTTCTATACTAAGCTGAAAAGGTTAGCATTAATTGACGAATGACTATCGTTTTATCTAGTTGCTAAAGATATATTTATGTTAGCCAAATGAAGCAGAGAATGTAAAAAAAAAGTACATTAGCTGATTCCTGAATATTTTAGTTTGTTATATATCATCAAATATCTAATAATGCAGTATCAACAAAATTTGAAAGTAGATCACATTTAAAATACATTGAGACAGTAAGTATAATTCATTTCAAGGACATTTGCTTTTGCAACAAATATAACTAAGAAAACCACCAAAACAAGTAAAAAAAAAATTTAAGATTAAAATTGGTATTTTCATTCGATCATAAAATGATACTATGAAAGTATATTTAATAGCAAACTATTATGATGATAACATTAGCTATTATGAGTGTTATGAGTGTTAAAAAATTAAATAGTAAAATAGTAAGATTCCATTAAAAGAAAGGAAGAAAGAAGGGAGATGATATACATCAAACTGTTAATAGGTATTGCATCAAAACAAGATTGATTACAACTTGTTTTTTAAAGCTTACAATTTGTGTATACTATTATACATAAAATATGGGTTACCATTTTTACAAATATTACATTCCTTCCTCCCAGAAAGAATAAAAAGTTTTGAAAATGTTGAAATTTTAATTATACATATTATTATGGCTGAAATTATATTTATCAAAAGCAAAAGGGCTGAATAAATATATTAAGTGGTACAGTGAAATGAATTTTATCTTTCTTTTCAGACAATTTTATTATTTTTAATGAAAACAGGCATAGAAGGATATTAGAAAAAGAGGAATAGGCCAGACCAGATTAATACATTCCTTTGGTCATAATAGATGTTGCAGATCCAGATTCTATGTGCATATGTATGTGTATATGTGTATATACACACACACACACACACACACACACACACACATATATATATTGATGTATCCATACATAGGCATACATGCACATGTACAGTCATGCTTCAATTAACTATTCAGTTAATTGTAAATATTGGAACAAACAGTACTGAATGGAGTTTCAAGGTCAGAAAGAAATGAGACAGAAATGAAGCAACTGAATTTGGACAAGAGGTCACTGAACATTTGTTAGTGATCAAGGGAGAATGGGAGCTCAAAGAAAGACAGTGGTTGGCTTGTACCAAACTAGAGGGAGATAAGAAGTAAGTCAGAACCTATAGAACAAACAATAAGAGATACTTTAAGAACCTAGAGAAATGGGACTGTTGTTAGTGTAGACATTTGGGATAAATAGATAATAGTGGGAACCTATGAGTGCCTGAAACGAGATGTGAGGAAAATAACGTGGCGAAAGTGGAAGTGTTCATAGAGAAAGAGGGGGAGTGTAGTTATTCTATACATGTTATTTTTGCATCTTACTTTTTTAACCAAAAAAAAAAAAAAATACATCCTAGGGATATTTTTATAACAGTACACAGAGATCTGCCCCATTCTTTCAAATACTGATATATAATATTCTGTAGACTAAATGACCATTTATTCTTATTCTTAACAATTCATCCAGATTGTTGACAATTTTACCTATTGAAAACAATGCTGAAATGGCTTACTTTATTCCTTAATTTTTTTCTGACATCGTTCTTAGTAATATTTTTCTTTTTCTAAATTATATTTATTGGGGTGACATTGGTTAACACAATTATATAAGTTTCAAGTGTACAATTCAATAATACATCATTTGTATACTGCATTGTGTGCTCACCACCCAAAGTCAATGCTCCTTCCATTTTGTTTTCTTAGGAATTTAGAGGTGAAATAAATAGGTCAAAGGTTATATGCATTTTAAATTGTCATAGTGTCAAATAATCCTCTGCGAAGGTTGTAAATTTTACTCTCTTAGACATTTTGCAACACTTGGGATGCTAAATATTCTTTTGTTCACTTAAAAGACACTATATGCTAAGGGCTGATACTGGGAATACATTAAACGAGGGGGGAAAATCTCTCTTCAGAGCTTATAGTCTATGGAGGGGTGTTAGGAAGCAGAGAATAAAGAAATTAGCAATTTAAATATATAAAATGACAGGTAGGAAGAATCAAAATATGTAGTGAAAGGCAGATAGAGAGTGAAGGGTGTGGGCATAAGATACTGTCTTAGGCAGACAAAATCACTATAGAAGTATTAGCTATTATTTTTGTTGTCACTCTAGTCAAATCTACAATGTCTACTTATACCAAGGGTTGGTTAAGTACCATCTACAAAGGAATACTTGAAAGATGGAGTTTGTTTACGAGGATGTAGAGATGAGGGGCAGAAAGTAAACATATCATACAACTGATTACACAAACAGCACTAGCTTCTTCTATTCTGACCCTCTGAATTTTACAACCTGGCTTGTGTCCACTGTTGGAAGAGATGGTAATAGTTGTAATAATAATCGTAAAAGCAAAACTATCTTAAGCACTTCTGCTATGCCAGACACTAGGCCAAGCGTGCTTCAAGTGTTGCCTCATATAATCTTCACAAAATATCCTAGGAGATCAATCCTATTTTTTCCATTTTATAAATGAAGTCACAGATTCAGTGGAAGTGTAACTGAACTATACCATGCACAGAGTCTATATTGTGTATTAGTTAAAAGCATAAGTAAAAAGTAAATGAGTCAATATATTTAAAATGCCTAGAACAATGTATGACATATATTAGGTGATATATATATATAAATGAAAGGTATTATTGTAATTATTAGTTTGCTTCTTTAACAAGTCTTTTTGAATGCCTGCTATGTGGCAGGTATGGTTTTATGTTCAAGGATGTGGTTTAATACAGCCTTCAATCTTTCAGAATTTAAGATGGACTGCAAAAATTCAGTTAATGTGAAGATATCAAATGCTTTGAATAATATGATCATTCTGGGCTTCTTATTGATGTAGTATGACACGTTTAATTTATTAGTTCATTAATCTAAAGAGTATCGGTACGTACGGTACCAGATACTCTGCTAGGCCCTACAGAGAACAGATGTACAAGACTTACCTACAATAAACTCACATAAACACATGACAATAATGTAACATGGTAAGTGTATTAATAGAAGCATTTATTTATGATAGAAATGAAGAGAGAAAATGAATTAGGTTACGTTATAAAATATGGGTGATACTATTCACAAAATATTCTTAGGTATCACCATTAACTATTGAAATTTATGACCTGCATATCATTTTTGCCTTTGTTGTCAGCTAACCTTTCCTTTTACATGAATTTAAACAACATGGCCCTCTTGTATCCTGTTATGTTCAACAGCTTAATAATCAGAGAATCATATAACTTGCAGATACCTTGAGAGATCTTGTTCAGTCTCTGACCTTCGGTCAGGTGAATGTCTAATCTATCCAGATCAGGTAATGACCTTAGTGTCTGGTTTTATGTTTTACTCTATCTTGGCTGTTACATTATGCAAGACACAAATAGTGTATAAGTCCTAAAGTGCTTCAATATTTTAGTATAGCAACTCTAAAAAAATAATTCTTTAAATTCATCCTTTAATTTTCTTTTATTCTAATTAAACTAAAATATAATCATGCTAAGTTCCCTAAAGAAAAATCTATGATATGTAGGCATCCATCATCAGATGTATATGGAAAGAAACACTTAAAAGAAATTATTTATGCAAAATAACACTTCATAATGTGTGATGAATTATTACAGGAAACATGTAACTAGTGACAGGGACATAATACACCCATAGCAAAAATAAACATTTTTTTTATCATGTTAATTGAAAGACCAAATGCAGACAACCATATGTTGTAAGAACTCATATAAAACTTGCTCTAAAACACACATTTCAAAATAATGTCAACATTTTAATAAAAAATACATTATGTGATATTTTATAATTTAAAGAGTTTCAGTTCAGAAAGAACATTAATGATATTAAATTTGTTGGTGCTTTCCTATCATATTTAAGCAGAAGGATTATAGTAAAAGAAATCATTTTTCCCATGCCTTATCTACAGGCTTACAGGGAGAAGGCCATGGCAAACCTAATTGCATTCACAATGAAGTGAGAGTAGAGTGGTGCAGAGGTGAAATGTTCATTAAAGCAATTACTCATATCTTTGTACTCTAATATACACATAGACTCTAAAAAGCAGTAGTACCCCAAGTTATAAAATACATGTCAGCTGTATTGGAGTACTAATGAACATCCCGCATACTTGTCTCAAGTGGACAAATATTCAAAGGATTTGTCATGATAACAAATTGACATGCTAATTAAGTTTATAAGTGTAATGTTTTTCCAGACCTGGAGTGCAGTACGAACAGCCACTGGTACAATAAGCATAAACAGCTAAACATAAAATGATAGAAGCAACTCTTTATTGAGCAACTACCCTGTGCCAAATTCCGAGGATGCAAGGGTGACCAAAAGAAACCTCTTTCTCATCAAGCATATAGAAAGGTAAAACATGTCATTCTAGCTGGTGAGATACTTCTTTACAAATATCACTACTTCTACTCCTACAAATCCTACTCCTCCTCCCTACACCTTCAACCTCTCCTAGGTAACACTTATCTGGTATTAACTCATTTAATCCTTAAAATAACCCTACAAGGTAAATACTACTAGTTCATTAAGCAATTGGCTCCAGGTTGCATAGCTGGAATAGTGTACGAGTATAGGAGGTAGAATTCCAACCTTGGCATTCTGGTTTTTGGAGACTGAATTGTATATGTATCTGATACAGTAAAAATGTATACACACATATACACATATTAGCCATTAACCATGTGTTAGAAGTTCCAGAGGACAGAAACAATGGGCTTGTTCTTCTTGGCAATCATCTTTAATGTAATAATCAGTCTACATTATGAATGTCTAACAAAGAAGAACCTTTCAATCAACTTCTCTCTGTTGGGAATAGAGCACCCGATGAAAAATATGTCCTTTCTCAAATCTGCCCTCAAAGCAAAGGATACAATCAAGTGAAAGGATTTTAAGGTGCATGCAATATTCCTAGAGGGAATGAGTTGTTAAAGTCAGGAAAAAAGTAACTATGCATAATGAGTAGTAGGTTCTTGATTTGTCAAAATAACGATGCTTTAGTAATATTTGGATTTAAGAAATATTGATTCAGTTCCCATTATATGCTAAAAAAAATCTGCAGTATAGAGGGTAAGACAAACCATTCAGGATGAAATAGGCATTACTGGAAAAAAAGACATGTAATGAATATACAATTACAAACCAAGATAAATGCTTTAGGGGTGGAATTGTTTGACAGATTCGTAATCCAACTAACCTAGCCTAGGGGATAAGAAAATTCTTCACTGAGTAAGAGATGTTGATTTAAAATCTGACATACAGAAGTAAGCCAGGCAAAATGGCTTGGAGTGGGGAAGATGGGATGAGGGGCTGTTTCAGATCAAGGAATTATCTTCTAGAAAAGGTTTCAGAAAGGTGTGAATATTGGAGCCCATTTAAAAGATGCCAGTGTATTGAGAGATAAGCAAGACACTAACCAGATGTTATGGGTTGAATTGTACCCAGTCCTCAATTTATATGTTGAAGTCCTAACCCCCAGTACCTCAGAATATGACCTTATCTGGAAATAAAATCACTGTAGTTGTGATTAGTTAAGATGAGATCATGCTGGAGTGGGGTGGGCCCCTAATCCAATAAGATTGATGTCTTTACCGAAAGAGGAAATTTGGACACATATACATAGAAGGAAGATTATGTGAAGAAATACAGCAAGAAATTGGCCCTCTACAAACCAAAGAGAGAGGCCTGTAACAGATTCCCACCCTTGCAACCCTAAGAATCAATCCTACCAACACCTTGGTCTCAGACTTCTGGCCTCCAGAACTATGAGTAAATAAATTTTTGTTGTTTAAGCCACCCAGAGTTTGTGGTACAGCAAGCAGCCCTAGGAAATTAATACACCAGGACTGGGTGTAGATTTTGGCCTTTATATTTAAAGCAGTGGGAGCCGTGTGTGTGTGTGTGTGTGTGTGTGTGTGGCAGTGGGGTGGTGGGCAAAAGGCTGGGACAGTTACACATACAAGGCCAGGCAGCAAGGCAGGTGTAGGTAGTTGGTGGGCTGTCTCCCCATCTCTTTGAGAGTTTTTAATATGGTCAGAGCTATGTTTCGAAATGATGATTTCAGGCAAAGTGTGGTAAGCAGTTTTGAGGATACCAAGGATCTAAGTGAATTGTTTGTTCCAGGGAAGAGAGTTGAGGAATTTCAGAACTACTTAGGAAGAAAAGTATTAGAAATGGGAGATGAGGCAGAGGGAAAATAGTGAATATTTAGTTTTTATTTTGTATCAGGCACAATTCTAAAATTTTAATTGCATTTAAACTCATGTAATCATTCAACAACTCTGGGTAATACTCATCTTACTGAAGAGGTAATAGGCATAGGAAGGTTGTGACTTCTCCAAGTTCATACAGGTAGTATGTATAGACCTTGAATCTAAGCCTATATGGCCAGTCTCCAGAGCTGTTAACTACTCCACTATGGTCCTTCAGGAAGATTATTTTGTGCCTTGCCAAATTAGGTGAGTAATGAAAGTCATTCACTAAGAAAATAAAAAACAAAGATGACTCCAAATCCAGGAAAATAAGGAGTCTGGCCTTGACTAGATAAAGGTACCTTTAAAATAGTAAGTACACCAACAAACATATAGAAGTATAACCCCAAAATCTAACTTATAAACATAATTTTTTAAATCAAAAGTTCACAGATAATTGTTAAAGGCATAAGTGGAGATCACATTACCTAGGAAGAGACTTTTGAATGACAAGAGAAGGTAGCCAAGGACTGAGTCTTGGGTAAATCCCACATTTAATGGCCAAGGAAAGAAGGAGAACTTGCAAAGAAAACAGGAAAGAAACAGCCATGTCGATGGAAGGAAAACCATGAGAGTGTGGTACCACATAAGAGGGGACATGGCCTACAGCATCAACTGCAGCTATGAGATGGGGCAAGCTATATTGAAAAATGGTTTTGATTTTCTGGCATAGACATCAGGTGAGTGACTGTTGCAGAAATCGAATTGAAGTGGGTATAGAAAGTGAGGAGATGAAGAAAATACATATAGACAACTCTATCAAGATGGTTGGCAATGCAATATTATTCATAATAGCCCCCAAATGGAAACAATATTATTTTCTATCAATTGATGAATGCATAAATGTGGTATATTTATACAACGGAATATTATTCAGACATAAAAAGGCATGAAGTAATGATACATCCTACATCACGAATGAACCATGAAAACTTTATGCTAAGTGAAAGGAGCCCAACACAAAGAGCCACATACTGCATAATTCCATTTATATGAAATGTGCAGAATAGGCAAATCCATAGAAAGAGAAAGATTAGTGGTTGCCAGGGTGGGAGGGAGGAGGGGAAATGACTGCTAAAAGGTACCAGATTGCTTTTGGGGGTGATAAAATAGTCTAGAATTAGATAGGGGTGATATTTGCACAATTTTGTGAATGTACTAAAAAAAAACCCACTGAATTGCACACTTTAAAATGGTGGATTTTATGGCATGTGAATTATATCTCAATTTTTTATAAGAAAAATAATGGTTGGTTATGAAGGAGATGGTAGATATTAGGTGGTGGTTGGAAAGATATGTGATATTAAGGTATCACTTATAGTCCAATAACTGTTAAAAAAGAGGTTATATGAGTCAAAACTGTTATTTCCATTTTTCTTTTTCTTTTTCTTTTTTTTTACATCAATGTACAATCTACTACCAAGAGGAGCCTCTGGTAAACCAGGAATAAAAAGCCTTTACTAGGTCACAAAAGTAGAACTCAAAGCCATGCATGGAGTCTGACCAATAAAAGACCTTGGGGACTTATGAGGTGAGACACTTCTTTAGCAAGATGCTGACGAACTAACTTGGGACAACAACCACAAGTGTTTTCTTTAACATGACTAAACTAGCAATGGGAGAGAGTCCTATAAGGGCATGTCTTCCTGAACAGAAGGAATGCAAGACTAATCCGAAATTGGGAAGACTGCACTTCATCAAACTAGTACATTCTAGACACTTAGGTGAAACTCAGATTGAAAGGTAAAATAGGTATTAATTCCAATACACTGAACAAAATTTGCCCCATTAGAGCTAAAGAGTTAATATTTTTTTGCAGTAAAAATTAGCTAATATTCTTCATTCTGTGGTCTCCATATCATTAACTATACTGTTATTGTAGAATGAAGCCACCCATGTTTTTACTAGATTTTTTTAAAAGTTACATCATTGAGAGAGTTGAGAGATGACACACATCTTCCAATTAATGTAAAATAAATTAACCATCTTCAATAAGGCAAGGAATCTAGGCAGGTGTTCAAGAGAGTAGACAGCATCAGATATTTGACCCCATAACAATTCCTGGCACTTCAATTATGTTACGTCAGTATTAGCACTGCATATTCCAAGTGGATTTTGGAAACTGTCATCTACTCAGAGATGCGTTGATACTTCAGAGGCAATTGTGCTTGGGGTAGAAATGATAGAAAAAGATACACCTGGGAAACAGAAATGCAGCAATAAAATCAAACTTAAAAAGTAATTTCTATGGTAGCTATATGACGCTTCATATTTTTCCTTACAAAAGCAAATGAAATATTGTATAAAATGTATTCACCCTCTAGCTATGATATGCATGCACGTAGTTGTCCCAGATTTCCTTAATATAAATGGTGCATTGACCTGTAAAACTCAACTTCATCAGTGTCAACTGGTTCTCTTAGTTTGCCCAGCAAAATCAAATTGATGATGCAGCAGATTATATGGCTTATTAAACAAACAGATTTGCCATTTTGCTAAACTGCTAAGGTGTACCATCGCATTGTTAAACATAATATGAATATGAAATGCTTTAGATCTACTAATAAACCGGGATCTTCCCACCAAGGACATTAGTGGATTCAAGCAGACAGGAAGAGAAAATGTGGTACAAGGCAAGAGAGAAAAGAGAAAGAGAATCCTTTCTCTCCCACCATAAGAGCATGGCTGAGGTGTAACAATGTTGGTGACAGATACTGTTATCTTTTCAGACAGACTTTCTCTTATTTTTTCATTTCTTCCCTCGTCCCTGTTGCCATCTTTTTGGGAGAGATGCCAATGCTATATGGCTTACAAAGAAGTATCCAGTAGCCAAGAAAAGTGATTTTATAAAACACTTCTGGGAACCCCTAACAGAAGCTTAGGAAAGTCCATTTAAGCTGAGCAGTTCACGTTAGAAAAATTATATGAGAGAAAAAGTTATCTGAGATATGGGAACATGGCTAAATTATTTCTAGACTTGAGGGGAAGCACAAATGTGCCCATCTAATTAAGTATTCTGGCTATGAAATAGCCTATTATTAATCTTGATTTTAAAAGTCACCATGTGATTAATTGACTTTAGCTCAATAGACACTATATAGTGGTTTCATAGTGTCTGCAGAGCAGACTAGACAAGAGAAAATGAATTAAAGGTCACTGTGATGAGCCGAGATAGAGTAAAGAAGTGGAAGAATTATGGCCCTTATGTCTACAAGGATTGTTTTCCCTAAAATATATTGTAATTAGTGTTATACCTCTGTTATTAGAATAAAAAAGAATGTATTAATAGTTGAGAATTACAAAAATATCTCATCTACTCAACAACATTAATGTAGATACTCGGATATGAGATTAGCTTGGGTCTTTCCTTCACTTGCATGTTTGAACATAACTTTTTCTCCTTTAGAAGAAAAGTAATCAATATTTTCCATTAGCTGTAAATCAGCTCCCTGAAAAAATTCTTTCATAAATACAAAATTCCATGTTAGCACTAGTTATTGAATATAAGAAGTTGAAAATTTCCCCCAAATATTAAAAATTTAAAGTTAATAGATAATTAAAAATAAAGATAGCAGGATCAAACTGGTAACAGTTTCCATGATGAAATTTTAAATATTCTTCATAGGACATTCTGCTCAAAATTATACTTTGCATATGAAAGGCTGAGGGGATAAAGACGTTAGAGTTCTAGTTCAAGATACTGAAGTACTTTATTGGATGGATACAGATTTCACTTCTTGCAAATTTAGCTTCTTTGCGTGAACAATGGGAAGACTGACAGATAAACTCTAAGGTATCTTCCAGGTAATATATGGTTCCTTGAGATATTCTCTTCTTAGAGCATCCTTATGAAAATGAAAATCTTTAAGAGAGCTGATAATTAACATCTTCATTCTCAGGGAAAGATTTAATAGGAACTTGGCTACTAAGCCATCCAAGTAGCACACAGGGAAAGAGGTAGATAAGGGCAACCCCAGGAGTTTTGAAAAGTGAAGAAGTAGAAAACTAGTCAAGTTGGTCTATTTCAAAAAACTTTTGTAGGGTTAGGCATTTATTTAAATCAAGTAGTTTTCCTTTATAACAGTTTTTATCTGACAACAGAAACAACACATATTTTTTGTAAAAGTTCCATAATTTAGTAAAAGAAAAAAAAAGATTAAAGATCGCCTGTAATTTCTCCACCCAGATGTGATAATAACAATAATAACAACAATAATCGTGAGTATATCTGACTGTGCCAAAGGGTTGCCTATGGGCTTTTTAAAAATAAGTTCACTTAATCTTCATAACATCCCTATGTGATGTGTAGGATTGTTATTGCTCCAATTTTATAGATGAAGAAACAACTTTTAACATCTTCATGCAGATCCTATTTTCACTTAATATATTATAAAATTTTTATCGTGTTATAAAAGTGTTCAACAGCTTATTTCTATCTTCTCTGTATAATAAACAATGCAAGAACTCCCTTTTAAGTACATATAGAGAACTAATGCACTAACAGATGCCTTTGGGTAAATTCATGCAGTCAACCATTTTTCTCCCCATTGGCTAAGATCCTGCCAAAGAAAGATTGAGCATTTTGATGGTAGGAAAGCAACTGACTTTTCTAAGTACAGGACAATTCTGGTAAGGCGAGACTTGCCAACAGAAGACACTCACATGTGGGATTCGTTTTTTTTGTTCCACTCTTTTATTAATTCATTTAGAAATATTTACTGCACACTTATGATGTGCCTGGATAGTATGACAACATTCCTGACCTCACGGAGTTTAAAATCCAGTGGGAAAAGAGAACCAGAAATTTAGCAAATAAAGATTAAAATGGCAATGTTTTAGTTAGGTTCCTGGCTAAGGTAGGAAGTACAGGCAGAGAGATCAGATCTTGAAAGATCTTTTATTCAGGTGAAATCTGAACTTTACCCTGAAGTAAATGAGAAGCTACTACCAGTCTTTCTATAAATCGAAGAATTTGGAAATAACTAACTAAATATACATACTAATGAAAATATGTGCTTTTAAACTTTCAGCCTTAGATCTAGCCCTCCTTAAATTCATATATTCCTTTTTGAATTTTCAGTTTAGTTTTGTATCTGGAGACTGTGTAAAGTAATGCAAATCTGGCTATCAATGTCCTCAGAATATCTGGATTGAAAGTGTTTTTTATTTTTTCTTTTACTAGCCCACTTATTAACCACAACTCTAGGGCAGGGGTTCTCAAGCTTGAATGTAAGAGCATTACCTAGAGGGCATGTTAAACACAAATCGCTGGGCCCACTCCAGAGTGTCTGAGTCAGTGAGCCTGCAGTGGAACCTAGAATTTGCATTTCTGACAAATTTTCAGATTATATTGAGGCTGCTGGTCAGGGGACCACACTTTGAGTAATACTGCTCAAGGACATGGCAATCTGAGTCTTATTCTCCTTCTCTGTAGAATGGATATCATAATAACTTCCCTGACTACCTTACAACATTGTTGAGAAGAACAAATGAAAAAGTGAGCTTGGGAAATGCAAGCCCTTGCCTAATGTAAGGTTATATTTGCCAGCAACTGCTGTGTAACTCTATGGGGAATGCTGTCATGAATGGGGCAAATGTATATAAATTTCACAATGTATACAAATGTCAAATCATTATGTCGTACACCTGAAACTAATACAATATCTTATGTCACTATTGATAAATAAATAGGGCAGAGGATCTCTAAGTTTAGCGATGGCTGCTAAGGGTATAAAGTTCTATCAGTGACCTGAACTTTAGCACTAATCTTTTTTCTCTTCTATAATTAAATGAAAATATTTAAGAAATTGCTTACTGAAACCCACGAGGTTATGTTTGTTTGTTCATTTGTCTGTTATATGGTTCAGACTCATCATCTCATCTTACCCATTTTCTTTTGGCAATGGATTTAACACTCATGGGGGAGAAGGTTTCAGTTCTTTCCTCTCTCCTACATCTGCCCATTGCTATTGATCAATAAATAATAGTTGGGTTACCGATGGGCCCAACTGAAAATAGCATTATGGGATAGAATGATTACTCTGTGGTAGTTAGGGGACAATGAGGATATCTTAACTCTATCCTTAAAAATTAATTAAATTCCAATGTGGTAATATTTCATCTAATGTATTATTTAAGTCTGGTTCTTTTGTCTAAAATCTACTGTGTCTAGCGTTGCAAAATAAAAATACTCCAATAAATTTGAATTAAAAAGAACAGATATTTTAAATTATAAGTATGTCCCAAATATTCCATACTTATAGTAAAAAAAAAAAGTACTTGTCATTTATCTGTAAATTAAATTTATCCAGGCATAATATCCAGTTATTTTTCTTTGCTGAATCTGGTGATCTTACCTGTGAACCATTAGTAATGATGTACTGTGGCTGAGAAATGTGTATACTATAGATAAAAACATTAATCTATAAGCCCTGAATGAGCATATTGGTGGATGTAAAATCACAATCACCTAGGAAACATTTTAATAAGAACCAAAAAGTAGGTCCCACCCCAGAGATATTAAACTGGAATCTCTGCAAAAGGAACCAAGTTACTAATAGTTTTAGACGCTCCATAGAATTCTAATAAGCAACCAAGAGTGAGAACTACTGAATTAAATGAAGAAACTTGTATCGGTGGTTCTTAGTTGTGGCTGCCTATTAGGATAGCCTGGCAACCATGAAAATTCTCAATGACCACTCTGTACCCTAGACCCATTAAATTAGATTCCCTAGGGATTGGATCCAGCCATCAATTGGTTTTTAAAACTCTCCAGGTAATTCCAATATACAGCCAAGAATGGACCCATTAGTTTAGAGTCAACTTGGTATATTCTCATGAGATACACTGAAGTGTCCAAAAGTGTCAGAAGAGCATCATGTACATTTACAAATTACTATATAAAATTTTGTCTAAATTTCAAAACAATATATTCCTGGTTACTTTTACATTCTAATTAGATTTTTTCCCCTTTTGTCAACGACAGAGTAGTATAAAGAAGGTCGAATAAGTACAAAATATAGCAGTATTCCTTACCACTTTTATGCAGCAATCCCTGAGAAACTACTAGAAATATAACGCTGACTGCTAAATATAACTCTTTAGGTCTTATCTTCCCAGTGACACCCCACTGCACAACACAAGGGGGCAACATCACATAGAATATCGTGTGAATGAAGTTGAACATGTCCACAATAGAAATTAAATCTTATTCGTATAGAGGCATAAAGAACTGAATATCCAAAACAAATATATAGCTAATATCAAAATTAGAGTGACAGTGGTTTTACCATTACAATTATATTAAAGAGATTATCAAAATTTTGTGAGGCAAGAATTTGGGAAGAAATTGGCTGGGCAGTTCTCACTTGGCATGTCTCATGGGATTGTGGTCACGTACCAGGTAGGGTTGTTTGCAGCTATTCGAAGGCTACACTGGGCTGGATGTCTAAGATGACTCACTCACAGGGCTGGCAGTTGATGCTGACTATTGGCTGGTGCTGTTAACTGGAATACCTACATGTGACCTCCCCAAAACGATGTTCTCAGAGTAGTTTTGTACAAGGTGACTAGTTTCTCCCAGAGTTAGGATCCCAAGAGAACCAGGAAGAAATTAAATGTTACACAGCATCACCTTGGCCTTATTCTATTGATTGGAGCAACCACAAGCTTGTGCAGACTCCACATCTTAATGAAAGGTGTCTCATACAGTTTGGGAGCCATGATTATAGTAAATTTTAATATTTAATTTAAGCCTTAATATTTAAATTAAGCTTTTAACTGCACTAAATGCAGTTAAAATTTCATCTAGAATAGATAATTAAATTATTCTCAAGTAAATCCATTTTTAAAGCCCCAGAAACAAAGGACCAAAAAGAACAACAAATCACAAACCCTGACCTATTTGAGCCCTACTAAAGTTATTGGGCTGGTATATGTGCAGCCATAGAATTTGCTTCTGCCAGCACTTTCTTGTATACTTAAACGACTAAAGCACAAAGTGAGATGTTAGAAAGTTAAAATATCATATCATTTTTCAAAGGCATTTCTTTTTCTGAAATTGACTAATATTTCACATGAAAGTTTCTATTTCCTAAGTATAAATCATCCAATATCAAATGTACTATGAAGGCTACTTGCTTATGCCTCTCTGTATTGATAATGTTTCTTTCCGTAAAACATGTGACATTCCTTTAGTATTTCTTGAGTGAAACTCTCTATGTATTTGTCAAAAAATGAATTAAAAAAATAATGTTTATTTGATTTTTCTAAGCATAGGCCAAAGCTGTAGTTAAAATTTTTCACGTTACCAAAATGGAGCACATCTATTTTCAAAATGCCATCTTAATCCATATAGTTGAATATGTTATTTCATGCAGTTTGTCTACAGCAGAGTGAGATGCCAATTTTAACATTAAAAATCAAGCTCCAATACAACCTTCTCTTTATACTCAAGGGGAAGACCTTTAATTTACCTCAGGACTGTTAGATCAATTGTTCTCCAAATGCCAACAGACACATACACACATGGCTGTAGAGAAACTATTAATTTTCTCTGTTCTATGGAATCTCCTGTGAGATAACTCAAGTCCACCTATTATATCACTAAGGAAGAGTTTTGAGGCCAAACTAACCAAGAGGAGAGAAACTGAAGGGAAGAATGTCAGTACCCATCATGGCTGGGCTTCACCAGCTGGATGTGCTTTAGCTGGCCTAGAACTGTCAACCGAAACTGCAATTACTGACCTTGCTAGAGGCTGTGGCTCCCTAGAGGCAGCAGGGGAATGAGGGAATGATGGATGCTCATGGTGTTTCCTACAAACGGGAGGAATAATTATAAAGTATTCATGCTGTCATAGACCACAGTGCTGGTCTCAGGAGGATCATAAGATTAAATTCGTAAGATTTTGGAATGAAAATAGGTTCAGTGAGAGTTCACTTCAAGTTCTCATTAAAATTTTTATAAGAGAGAAGGAAAAGCACATGCCTTTATCACAGCAATTATAACTTATAAGCTAGTGAGAATGTTGGTGACAAGCAGTATGAAAAAACTCCCCAAGCAATATTTTATTTCATGGAGCTGTTTTTCCCTTCAAAACTGACTATGAACATAGTTTCACTATAAAATTTTGTTGCTCATAAACAGAACCATACAATTTCGCAGTATGCATGCCTGCAAAAAAAGATGCCTTACTTATATGTACTAATTCTCTCATGTGTCTGTTTCATATCTTAGACATTTCAAAAATCTTTGTGATGAAGTTTTATCAACAAATTACTTTTTATATAAAAATAATCTTTTAAATTAAAATACATCCTCCTATAACATTCTATAGTTTTAAAACAGCTTTTCTGAGGTATGACTTACATGCAATAAAATTCACCCATTTTAGGTGTTCAGTGCAATGAGTTTTAGTAAATTTATACATTTGTAAAGCCATCACTACAACCCAGTTTTAGAATCCTTCCATCACCTCAAAAAGTTTCCTCTTGCCAATTTGTAGCCAATTCTTGTTCTTACCCCTGGCTGGAGGCACATTCACTGCCTCTCTAGTTTTGCCTTTTCTGGAAATTTCATATAAATGAAATTATACAATTGTGACCAGATTCTTTCACTCAACATAATGCCTTGGTGATTCATCTATGTTACTGCATGTATCAGTAGTTTATTTATTTTTTTTATATAGAGGAGCATTCCATTATATGTATATATCATATTTTATTTATCCATTCACTAGTTGATGGAGATTTGGAGAAATTCCAGTTTAGAGCTGCTCTGAATCATTTTAATCTGAACATTTAAGTGTTTGTATGGACGTATGTTTCCATTTCTCTGGAGTAGATAGCAACATGTGAAGTCGCTGGGTTTTACAATAAACGTATGTTTAATTTTTTAAAAACTGTAATTTCCAAAGTGGCTATGCCAATTTGCATTCACACCAGCAATGAGCGAGGGTTTAAGTTTTTCTTCCTCTTTGCCAATACTTAGTATTGTCATTCTTTTGGATTTCAGCCATTCTAACGTGTGTGATGCAGTATTTCAATATGGTTTTAATTTACATTTCCTTAAAGATGAACGATGTTGACCATCTTTTCATGTGCTTACTGGACATTTGTGTATTTTCTTTGGTGAAGTGTCTATTTGAATATTTGCCGATTTTTGGAATGAGGTTTTCTTCTTATTATTGAACTGTATACATTTTTTGTGCTCTACATGAAAGTTCTTTATCTAAAATATAATTTGCACATACTTTTCTCAAATTTGTGGCTTAGTTTTTCATCATCTTAATGATTTCTTTTGAAGAACAAAAGTGTTTAACTTTGATGAAATTTAAGTTATTAATATTTTATTATATCATTCATGCTTTCGTTGTCATATTTAAGAAATCTTAGCCTGCCCTAAGGTCATAGAAATTATCTATGTTTTCTTCTAAACATATCATAGTTTTAGCCCTCGACTCTAGTATTTTTATAAAGATTTATTTATTTGTCACAGGCAAGGCTGATATTTCTAGCTGGTAGGCAAGCTGTTACTTATGTCTGACAACTGTTTTGATGAGTCAGTGACCAGACAGTATCAACCGTATACTGTTTTGAACATAATTTCTAATTGTATGTAATAGTCTTTAACAAATAAGCCACACACTTGTTTGTATTAGTATACATATAGGTGGGAATACATCAAGTATCTGTAATTCTTACTGCACAGTTTAAAAAAAAAACTGCTAAAAATGGCATATCTCAAGATTCAGGTCTGTGGTATGGCTAATTGCTTACAGAAGGCTGGAGTAAGCAGAAATGGAACATGGCATTTGTTTGACATAGTGGGACACAATAGCTGCAGCAGGATTTTGCCCAACTACAGGCCTGATGGTTATGAATCAATATTATTGGTCATGACAACACTGCCCAGAAAATATGAACATCTCTAGTGAGAGTTGAAGCAAAGAGCTACAAGTCTGAGATGCAACAGGTTCCAGGTGGGGAGTTATAAACTAACGTCAGGGGAGCCGACTCCACTACTTGAAAATCCATAGAGGCGACTATGGCAAGATAGCAAGGCCTGAAGCATGGGCCTCAGGAATCTAGGCAGGGTTTTTGTCTCCAGGTAAAGACTTAGCAAGAAGACAGGATTCATAGAAGATAGATGTTTTATTGAACAGTTGTATAGAAACAGAAACCAGGCAGATCCAGTTAAACGGACTGTTGCATACAATGGTACTAAGGCTTGGGAACAATTTAGTTTCCCAGTTGTTAATCATCAAAATATTACAATTCACTTTAACAGCCCCATATTTCCAAATTGTCTTGGCCCACTAAATGGGGCCCTCAGTAGCTGTCTTTTAGGCTATTTCAGCAGTCTTCAAATCTGTCCCTTTGTTCAATCTTTCACTGCTCTCCTATATTCCATGCACCATTCCTAGATTGACTGTCTTCAAATTTGGGCTACGTAAAATCCCTCTGCAATATAAAATATTTAATGATTTACCACTGCTTATCAAATGAGGTACAAATTCCTCACTCATCCTGGCACCGAAAACTCTGAAAGATGAGCAAACCTATATTAGCACCTCATCTAGAGTTACTCCTCCACACAGAGTCTACATTTCTACCAGAACGAGATGCTTGGTGTTCATAAAAATTCTGCTTCTTAAACTCGGCACATTCCCTCTACCAGGAATCACAGTCTCAGCTCACAAAATTCTCCCAGCCTTCAAGCATGCACCAAACGCTACCTCTTCAATGGAACACTTTCTCATCTCCCTAAGTTGACACCATATCTTCCTCCTTTCAACTTTTATGTTGTCTAAATCAGTGGTGGACAAACTGGCCCACAGGCCAATCTGACCGATCACGTTATTGGAACACAGTCATGCTCATTCATTTACTTATTATCTGAGGCTGTTTTCACACTACAATGGCTTGAAGTTGAGTAGTTATGACAGAGACCACATGGTCCACAAAGCCAAAAATATTCACTATCTAGTCCTTTACATAAAAAGTTTTCTGACCCCTAATATAGATCATGCTATCAGGGAAGACAAATTTGTATAACTAATTGTTTTAATAAAAAAAATATTAGAAATATGGATTTTTGTATTATAATGTCACCATCATATAATCACCAACTGCTGTTTACTTCAATGTTATTTTTGAATTAAATTTTATTGGGGTGACATTGGTTAATAAAATCAAATAGGCTTCAAGTGTATAATTCAGTAATATGTCATATGTATATTACATTGTGTGTGCACCACCCAAAGTTAAATTTCCTTCAGTCACCTTATACTTGACTCCTTTTACCCAATCTACCTCCCCTCCCCGCTCTGTTATTTGATGTAGTCCAAGGATCCATTTGAACACAGTGTGTATGTGAGTGTGTGATATGACTACCCAAGTAGTGTAACTCCTTTTGCACACATTCTTGTATCAATTTGGCAATGATCCATACTTTAGGATGTTGAATTAATTATTCAAATGTGTTACCTAACTTACTGCAATAAAATATTTATGGTGTATGGCTGAACTTTTCAGAACAGAGGCAGATAAAAGCTGGTATAAACTGCATAATAAAATTTTATTTTAATGTAATGGTTTGGGCTCAAGATTCTTCCATAAAACAGTTTTGAATATAACTTCGACTGTTATTAGAAAATTACTTTACCTTATGTAAATAATGATAAAACTATGCATTATGTAAATGTTCTTCCATTTCCATTTGTTAAGCAAAATGGGTCAATAAAAAGTCAATCAAAAGTGGGTTGAACTAAAGCTTTGGAAGCATTTCGGACCTCTGTAAGAGATAAACCCCTTTCCAATCTCTGCTGGCCATGACTGTCATGTCTTTGGTTGTTGCTATTGTATCCTCTGCATTTTGTATAGTTCACAACATTTAGTAGTGGTTCAATACATGTTTTTAAAAATAAATTAACAATAAATTTCTCCATTTTTCTATTCTGTGACTTTGGCAAATTCCTAGTGGACAACTTCCAAGTAAACGACTTTCCATTAACCGAAGTCTTAGCCCATATCCAATCACATGCCACCCAACTGAGCAGTATTATTGTAAGTTGACTAGCATTTAGCCATGACCACAAGCACTCCCATCTCCCTGCACTACCCCCTCACCCAGCCAACCTGCCCTAATTTGGGCAAGGACTATAATTAGAATATCATTTATATCTTTCATTTCCTAAAGCTTGAATTTCTAAAAAGCAAGATGTTGGGCCACTTCAAAAATGTGTAACAAAACATTTTAATAAAATTCAGCTTTTAGTAGAAGATATTGTAATGTGTTTTAACTCCAGGATTACAAGGAAGCTTTTTTTCCTCCTTTGGGGGATAGATGTGGGCTTCTACACACAGGAAATTTTATTTTCAAAAATTTTAAAATTTTTGTCAAAAAGAAAAGAAATATTTTCTATTAATTTCCTCAAAGTGAGTGAACTCTAATTTTCAGTGTTCCACTACCTTCAAAGGGGATAAATACATTTCATTCGGATCTATAATTTTACCAAGGCTCATTATCACCTAGTGAGTGGTATCAGTGTTTTGTTTTTGTTTTTGTTTTTGTTTTTTTCTAGATAGCCATTCACCAATGATGTGAATAATTAGAGAAGAGAAGAGTGATGACTCCGGATTTTCTTTAACATTTTTTCTCTTGTAATTTTCATATTTTTAATTAAATTAAAAGCAGAAATGAAATTACTTTTAAATAGGAAATTAAATCAAGAACCCCATGGCAATGCAGTAGAAAAACATGTTTTTTTTTTCTTAATTAAAAAGACAAATGCCAGACAATATGAAAATGTGAGGGCCGCAAGTATGAACTCACATTATGTATTTGTGATAACACTTTGAATAACTACTTAATTAATATTTTGTTGTATTTTACTTGCATTAATCCATATCCAGATCTCTGGTACAAGGCAATTTTAAATGTGCTCCTCAAAATACCATAGTACTTATACATTTTTTTTTTAATGTTCAAGAGTAAAGCCTTTAATGGTAAAAGTTCCTTTGCTTCAATGCTTTCATGTAATTTAAAATTAACACTCTGATTCTTTTCTTTTTGAAAAAGTCATTGAAGTGTATAGTATGAGTTTGAAAAAATTGTTTTTTTTTAAATTTTGAGTAGCACTTAAATATTAAGTGATGCTTTCAGTTATTTAAGAAATGCCTGTTGATATTCTATTTGGGTTAAAATAAGAACCATGAAAATTTACCAAAAAGAAAAGTCCGTAAAATATTTTATCAAAAAAAAAAGATTTTAGAGAAAAGGATGTGTAAAAATTTCATTAGTTGTGGTCATCTCTGGCTAGTGTCATCTATAGTTGAATTCTATGGGTTTTCATTGAAAAGAAGTAAACTTTCTGTGCATTTTTTGTACTTCAGATGTCAGGATCTCCTGCTTTGCTACCTTCCACTTCCACACCAAAAAGACGGAAATACCAACTGCCTGCTTTTGCCTGCGGGTGCCCATCTCCTATGCATGCTGACTTATTCTTGCTTTAAAGAGGAAACATAAAAGATTTTTGAGTGAGACAGAAGGGAGCCTCACATATATTCACCTACTTGGTAATAGTGTCTTCCACTGATTTTCTAAACATGTGTATCATACTCTTTCATTCCTCCATGATTTTGTTATTACTGAACTATTTACTACTTGTTTCTCCCATCTCCAACCCTTCATATTTTTTTACTATTGATTTCTGGCTATTTTCCAGTTTTCATACCCACTCTTGCCCTTTTGCTGATATAAATGGATACCTAGATCATTGCTTGTCTGATACACTCACCTCATGCCCAATCAACAAATCTTTTTAGCCAATTTTGAGATTTAGCCAGGGGTTGGCCACTTCTCATGCCTGTCCCCTAATCTGTTCTGCATACTACCAGTTCCAAATCTAATCCAGCTACCTTCCAACTGGGTAGAGATACAGTAACATGAAGACTTTCCAGGGAATACACAGACATAGATATATTTAAGGGAATACATTTCCAGATCTTCAGCTTTCAGATATATCTAACATTGATCTGATAATGTGCCTGTGATCAGCCTCTCCTTTTTTCTAATCATCTTCCTCTGAATTTAAGAAAAAAATGTCCCAGAAATAAATCCATGCCTATATAGTAAACTAATATTTTACAAGGGAGCCAAGAATACTCATTGGTGGAAATAAAATCTTTTCAATAAATTGTTTCAAAAAACTGGATATTTACATGCAAAAGAATAAAACTGGACCCCTATTTTACACACCATTCAGAAAAATTAACTCTATATGGATTAAAGACTTAAAAACAAGACCTGAAGCCATAAAACTTTTAGAAGAAAACATAGGAAAAAAGCTACTTAACATTGATCTTAGTAATGATTTTTTAATATGACACCAAAAACACAAGCAAAAATAAATGAATGGGTCTACATGAAACCAAAATGTTTATGCACAATAAAAGAAAAGATCCACAGAATAAAGAGGCAACCTACAGAATGAGAGTAAAATATTTGTAATCCACATATCAGATAAGGGGTTGATATCCAAAATATATAAAGGCCTCATACAATACAACAACAACAACGACGACGACGACAACAACGACAACAAACAACGAACCTGATTTAAAAAGGGCAGAGGACCTGAACATACATTTTTCCAAAGATGATGTCTAAATGGCCAACAGGTACATGAGAAGATCTGAAAATCACTAATCATCAGGGAAATGCAGATCAAAACAACAATGAAATATCACCTTACGCCTGTTAGAACGGCGCTCATCATAAAGACAGGTAAGAAGTGTTGGCAAGGATGTGGAGAAAAGGGAATCCTTGTGTATTGTTCGGAATGTACACTGGTGCAGCTAGTATAGAAAACAGTATGGAGGTTCCTCAAAAAATTGAAAGTATAACTACTTCTAGACATCTATCCAAAGGAAATAAAAGCACTATCTCAAAGTGAGATCTACACCCCCATATTTATTGCAGCATTATTCATAACATCCAAGACACGGAAGCGACCTAAGTGTCCAACCAAGGATGAATGGGTAAAGAAAATGTGGTATAAACACACAATGGAATGTTATTCGGCAATGAGTAAAAAGGTAGTCCTACCATTTGCGACAACATGGATGGACATTGAGGGCATTGTGGTAAATGAAAGAAGTCAAACAAAGAAAGACAAAAATATTTTATGATGCCAATTATATTTGGACTATTTAAAAAATAAGCCAAACTCAGAAACAGAGTAGAATAGTGGGTGCCAGGTGTTAGGATGTGTGGATAATGGGAACATGTTGACCAAAGGGTACAAATGAATAGATTCTGGGGATCTAATGTACAGCATGGTGACTATAGTTAACAATACCATATTATATACTTGAAAGTTGCTAAGAAAATAAATTTTAAATATTCTCACCACACACATATAAAATCAATTATGTGAGGTGATGAATGTGTTAACTAACCTTATTGTGGTAATCATTTCACAATTTGTATGTGTATCAAATCATCCTGTTGTACATCTTAAACAATGTTATATATTAATTATATCTCAATTAGGCCTGAAGCATTTTTTAAGTCATATGCCCCTAAGGCAAATCTTATTAAAACATATTGCTCTGGGGAGTAAAATCCACCAGGTGTCAAAGAAATTATTTGAGATTGCACTAGTCCTTTGGGAGAGTCCACTGATAGTATCTCCTATAGAAATATTAAAATAAACCTTTATTTCATCTGAAGAACAAACTTTAGGAAAAGGCTCTATTTCAGATTATATTATTTTAGGATGTTTTCCATAAACTAAATAAATGAGTTAAATATCCAGCTTCAAAGTTTCAACAAGAATGTAATTACAGCATATAAATGATACAAAAGAGCTTATATTTTTACAACTGTGTAAATATATGATTAAACGTTTTGAAAATGTTGAAGAGATTACATTGTTTTTCCAAATTCCTGAGGAAAACAATTTGAAGACCGTCAGACCCTCTCAACCATAAATGTGTAATAGAATCGCTTGAGATGCTTCAAAAATATAGATATCCAGGTATCACTGGGGAATCTCTGGAAGTAGAATCTGGGTCTGATAATAAAAGTTTTTAAAAGCTCCCCCAGGTGATGCTTACTTGCAGCCAGGGTTTAGAGCCACTGCATTATGATCTGCTATTGAAGATGATCTTACAATCATTTCAAATAAAAAAAAAAATTCTAATATTTCTCCCTGTATAAAGCTGTCTATAGTAATTGGTAATGATTGTTCTCTTGGTAACTTCTTACTAAAAAAACAAACTATAAAACATGATAACCTAAAAATCCTACTATTTATGCTTCTTGGTACAATACAACAACATTGTACCTCCCTCCCCCCCCACCGCCCCCCGTTTAATGACTTCCTGGAAACCAAAGGCCTGTAAACCAAAAGTACATTTTACTTCACATATGTGAAATAAAAGTCTTTTATCCTCCCTTTAAGGTAATAGTCATAAAGATAATATTAAGTAAGGGTAAACCTTTCTTACAGCATTTATAGTACACCCAATTCTCATTATGTGGGGAGAAAACAAATCTGCATAAACTCTCAAAGGGACACACTCGACAACTTTATGAAGGTGAATTCTCAGACCCATTGTGATGAGTGACACGATAGCTCTTTATTTACAATCGTTCTTTCCACTTAATTTATAGACACATGTTGAGTACCCACCATAGCTTTGTCCCAAGTTTCTGTTGGCAATGTAAAATTTAATTCTTACATTCAAAAATGTTTACTGAGCATCTACTCTGGGCCTGATACTGTTATAGGAGCTGATGATATAGCTGTGAATGAAGGAGACAAAGTTCCCTGTCCTCATTGAGCTGTAGAAGGCAGTCCCTACCCTAAAGCATCTTCAAACCAAATGTTAAGACTATGCGTGAGAGAAAAGTGTGTCATGGTTTGCATTGCTAGGGAGAATTTCTGAAATTGATTGATAAGTCACAAAAATCTCCCCCACCCTCACCTAACTGTCTTCTAAATAATTAAATAAAATATAGATGTTCTCACTGGCATTAGCTTCAAGGTCAAGGGGAATGCCATCCCAAAGAGACATTTTTCTCAATGTCCTGTCACAGTATACTTTGCACATGTATAACAAGTAACCTCAATGGAGTGGGCACACTTTCCACATCAACAATTTACTAGCTTGACCAGAGTGAGAATTGGTTCTGAAAATTAAGCTAAAACCTATAGAGAAATAATTGAATAAGAGAGGCAACTTTCTTAAGTGAAGCAAATTATACACATGACCTACCATTTAGTATTTAAAATAGTAAATATAATGCTGCTTTATTTATGATAGCTTTAACCATTTTAGAGATGAGAGATCTTACATACTTGATGAGATCAATTTGTTATCTTGTTTTGAAAACTCTCAGGTTATATTTAATTACTTGACACTTTTTATTTTGTCATCTTGACTTTGACTAACTGCATAACTTCATCCATGACAAGTGTTTCTCTTCTTTTAACAAACATTAATCCATATCCTGGTATACGTGAAAAGCCTTAGAACAATATTGCATTGAAACTTGTACTCCTTCCTTATTAAAATAAATTATAGAATGAATGTAAAATATCATATTTATTAGATTTATTTTCCTCTCTAATTTTAAATTAAGTTTATTTTATTTAAAGCTCCAAATATTCTTTCGTTCTGAGTTATGACAAACAAAAGTGGGAACTGATGTTAAAGAGGGCCTCTGTTTTCACAGCAATGTGTTCCGAAGTTGATGAAACAGTAAAGATTTCTCTCTATCTCTATCATCTCTATTTCTATCTCTATCTCTTTAGAGAACCAGTTCCAATTCCTAAATAAGAACAAATGTTACTCCTTAGAAATTCATAAAACAATACAATTCTATACCCCAGATCACTGTAAAATTATAATTAAATTGTTTTTTTAACCTACTAGTTCTTTTTTCCTATCAAGCATAGGTAGACACAACTATTTTCCATCTTCTACCTGAACACAATTTCCCCTTTTGCACTTGCTTCCTTTGAACTTGACTGTTTCTTATCTATTATTAATGTCATCGTGACCCTTTAAAGTAAATACCAAGCCCCAGAACCGGATTTGCTATCACACACAAATATTGGCATCTTAATCAGGTAAAGAAAGTGGTAAATAAACATCTTGCAATTATTTTCCAAGTTGATTTGACATAATTCTGGAACTGCTTTATGAGAGTTGTTCACAGACTCTATTTAAGGCACTACCAAGCATGAATATATTTAAGGTGGTCTTAATATAAAGATGCCACTTCATTTTAATGACTTACTCTTGAATTAAACATTAATATAAAATTGTTGCTTCAGAAAAGTATAAAATATAGAAATGTTCAGTTTTCAAAAAAAAGATTGAATGATTTTATATGCATTTAGCTATCTGAGGTTTAAAATTATACAGACATTACTAATGCTTGCTATTTGAAGCTATCCTTCTATATTTAATATATGAATATATATTAGGTCAAGGGTCAGTAAACTATGGTCTATGGGCAAAATCTAGCTCCTTCCTTATTTTTGCAAATAAAGTTTTATTGGAACATAGCCATATTCATTTGACTATGTACTATCTGTGGCTGCTTTCATGCTACAACAGCAAGATGAGTAGCTGTAACAGAGACAAGAGCTGTATTGCAAAGCCTAAAATATTTACAATCCTTGCCCACCCCTCTATTAGACTATATAGAAAACCCTAAAGACTACACCAAAATCTATTGGAAACAATACCCAGATTCGGTAAAGCTGCAGGATACAAAATCAATATGCAAAACTCCATTAAGTTCCTATCCACTAACAACAAAATTTCAGAAAAGAAATGAAAGAAACAATTCCTTTTGCAATTGTAACAAAAATAAAATACCTGGGAATAAACTGTAAAAAGGATGTGAAGGACCCATACACTGAAAACTACAAGACATTATTAAAATAAATTAAAGAATACACAAAAAAATGGAAAGATATTCTGTGTTCATAAATTAGAAGAATCAATATAGTTAAATAGCCATATTAGCCAAAGCAATATACAGATTTAATGCAATTCTCAACAAAATTCCAATGGTATTTTTTAAAGAAATAGATCAAAAAGTCTTTAGATCTGTATGGAATCACAAAAGACCCCAAATAGCCGAAGCCATTCCGAGAAAAAAGAACAAGGCCAGTGATATCACACTGTCTGACATCAAGTTATATTACAAAGTGACAATAATCAAAACAGCCTGATATTGGCAGCAAAACTGACACACAGACCAATGGAACAGAATTGAGAGCCCAGAAATAAACTTACATAATTTTTGACAAAGGAGCCAAAAACAAACAACAGAGAAAAGAAAGCCTCTTCAATAAATGGTGCTGGGAAAATTGGAAAGCCACATGTGAAACAATGAAACTAGACTGTGATCTGTCATCATACACCAAAATTAACTCAAAATGGATCAAAGATCTAAATATAAGACCTGAAACAACAAATTGCATAGAAGAATACATAAGTAGTAAATTCATGAACCTTGGATTTAGAGAGGATTTTATGAATTTGACCTCAAAGGCAAGGTAAAAGCAAAAATAAATGAATGAAACTATATCAAATTAAAAGGTTTTTGCACAGTAAAAGAAACCATCAACAAAACAAAACAAAAATCAGCCAACTGAATGGAAGAATATAGTGGCAAACAATGCCTCCGATAAGGGGCTAATATCCAAAATATATAAAGAACTCATATAAGTCAACAACAACAAAAAACTCTAAACAATTCAATTAAAAAGTGGGCAGAGGACCTGAACAGACAATTCTCCCAAGAAGACATAACTGGCCAACAGACACATGAAAGGGTGCTCTACTTCTATGGGTGCTCTGCTAGCTATGAGGGAAAGGCAAATCAAAACCGCAATGAAATACCACCTAACACCTGTTAGAATCACTATCATCAATAGGACAAGTAATAACAAGTGTTGGAGGGGTTGTGGGGAAAAAGGAACCCTCATACACTGCTGGTGGGATTGTAAATTGGTGCAGCCGCTATGGAAAACAGTATGGAGGTTCCTCAAAAATTGAGAATAGAATTACTATATGTCCCAGCAATCCCTCCTCTGGGTATCTATCCTCAAAATTTAAAAACATTTATTCGCAAAGATATGTGTACCCCAGTGTTCATAGCAGCATTATTCACAGTAGCCAAGACATGGAAACAACCAAAGTGTCTTTTGGTAGATGATTGGATAAAGAAGATGTATGTGATATATTTGTACAATGGAATATTACTCAGCCATAAGAGAAGATGAAATATTGCCATTTGTAACCACATGGATGGATCTTGAGATTATTGTGCTAATTGAAATAAGTCAGACAGAAAATGTTGAGAACCATATGATTTCACTTATATATGGAATATAAAACTGAAAGCAATAAATGAACAAGACAAGAACTCATGTGATAGTTGAAAACTTATGTGTGTGCATAGGTGTTTCTCCCAACATCTTTTTAAAACCTATCATATCATGTCAGCACACTGCAGCTATTTTTGCATTTATTACATTGTAATGTTTTACTCCGACATTAACTAAGTGTTAATGTTGCTAGAACAGACTTAGATTTGTCACCTTCAGCCCTCATTAGAAAGCAAAAAATTGGAATTTTCCTTTCTACCTTGATATTTTCTAACCAGTTTGCATTTCCCAAGTCATTACAGTTATAATAATGAAATTGCAGATATCGTCAAGGAAGTAGAACTAAGAAAGCTAAAAAGAACACCAGCTGTCAAGAGAATGTCCTTAACAGAGCTTTCTTCCACGGTTTTCTCCTTTCGCTTGTTATTATTTCTTTCCTCCTTTTTTATTTTAGTCAATTAAATATTTTCTTATTTTCAGTAGAACACTGGAACATAATTGAAGTGTTTTATAATATAAGATTACTTTATTCCTCCTTATAGTCTGTATGTATTTGTATGCCTATGTCAGCATAAGTTACTCTTATTTAAAACAAGCTTTCTTTATCGATCAACATTACAAAATGTTTCTTTACTATTAAGAAGAGATTCCTAAAAGAAAAAGAATGCATCACTAGTAGCACTTCATCCACTGGAGCCTGATTTAGATTTAGCAAGATGTCTTTAACTATCCAGATATACTGTTATAAGAGCTGTGGGAGTTTATAAAATGACCACCTGGTGGGCATGCTTAAAAGAATCAGATTAAAATTATTCCTTTTAGTTTCACCTCTGGAACATCATGCCCATACCACAGTGAAAAAGGTAAATTATTATTATATTCTCTCCCTCTCTTATTCTCTCATTCTCTCAGATACATAGACACACTTCATACTTGTACATTCCTGCAACTCTATTTTCATTAAAGTGACAATACTCTCTTTTGATCCAGAGAATGGGTTAAGAGCATCATTCTTAGGAATCTGTTTAGCTCCAAGTGCTGGCTGCTTCTCAACACCCAATCACATAGCCATTAATTTATGGCAAGTTATTTATTTGCTCATCTTTGTCTTGGTTTCCCTCTCTATAGATGAGAACAGTACTTCTCATTGTATTGTTGTAAATATTAAATAAGATAATACCTGTTGTTATGGACTGAATGTTTGTGTCTCCCTAAACTGGATCTGTTGAAACCCTAATTCTCAAAGTGATAACATTTGAAAGTGGGGCTCTTGGGAGGTAATTAGATTTAGATGAAGTTGTAAGGACTGGGTGCTCATGATGGAATTAATGCCCTTATAAGAAGAGGAACAGACACCAGAGCTCTCTGTCTCTGTGAAGTGAGAACGCATTGAGGAGGTGGCCATCTATAAGCCAGGAAGCAGATCCTTTCCAGGAGCCAAATCTGCCAGCACCTTCATCTTGGACTTCCTAGCCCTCAGAATTGTGAGAAATGTCTGTTGTTTAAGTCACCCAGTATACAAATTTTTAAAATTTGTCTTTTTATTATTTTTATTGAGATATAATTTAACACACAAAATTGTGTAAGTTTAAGGCATACGATGTGTTGATTTGATACATTTATATATTGCAATGTGATGACCACCATAGTATTAGCTAACACCTCTATTACATCACATAATCATCATTTCTTTTCTGTGGTAAGAACATTTAAGATCTAGTCTCTTAGCAACTTTGAAGTATATGATAGAGTATTGTTGACTATAATCACTACGATGTGCTGTGCATTAGATTTCCAGGACTTATTCATCTTCTAGTTGCAATTTTGTACCCATCAACATCTCTCAAATCCCCTACCACCCAACCCCTCGTAAGCACCTTTCTACTCTGTTTCTATGAGTTTGGCTTTTTTAGATGCTACGTACAAGTGATATTATACAATATATGTCTTTCTCTGGCTTATCTCACTAAGTACACTGGCCTCAAGGTCCATCCATGTTGTTGCAAATGGCAGGCTTTTCTTTTTTTCTTATGGCTGAATAATATTCCATTGTATATATCACATCTCCTTTTAAGAATGGCTATCATCAAGATCTACCATATGATGCAGCAATCCTACTTCTGGGTACACATCCAAAGGTAATAAAAACAGGATATCTATCGAAAAGATATATGCGCTCCTCTGTTTGTTGCAAAATTATTCACAATAGCCAAGAAACCTAAGGGTCTGTCAATAGATAAATGGATAAAGAAGATGTAGTACATATATACTATGACATTTTGTTATAGCAGCCTGAGCTAAGAAACCTGCAAATGACAAATTCTGTGCTTAGTATATAGTACTGCTTGGCAAATGTTAGCTATTACTAATTACCTCTGACAACTGCAATACCTGAAAACAAATTTTAAATTCTTTTTATTTATCGACCACCTGCATTTGCTTTTATGACTATGCTTCCATTTTATTTGTCAAGGAGTCTTAGTAAATATTAGTGTATGTGGATACTTAAAGTTATTTTGAAATTAATTCTTCACATTTATTTATTTTTAATTAAATTTACTGGAATAACATTGGTTAGTAAAATTATATAGGTTTCAAGTGTACAATTCCATAATACATCATCTGTACATTGCATTGTGTGTTCACCACCCAAAGTCAACTCTTCTGTCACCATATATTCGACCCTCTTTAACCTTATCTACCTCTCCCCTCCCTACTTTCCCTCTGGTACTCACTAAATTGTTTATATCCCACATGTGAATGAAATCATATGGTTCTCAAACTTTTCTGTCTGGATTATTTTCCTTAGGATGATAATTTCAAGATCCATCCATGTTGTCAGAAATGGCAATATTTCATCTTTTCTTATGGCTGAGTAATATTCCATTGTATATATGTACCACATCTTTATCCAGTCATCTACTGAAGGACACTTTGGTTGTTTCCATGTTTTGGCCACCATAAATAATACTGCAGTGAACATGGGGGTTACATATATCTTTATGAATAAATGTTGTCAAATTTTTTGGTTAGCTAGCCAGAAGAGAGATGGCTGGGACATATGGTAATTCTATTCTTAATTTTTTGAGGACCATCCACACTGTTTTCTGCACTGGCTGTATCAACTTACGTTCTCACCAGCAGTGTATGAGCATTCCTTTTTCCCCACAACCTCTCCCACACTTATAATTATTTGTCCTGTTGATGATAGTGATTCTAACAGGTGTGAGGTGGTATCTCATTATGGTTTTGATTTGCATTTGCCTCATAGCTAGTGAAGTAGAGCATCTTTTCATGAGTCTGTTGGCCATTTGTATGTGTTCTTGGGAGAACTGCCTGTTCAGGTCCTCTGCCCATTTTTTAATTGGATTGTTTGTTTTTGTTGTTGTTGTCGTTGTTGTTATTGTATGAGTTCTTTATATATTTTGGATATTTTCCCCTTATCAGAGGCATTGTTTGCAAATATCTTCTCCCATTCAGAGGGCTGCCTCTCACATTTTTGACTGTTTGAATCAATAGTTTTGTATTGGCTAATGATAAAATTGAGAGTCTATGCTATACTAAATCTTTGTATATGGACATAGAATTTAGAAATATTATTTTCTCCTAGAAATAAGGTGAAAAACAATTTAATATTTGAGAATAATTTTACCTTAAGATTATTTATAGATTTTGTCAGGGAGAGAATGAGGACACATTTAAATAACATTGAATTTCATGGCACTTATATAGTCTGGTAACAGTCTAGACTTCTTCGCTTTTTCCAACTCTAATTTCACCCTGTCACAATCTATTTCAGAGGAATCTTTGTGAATAAGTCTTTAGGCAAAATCTCAGTGGTTCTCCATAACCAAAAGGATAAACTTTAAACCATCTCTATGACCTCGTGTTCCTCCAAATCTCTACTCAACCTCGAGAATTAACTTCTACGAATCTTGGCTCCAACCAAGCTGACGCATTATTGAATTTCAAATGCATTAGTTATACCTCAGCAACCTTGCTCAAGCAGTTTCCCCTGCCCAGGACACTTGCTGTCCTTTCCATATATAAACCCAATGTTCATGGAAGTCCTATTAATGCAATGAAGACTTCCCTGACTATTCAAGTACATGCTGTATATTTTCTTTTATTAATAAATGAATTTATTACTTATACCACCAATCTCTGCTCTCAGTATTCATTCATTTATTCTTCAAATGGGCTTGAGTGACTCCTGTATGCCAGACACTCTAACAGCAATATATAATATATACTATGTGTTCTATCATTGAGGAGTTGACAGAAGATTAAGTCAACAAGTGTATTGTAGGGTGATATCTACTATAACAAAATTGTATTTTTGAAACTCAGAGGAAGAGCTTCTTTAAATTAAACTGTTCTAAGTTTGGACATTTTAAGTGAAATAGTGTTATGAGAGCTCTTTCTAATAATTGCTATAATAAACTCCATGAGATGAGATACTTGCCTTTCATTGAATCCTGAAGGAAAATAAGTAATGCTAAAACTAATGCTCTGTGACCTACAACCATTGTTTACTCTTTCATATCAATGCTTCAGATACCAAATTATTCTAGCTGGATAATTAAAAAGATACCTTATTGTTAAAAGTGCTTCCAGGACAATTATAATACATATTTAAACTAAACGTCAGTGATAACATTGAAAATTATGTGCCTGTTTTGAGAAAATAAATTATTTTCCTTCTTTTTAGAAGGCAATTAATGAAACATTCTTTATTTTTACATGCAGCTCATATAATTGTCTCAATATGAAACTTCAAGGCAACTTTACAATGAAAACTAATCAACTGAAAATTCTGTTTTTATAAGCGAGATGAAGCATCACTCTTTAGAGCGAGAGTTTCCACATGCACTAAAATAATCAAATGGCATGCTCATTTTGGTAGCACATATACTAAAATAACCAAATGGCATGTACCTAAATGAGGACTCTAAGCAGTGCTGTTTGACATAATAGAGAATATGTAGAAATACAGATGGATCATAGTTTTCAAGAAAAATGGTGTTTTTAAATGCTTAGTTATTCTGCTAACTTAAACTGAGAGTCCACAGTAAGAACAATAAAAAGATAAAATTCATTCCAAATTAGATCATGTATCATCTAATTGTTTTAAAACTACATGTAGTTTAAAATTCAGTGGTGTGCCGCTGAATGTTTAACAATAGTTTTGAGGTCAAGGAAGGAGAGTGATTTGTCACATTTGTCAGGCTCTTGTGAGTTGGTAAAAGTTGACTTCAGGATACCAGTCATTTAAATGTTCTGAGACTATTCCAAATGAAATTTAGCATTCTTTCTTGTGAAATGGCTATATTGTGAAGGTATGACTGATTTTTTTTTCCCAAACCATACTATGTATACAACTGGCATGATGCTAAATGATGATTAATATGTTCACTGCTATGGATTGTCAGGTGCATTGTTAACTCTAAAGAGACAGTCCTTCTAAGTATCATCTTGCAGAAAGAAAACAGCTACCTGAAATCAGGATATGTGTTGTCCCTTAGTCACCAGACTATAGTGGCTATATATGGTTTAATCAAGTTTTAGGAATTATCAGAACTAAAACTGGTTCTTGATTGTAGATGTTTAATTAATATAACACATATTAGTCTACTTTTCCATATGAATGGTTTTATTAGTTTTTAAGCAGAATAATCGAAGCATCGTCTGATACACCCTAATTTATGAGTCAGAATACATAACATGATTTATTAAAAATAAATTATAGAAAGTCGTCCATCAGAGATTTTGTTTGTTTATTGTTTTTCTTTTTAATCACACATGTAATGAAATGAAGTTCACAGCTTGCCAGGGAGGCTTTTAATATTTCACAATTCTTCAGTGTCACATTATGTTTTTGTTTTGTTTTGTTTTTCAAGATATGCCTTTGTTTTAAGGGGTCAACAATGTCAAAGTGAGTTTTCTCATAAAAAAGATACACAAAAAGATCTTGAGAACTTTTTGGTACTGTATTATATATTTTGGACAATTAAACTATTTTTGACTTCTATATCAAACAAAAAGTAGCATTCATTCAAGTGATAGTTATTTCTAGTTTAATATTCACACAGTTGAAACAACTTCTATAGTGTTAGTATACTGGAATCATTAAAAGATATTTAAGTGGTGTTCAAATTGATTTGCAACTAATAAGTGATACTTGAAAAATAGCAACTTCATCATAGGAATTATATCGTGGTAAAGGATCATTTTCCCTTTTTAAATCAAAGAGTCATTGTCCTTTTTTAACTCATAAATCTAAACCTTTAAGACACATGCTTTTCAGGGCCCATGTATTCTAATTAGGACAGAGAAAAACTACAGTGTCTCAATCAGATAAACATGTAGCTATTTTAAACACTTGAAACCATTGCAATAATTTTATAGAGATTAGAATATAAATATAATGATATAATTGGTCAGAGAAGTCAATTATAGTCTACTTTGTTATAGATTTTCTTGATAACCACTATCTCCAAGGAATACCAACACATTTCTAGATGCAATTCCATTTTAAAAACAAATGCAGCATTTATGTATAATGTATGAAACTCCTAACTCAGAAGCAGCAAAGGCTTGACCTTGTTGGTGAAAAGGAAGCTAATGGCTAGGTCAGTGGGGTTCCAACAGAGATAATGGTGTTCTATCAGTAAGTAAAACTTAATGCAGCTCCAGAGAGTCAGCAATTGATTTTCTGCTCACTAGTAGAATCCCTTCTCTCCCCAAGAGTGAATCTAAGCAAAGTGGAGACTGGAGTGTTCACTTTTTGAAAGTCTATTAAGTCTTTCAGGACCAACGTGCACAGAAAGAAGTATGACATCTTGTTGACTTCATAGTGAATTCTGTTTCATGGATATGTCCAATTCTAACATTTATATCTTAGGAATATTCCAGAAAAAGAGATTCATATGAGTAGGTACAAATGGATTGTCTATTTCACACAGTAAAACGCTAGCTAGTGAGAACTGACCACTTCTTTTTAGCTACTATAAAAGCTCAATGTGACAATATTGGTGAGAAAGTGAATTGGTACGGCCACTATGGAAAAAAGTAGGAAGGTTCCTCAAAAAATCAAGAATAGAATTACTATATGACCCAGCAACCCCTCTTCTGGGAATTACCCCAAATTTCAAAACATTTATCCTTAAAGATATATGCATCCCCATGTTCACTGCAGCATTATTCACAGTGGGTAAGACATGGAAACAATCGAAGTGTTCTTCAATAGATGATTGGATAAAAATGTGGTACATATGTACAATGGAATACTAGTCAGCCATAAGAAAAGATGAAATACTGTCATTTGTAGCCATATGGATGGATCTTGAAATTATCATGCTAAGCTAAATAAGCCAGACAGAAAAAGTTGAGAACCATATAATTTCACTCATATGTGAAATATGAAACTGAAAACAAGAAACGAACAAGACAAACGAACAGAGACTCATGGACACAAACAACAGTTTAATGGTTATCAGAGGGAAGGGGTGGAGCAGAGAGGTAGATAAGGGTAAAGGGGGTCAAATATATGGTGACAGAAGGAAATTTAACTTTGGGTGGTGAACACACAATGCAATATACAGATGATGTATTATTGAATTGTACACTTGAAACATAATTTTATTAACCACTATCACCTCAATATAAATTTAATTTTAAAAAGTATTAATATAATAAACTGCATCGGTATAAATAAAGTATGGCACCCTGCCGAGCTCATTGTACTGACCATATTCTGGAGCTGCCCATTCGCAAGCCTCATTAAGGAAATATTTGCTGATATTCCCTTTTGTTCTTAATAGTTACATTCTACATCATTCCACTCCATTTTCCTAGATTAGTGTGATACATTAAAAGGCCATGAGTTCTTCCATTTCTGCATGGTATCTGTTTTCAATGTGATGTTCCAACTTCTAACATTAGGTAAAATCTACTTCTCCATCCCTTGAATCTGAGCTTGGCCACGTAACTTGCTTTGTTTGATGAGACATCTGAAAAAGTGGCACAAGGACAGACATGAAAAGTACATTTGTATTGGGACTTGCACTCTCTTGCTGCTTCTGGGGACCCTTCTGTAAACATATGAATTAGCGTGAGTTAGCCCCCTTGAAGGTAAGGAAGCCCAAAAGGAGAGAATCTGGCTGAGGTCCCAGACATAGCAGTAAAGCCCAGCCAACCTCATGCAAAACAGAGATAAATCATCCTAGTTTAGCCCAGCCCAAACTGATGACCTCACAGAACGGTAAGCAAATGAATGACTACTGTGTTTTAGGGGTTGGTTGCTATTTAGCAATGACTAGACAATACAGTTAGTCTGGTTTAGAAAGAGTTAAGGACCTGATGTAAAGGTGGTGAGAAATATCTATACACAAGCCAGAGATGCAGCATATGTGGTCTGCCCTACCCCCACCCCCCCTAAAAAAAGTTGGATTTAGCAATTCCTCTTTTGAATTTGAATGAAGAGTCACAAAGGAGAGTTTCCAGACTATATTTTAAAATGCTGAAATATGATGTACTTTGAATATGGAGGCTATTTTGTGGCTATTTATAAGGAAAGAAAAAGGTTTGAACAAGAGAAGAACAGACCAGATAGAGATGAAACAATCCTACTGAGTACTGAATGAGACAACTTGTGACCACTGAGACTGAGAGACAAAAATAGAGAAAGAGAGACCTTCAGTTCTGAACAAATTTTTAGTCCCTAGTTATACTCTGAATAAGACATATTATACTTTGGTTCCTGTGCATATATTTCTATAAGTTTCTACTAAGGGTTCTAAATCTTCAGGTTACAGAGAACAAAGTCTCATGAATGTTTGATCATAAAAGGGTGGTTTCTCTTTCCAATCCAAATAGTCATCTAAGATAAATATTAATTATATAAATAAACAAACATGCAAGAAAAAATTTTGAAAATGGGAATTGAATGAAAAAATGATTTTAGTGTCTGATTACTTAATTTTAAGATCAATCACTATTTCTAAGTACTATATATATTAAGTATAAACAATTATAAACAAAATTTTGGATAAATATAGTCAATATACTAATAGTTGAATATTATACTTCACAAAGCCAGACTTATCTGTAGATTAGTTAATGTTGATTGAATCAATGTTAATTCCTGATTTCTATAACTGTACTATGATTACATAAATTGTTAAAATTTGAGGAAGGTGAATAAAGGGTACACAGGAACTCTAAGTCCTAATTTCAGAACTTTTTTCTAAGTTTAAAATTATTTCAAAATAAAGATGTTAAAAATATATAAAATACTGGACTAAGGACATTTATTTATCTTACTTTCTTTCCAAATGAAATCCCACTGAAATGACAAAATCTGCATGAGGGAAAGAGTCTTTCCATTCTTACACTAAAATAAAATGATGGGTGCCATCAGCTAACTAAAAGATTTGAGAATATTATGGATAAAAGTAAGTAGGTTGGATCATTTGTGTGAAGAATCAGAGTACAGAAAAATTCCACCCCAAACAGGAAAAAGGAGAGTTTTGCTCCACAGGCAAAAGCTATTCTTCACAATAGATCTCTGGAGACCCTCTAAAACTGGCACCAATGAATTCAGAGACATAAGTCATGAAACAGTAATCATGTTAATTCAGTAATCGGGGCTTCCCAAACATTTCCACATCCCAGCACATGTAAACAATGATTACATTCATGTGGAATGGTTAACTGACACAATGAGAGGTGTACTTTGGATAGATTTATCTGATGAAAGTTTGTATAATGCATTCAAATGGAAGTTTCTGCAGTGAAAAGGAGCGTTTTACATGGTATTATAACAATGTAGGCCAAGACTGCAGATTTCATATTGTGCCAATGATACTGTACTGATTTAGACTTTCTGAGACACTAATGAATTTTGAAGCCATGTTGAGGAACATCAGGAGAGAAGGTCAAGGTCAAATAAAATGTCTGAAAGGACGATGTGTTATGTGCTTACCATTATTGGCCTAGGCATTGGGCAGTATGAATTTGAAGCAAGTGGGATCGGTGAAACTATGAAGCAGATGAGAACTAACATTCCTAACATAATTATAATAAAACTTTAACACTCTGGAAATCAGTCACAGAAGTCAATTTCTTTTTCTCAGTTTGGTCTGGTAACAAATTAGATTTTGAGTTAAAAGATAGTAGACAATCAAAGATAATGGAGATTTGACATAGGTGGCACAATTAACTAATTGGTAAATCAAGAGATGATGAGTTGATTTTCATTGCTGAATTTGAAGGAAGGAGAGAGCAGACAGGATGGGAAATAAGGGAGGAAAAATGTTGAGGCAGCATGGAGATGTCCCAGTGAATATTTCCAGTAGGGAGCTGAGCATGTGGGATGAGTTCTGTGGAAGACAGCCCAGTGAAAGATATGCAGGGTCATCATGAAAGTTCTAAAAGTAGATAATCATGGATGGAAAGAAGAAGAGGAAGCAATCAACAATGAAGAAAGATGAGAAAGGAGAAGAGCCATGACACAGGCATCGCTAGAGAAGAATGTATCAACTGCAACCACTGCAGATGCTCACATCTAATGCCGATCTCCTTATATTTTATTTCTATATCACAAGGAATCAGAAGTCATTATGGAAGGGAAAATTCAAAGAAAAAATAACTTTCAAGTCATTTACTGCCAGTATTTCAACTATGCCTCGTTCCAGAAACTGACAAAATTCAAATAGCAATAAACATGTTCTAAATTGTTTCCTTCATTGATTTTTTAGTGAAATTTGCTCCTTTTTATTTGACAAATATTGGCAAGGCTCTAACTGAATTCTAATTCAGCTGCTTTTATTTTGTTCTGATAATTGTTTTCCAAATGTCATTCACATGAATGTCTGTAACACAAATGCTTTTTTAATATGGCTCTTAATTTTGCCTGATCTTGACCTAAGAAAACTGATAATGAGGTGGCTCCTGTCTTCTGAGTTACTAGTTTTAATCCAAATCAATCTGGTGAGGAGTAATTGCAAGTCATCACTGGCTCCTTCTGTGCTCAATAGTCTGTGTTAATGTGTTGGTGGCTCTTGATCAATTCTTGGTGGACAAGTATCCATATCATTAAAACCACTATTTCAATTACAACCAGTTAGTATCCTGAATAGAATCTGAGCCACCATTTCCTTTATTCTCTGCAGGTAAAGTTCTCTGTCACTCCGTGAGTACATGAAATATCAGGGGCTACATGACTGTTTTGAATTTAAATTAAGAATTCTGTCCCCAGGGCTCTCTTGTTGTATATTTAATGACTATCGTGTCTTCTTAAAATTCAAATTGTGACCTAAAAAATTCCTGGACATTTATCATCCTATAGGATTCCGTGATGTCTATCTGAGAAGCACCAAAATCCAAAATAATCTATAAATTTCTGATTCATAAAAAAATTGAAGATTTCCAAAATTAAATGGCATGTGCATCACACACCCATATTCTCTCTCTCACACACATAGACACATGTCAAATTGATACAATTGAACTCTATTTTAAGCCTTAGTATTTAACTTACTTATGCAAGTTTACAAAAGAGTGCCAAAAAACCCTCCCAACCAAATGCATACCTATAATTCAAAACCAAAAGAATGAGAATACAGGCTGGATTTAAAAATACATTGCCTTTGTTATAGTATGAAGTATATTCAGAAGCACTTCCTCATTAGTTTACTAGAGCTATTGCTTCAAATTATCAAAAGCACAATGAATAAGACTTAACTGTATGCCAAGGGGAACATCTCCTTTTTGTTTGTAAGTTATATAAGGATTCCCCACCTTTCGATGTGGAGCCTTAATTTTCATTTTTCTGACTCCTGTGCATAGTAGAAAGTAGAACTGATTCAGAAAGTAAATCAGAGGTAAATTGGATCATTGCTTCCAATTATCCACTCCCTCATTGTAATTATTCATTCATGCCTTTTGCCATGTGATTTTGAGGTGCCTCCTACTGGAGTGGGCAGAGTATACATCTTCAATACATTTGCTTTAGACATTGCTATGACATCCTTTGGACAATGGAACGTGCATGGAAGTGACACTGTGCCCATTACAATCTGAGTCTTTAAGAGGTACTCCACGTTTCCGCCAACTCTCCTGGAACCTCCACCCTCTTCCATGCATGTTCCAGTTAGCTATTTCTCCTTCAGCATGGATTCCCAAATTATCATATATGGAATAGACCTGATTTTAACTCAAAACCTAGAATCCAGCATAGCTAAGTAGAGCTCAGGCAAGAGCAGAGAAGATGAGTTAAAACACAGCCAAAAGTGTAGCCCTTAACCATGAAATAAATAATTGGTATTGCAAATTCTGAGCTTTTGGGTTGCTTTTTATGCAGCATTATCACTGTCAATTCCAATAGCAGAGTGTCATTGTTAGATGCTTACTTTTCTCCTGGAAATATTAGCAAATGACAGAAATGAGGGTATAGATACAGCAGGTCTACGTAATCCAACAACCCTTACTAAGCACCAACTGTATACAGTTGTTAGATTCTTCAGAAACTAGATATCCAAATCTACTGACTAAATAGAATACCATCAAGCAACAGCATCTAATCATCAATTATAGAATAATACACCCAAAGATATCAGAAAACCCATTCTTTTTAAGTTCCAAGAGAACTTAAAGTTCCATGAGAACATACACCAAGATTGACAATATCTTGGACCATAAAGAAAACCTTGACAAATTTAAAATAATTGAAATCATACAAAGTATATTCTCTGACCACAGTGGAATCAAACTAGCAATTTAAAAAAAAAATGGAAAAATAACAGGAAAATCTCCTGACATTTGGAACCTATACAGCACACTAGTGAATAATTCATGGGTCACATAAGAAGTTTCAATGAGTATCAAAAATGCATTGAACTAAGTAAAAATGAAAGTCTAACATATCAAAAGTTATGGGACACAGCCAAATCAGAGCTAAGAGGAATCTGAAAAAACTAAATGCTTATGTTACAAAAGAAGATAAATCCCAAATCAATAATCTAAGCTCCTATCTCAAGAATCTAGAACAAAAGATCAAAATGACCTCAAATCAAGCTAAATAAAGGAAACAATAAAGACAAGGGCAGAAATCAATGAAACTGAAACATAAAAGAAATAATCAGTGAAACAATAAGCTTTTTTAGTGAAAAGCTCGATAAAACTGTCAAACTTCTGGCAAGACTGACAAAAAAAATAGAAGAGGTTGGAATGAATGCGTTCCATTCATTTAATAAAACAAGTACTAATGTGATACCAAATATCCATTATGAATATATATGTGAAAATCTTTAACAAAATATTAGCACATATAATTCAGCAATATAGAAAAATTATACACCATGGCAAAATGGAGTTTATTCTCAAAGCTTGCTCAGTATTCAAAAATTAATCAATGCAATCCACCATATTAACAGACTAATGAAGAAAAATCACACAATCATGTCAATTGATGCAGAAGAATAATTTGGCAAAATTCAACACCTATTCATGCTAAGAACTCTTAGAAAAATAAGAATAGAAAGAGAAAGAAAGGGATATTTTAACTTGATAAAGAGCATTAAAAAGAACACATACAATTTGATAAAGATCATCTACTTATAGCAGACATTATATTTTATTCTTTATATATTTTATTAATGGTGAACGACTGAATGGACTGAATACTTTCCCCCTAAAATCAGGAAAAAGGCAAGACTGTCCATTCTCAGCATTCTTATTCAACACAGTGCCGCAAGATCAATAATTTGAGTAGCCCTATAACAGTGCAATAAGACAAGAAAAGGAAGTAAAAGGCTTATAGATGAAAAAGAAATAAAACTGTCCCTAACTGCAGCTAACATGATTGTACCATGCTAATAGAAACTCGAGCATAATGGAAGTGTGTCCTCAGTTTGCACTATTTTGATATAAATCAGTCTCAGTAATAATGATTAATAACTATGTATTAAACTTAACTAAATAACTGAATCCGGAAGTTTGAAATTTAGGACAATATGATCTTGGGGTGGGGAATCATCCCAGCATCTATAAAAAGGCCCACAGATAAAATAATGCCTGCTCATATAGGAAAAGAATAATGAGAAAACAATTCTGACATTTACTACTGCTTTAAAAAATATGCATTAACAGGTACAAATTTCAATATATGTATACATGTCTGAAAATGTAAATGTGAAATGTTCTGCTTGCTGCTTGGAGCAATTTCTGTCCAAATCACATAGTACAAATTATTATCATGCAAGATATCAAGAATTGAGATGAAGAATCTCCAACAAATTATAAAACACACATACACATTAGTCAAACATAAAGGCAATTTTCAATATCACGGTATGTTAAAATAATATTTAATATCCAAGCTCTCATTTAGAACCTTTACAGAGAAATGTTTATATTTCCTTTGTTAATTCTCTTTAATTAATGATTTTGCCCTTAGTTACTCCAGGAAATTTTAATTTCACTTTCAAGCAGCTTAAGTCTTCAAACTCGAAAATTTTAGACATCTCTAGAGGATGGCTCTCCTTCTCAACTAATCAAGAATAAAGGGAAGTTCATGCTCCTCTCCATCGTTTCCTGGGTCTTGTCTTCTACGCAAGTGAACAAGAAAAGGGAATGTAGGAATTATTGTAAGATATTTGTTTTCTTATTTTTTTTTTCTTCAGAAGTCCTCAGAACTTTGTTACTTACCAGTTTAGCCATAACTGCTCCCTAGGTACTTGAAAATGCATGCAAAATCTTTCTACCTAGTAAAATAAAACTTTTTGCAAATGCCCCAGTAGGAGAATTCTGAAGAAGAGCATAGTAAGAGACTCATTTCTGTTATGAAAAGTAAATCATTTTTAACAAGACTTTTAAAGAGATTAAAATCATTATATAACCCAAATCAAAGAGATGATTTTTATTTGTCAATAAGGAAAAATCTAAAACCTACATACTGTTAATGTGATTTTCCTTCTCCCTCCTTCCCTATATTGTTTTAATTAGTTTTATGTTTGTTATTTTCTTGCCTCCAGGGAAGCAAAACATTTCATGAAGATATATTTATTTTAATGACTATCAGTCTAATGAGTTAATGAAATTTCTAGAGGTGTTAAACTTACTCTGAAAGGATGATTTATATGCTGGTATTATATAAATATATTTTTCAATAAGAAGCTCCTGTTTTTAACCCCTAATGGTATTTTAGATTAGGAAAGGTTATAAATAAGAATGACTTTTTCCCCTTTCTTGGGCACTACGGACATTAGGCTTGGAAAGCTAGAGTAGCTATTCCATTAACACAGAAAATCTATTAGTACAATTACTTTAAAGCTACTTTTGCAAATTCAGTAAAGACAGATCTTTAGGATTTGAAATACTTAGCTATAAAAAAGTAACTTGGGGTAAAGCTTAGTACAAACAATCAGATCCTCAACTTTATCAGAAGTTTTTTTTTTCTTTCATAAATGTAATACAGAACCATCACCAACTTCTTATGATATCCCAGAAGATACATAGCATACTTCAAAATTGTTTAAATAATTTTGGTACTAGCAATTCCATTTGTAAAACCACAGATGCATTTCTAACTTGAGCAATTAAAAAACAAAAAAGAGGAGGAGTTGAGAGGTATGAGGTTTATTTTTGTAATAATGGATATGTTCTAAAATTAGACGGTGGTGAGTTGCTCAACATTATAAATACACTGGAATCCACTGAATTGTATACTTTAAAATAGCTAAAATGCTGAATTTATGTTATGTGATTATCAGTAGAAGACCAAATGTATTTGTGGACCTAACATATAAATTAAAACAGTAATTCATGAGTACCCACCCCCCACTTTCTGGCAATCCTTAATTAGCTTCCTGTCTCTATGGATTTGCCATCTCTGGACATTTCATATGAATGGCATCATACAATAGGTGGTCTTTTGTGACTTGCTTCTTTTACTCTCATAATGCTTTTAAATTTCATCCATGTTGTAGCATGCAACAGTACTTCATTCCTGTAAGGTTTAATGAAATACTGTTAAATTATGCAAATTATTCTCAGTAATGAATCATCAAATCCAAAGCGTAATTATTAGCCTTCCTTTTTCTTTCCAAATTATTATAGACAAATTATTATAGACAAATTATTAAGGAAACATTGGAATCTACAAGAGCAGAGTATTGAACTGTATCAGTAACTCTCAGGAATAAATTTGGAAAAACAGGCAATAGATGTCATAAAACAATGTGGCAACTATGAAAACAGATATTGCTTCACATGACCAGTACCTAAAAATAAACTGAAGGAGCCTAACTGGAACCAGAGCAACATACATATTAATCTGATATGTTCAGACTCTCATTGTTATTTCCTAGCTATTTATCTTGTCATAAAATCTGTTTTTAAAGAAGTACATCTTCATAGAAAAATGCTATATTTTTCTGAGTCTAATGAGATTTTTTAAGAGAAGATAAAGATGAAAAGAAATCAGATATGTCAGTTCAAAGTCAAAAGAGAAAAACTTATTAAGGAGTAAAGGGAATTGAGAAGCTTATAAATTTCAGTATGAAAAAAATATATTAGAATGTTAGAGTTCTCCTTGAACATAAAAGAGAATTACCCATGATAATGAAGGATTTGCAATTTTAAATGTTTTTTTCTAAGTACTTCTACATAAAAATATTATGAAACACATTTTAAGAATCATAACATATATGAATAATAACCTCACACATAAATGTATCTGTAGTTATCATAAAATTCATTTATACATAGAGTAAATTTAGAAGGAAGCAAAATAATTTGTAAAATGAAAAGGCACAGAGACCTATAGAGTTCCTACAAGCACCACTGTACAATACAGTAGATTTCTGTACATGATGATTATATTCTGGCAATGTGTTTAAGAAGGAATGCAAAAGGGGGGAAAAAGTTGCTAGAAGTTACAGGATCAGAAATTTAAAAAAAAATAGTCATTATTCTCGTTACAATTTTTTTTTATTAAAAATTAAAACAATATTCAGGATTCACTTTGTGTATATAACTTTAGCAAAGGTTTAAAAAATTAATAATTCCCAATATTATAAATAGGCTTTCTCATGCAGAATATAAAAAAAATATATGAATTGGTGAAGCCTTTATAAAAATATATGAATTGGTGAAGCCTTTATAAAAATATTTTTTAGTTTATAAAAAATAAATTAAATGGACAAGCCTTTTTATCTAGAAATTGAACTTTAACAAATTATTTCTAAAAATATCACAGCAAATGCACAAATATGTTATGGCATGATATTCATCAACATTATTTAAAATACAAAATAGAAGAAAAATGAATGTATGTCACAGGAAATTAATTAAATAAATTATGGCATATACTTAAAAAGGATACCTATTTATATTAATATGGAAATATTTTTACATTTGTTATTAAAGAACAAGAACAGATAAAAGAAAGTATACGAAATATTGTTAGCAAGATATATGAAAGGATATTTATCTAAATGCAAATAGTAGTCACCTCTGTGGTGAGAGATATTAGGTGATTTTTACTTTGTGATTTAATCTGTGTATTTCAATTGGCAGTATCACCTCACGGGTACAAAAACTTGTTTCTGAGGGGCAAACAAGTCTCATATATTACAATGAATTATGGTACTCCAAAGGGCCAGGGTACACAAATAGATATACCATATATCCATGGTATTAAAATCTCACGGGGAAATGAGCAGGAAAAAGATATTTACGAAAGCTCCTTAGGGGGACAGAAATTATTTTTAAAAGTTTGAGAAACACTGCTTTAATCTATGGTTTTTAGTGTTTGGATTTTCTACATGTGCATTTTTCTTTAATCACACACACATACACACACAACTATTTTCATTTCAAAAAACAGCTTTCTTAATTTTGAGAAAAAATAGAAGGCTTGTTACTACATTTTAGAAATATTTCCATCATGAATATAAAAGTAGGCAAAAAATGTACTGTGGCTTAAAAGAGTAAAATATAGTAAGTGCAGGTAATAGGGCATTGCCGTGTCTTAGAACATTCATCAAAACCTTTGAAAAAGCTATTTATATCAATCCAGATGCCTTTACTCTACAGCAAACTTGAGGTCTAAACAACGTCATAGAAAAATTGTACATGACAGAATTAAACAGTATGAAAGCCTACTGCAGTAAGGGAGACAGGCAGACCTCAATTCTACCAAAACAAAAGGTAAGAGAGGTTTTAGGCATTAGGATGAGTGGAAAAGTACTGAAGGACATTTGGAGAGGGGGTTCCTCAACGTGATTAGGCCTTGTTTGCTAATTTGTCACTTATCTATCAAAGTTAGGCTCCTACTTTCCTAGCAGAGACTGGGAGATAGGAGCCCTATCTCCCTTGATGATTACACTTCAAAGGGAAAGCTCCTAGCTCTTTGAGTTTACATCCTTACATCCTGGGATGTAAAACTGGCTGGAGCCTGGGAAACAATTTACATCTCAAAAAGGCAGGAAGGAATTTACAATTTAAAGTTTTCTAAAGTGAGTGCTCTAAGAACAGGGATGTCCGGGGCCTACAGTCTTAAAGAAATCTGTCTAAAGGTTAGTCAAGCTGAGGGAACATTAAGGCTGTCTTAGTTGATATGCACTCCATAAACTGTTTTCATTTTTAAGGCCCCTAAGATAGCTTGTGGTTCACTAAAATTATTTTTTATTGTTATCCTATGGCTAACAATTAATGCAACACCTCAGAGTGACTCCAAAAAAGAGCAGTTAAGCTCTCATTTGATATAAAACAAAACTGAGTTGTAAAAAATTTCTGTAATTTTTAAAGAGCAAAACAGGATACCAGTAAATTAAAAATTAAAGTAAAATATTTTAAACCTTTAAAAAATAATGTTATATGCACATTGAGGGTACTTCGTCTAATTCCCACTAATGATAATTTACTGTGGTAGTATTAAGCATAATATTGTTTATTAGGAAAACTTACTTTTTCTTTTTCTTATTTTTTCTTTACCAAATCCTCTGCTACTCTTTCGAATTTAGATAAAAAGAGTAGCAAAAGGGGACTGCTATTGGTAAATGAAAGAAAATCACAGAGAATTAGAGAGTGTTTAAGAGACTTTCTATTTAATCATTAAGTGTGTGAATTATAATCTTATTAACGCTTTAGACATGTGTGCAAAATGTTAAAAATCTACCATTAGATGATTTGAACCAAAATATCAAGAGAAAAGGAATGATATATTTTGATTGCAAGTGGGTAATCGAATAATTATGGGCTAATGTGATTACCACCTACAACCCTGAGGGAGTCTGAAGTACTTTTCAACATGTGTGCTGCAACAAAAAGAAATCTATTGGACAAAACATTGAAGCTGAGAGTCCTTATGACTCTGATTAAATTTAGTTTTAGATCCTAGCTCTAGAAATCCTCTCTCTCCCTCTCTCTCTCTTTCTCCTCTCAGAGATCAGTTTCACTCCCCCTCACTTCATAATCAGCAACCCCTGAGGCAGCAAGAGATAGTAGTTGGGACCTGACCAATTGGTCATATGTTGGGTCCTCCAGCAGGCTAAAGATAACATCCTGAACAAAGTTGTGTTTCAGCTCCTGAGCCCAAAGGTGGAACGACCCCCTGGCTACTATCCTATGAGAATGGACAAATGGACTCCAGAAAATACCTCAGAACTATCCTCAAGAGCTGAGGAAATAATCCATTAACCTTATGTCACCTCCAACCTAACACAACCCCAAATTCCTAACCCATGGTATCTTGTGATTTTTCCTTATATAATCTGTAACCTACAGGCCATCGGAGAGTCTAGTCTTTCAGAGCAGAAGCTCACCTGTGTCTCCAGGCTTGGTGCCATTCCCTTAAATAAACCTCTACTTTCTTTGCTGCATACTCCTGTCCCTGTCTCCTTTGGCTTTGATGCGTGCAGGCAAAATGAACCCCTTGAGTTCAGTAACAATATTCGTTAGCATACCTTGAAGAGTCTTGGGTTCTATCCAGTTCTTAGCTCAGTATGGCTGTTTATTTTCAATATTCTGTATGCTTTTTTATTAACATGGCCTTCGATTGAGAAAAGGAAAATGTGAATTTTTTGAAGTAAGAATTACTGTGGTAAAGCACATTCAAGTCAGACTTCACACGCTGTAAAAACTGAATGCTCCAATGTGAAACTGCTGACAACAGCATTTTGAGGCTTCAGGACAGTTCATTATGGTAGGCTCTGCTGCCAATGTGATCTTGAAGGCAGTAAAAACACTGCATTGCGTTATATTGTAAGACTGCATCATAATTAAGTGTTACTGCTGTGTTTGTGGCTTCCAGAAAAGTTATTAACAGTACTCTGTCAGATAATTAAAAACATGGATCTTGCAGATATTTCTTTTAATTTGCTAGATTTCACACCCTAGTGTGATTGCTCTATTCTCTTTGTGTTTGGAGAATGGTATTTTTAGTATGAAATTTATGTATATCTAACATCTTGTTAATAGACAAATCTACACATTTGTCAAGAATTTCTCTTCTGATCTCTTTCACACCTTAGCTGTCAAGAAATAAAAAGATATTATACACAGATATGTATTACATAAAATACATACATATGTATGAAAAATATACAATGTGAATATAGATAAAGAACTGTAAATCATACCATATATTTTACATAGAAATTCAGACTAATTAAGGCCCTTTCTCACATTATGCCTTTGGACAATAAATAAACTTGAAACCTAACAAACATTTGTATGTGCTAATACAAAAGTTACCCTGTGGTTTCCTAAAACCACAGGTATCTGAGGTTTCTGAGGATACATTTTCGCCCAGAAACAATGTTCTACTTGATGATTTTGTCTGCTCAGAAACACATTTAACCCTAATGGAGAAGAGCAGTGCCTGTACTCCTAAAAGACCTGTCCACTGAGTAGGAAATTATTATTTGATGAAGTGTTTTTACCAATTTCCACCTTGAATGTAGTGACTGCTCCACAGCACCTGCTCTCAAAGGTTCTGTTTATTTATAGTATTTGAGACAAGGGCTGAGGGTGCAGGTGGTCAGAGGACCACAGGGAGTTGTGTTATTTGTACTTTTTCCATATTCACCATCCATGCAACTAGAAACATTTAGAGGAAAAAAAACTATATGTCTTTTCTCCCTCCAAGCCCTAAGGTGTATGCATTTTTTAAGATATAGTTATAGACTTAAAACAAGATTAAGTCTCTATTTAGATGTTAAAAGACAAGTCTCGGTGTGAACAAATGACTAACATATGGTTCATTTTCATTTCTGAAGAACATCCAGACAATAGCTTTCTGAGCATGACAACACTAAAGTGGAGTCCAGAGATGTGTGGGGGATTCTTTGATAGTCTATGGGCTCTAAGGAAGTCAGATTTGGAGAAAGAAGATAGTAACTCAACTGATGTCTGAAGAAGAGCACAGGGGTTCATTTTTCTTCACCCTGGCTTCCTCTGCTTTTCATTTTCAGAAGTGAAAATGAAAATTCCTCCAGGGTTGACTCCAGGGTGTAAAAAGAATAGAAGATTAAGTTGAGTATTGTGGGAGAAGTTCCAGATGCCAGTGAACTTTGAAGCAAAGAGACAAAGAACAGATGGGAATACAAAGTTACAGAAGGAGGGAAGGAAGTTAACAAGGTTCTTCTCAAATAGTTATTTACCAGCACTGTTTGTATTTTAAAATGAAATTGTTGTATTGTGAAGTTTCTATTGCTTTTTAAATTAGTTAATTCTGTAGCTATTAATTCAGGGCCTACTGTGTGTCAGGCTCTGAAGATTCTGTCTTCAGGGCTCAGGAAGCAGACAGACTGAATCCTTGCTATTCAGCGTGTGCTGTGAAAACTGCAGCACTGGCATCTCCCTGAATCAGAATCTGCATTTGAACACGATTTCCATGTAATTCCTAAGCACATTTAAGTTTGAGGAACTTTAAATATATGCCCATAAAAGTGTTCAAAACAGATGTGCTTTGATACTATAAGAGCACAAAGAGGGAGCCACTTAATTTGAGGGCTAAGGAAAGACTTCACCTTAGATTTATAAAACCAACCTAAAAGATGCATTGGAGCACATCAAGTGAATATATATAGTAAGGTTGGATAATGATCTAGGCAGAAGGAATACTCCTCAGTACATGCTCAAAAGTTCAGTTTGGCTGCAAGTTAAAATATAATAAGGCAAATATAATAAGATGGATGACAATAGGGAGTGTGAATGGAAACTAATGATTGATGGTTTGATAAACCAACTAAAGATTTGAGACTTTATCCTTTGGGTAATGTGGACTGAATCATTGATGGTTTTTAAGCATTTGGTTTTTGCAACATGGAGAATGGTTTTGAGGCAGAGACGATGGCAGCAGAAAAATGCCTTAATCTTAGCATACAAAACCCAATTTCTTCAGGCCTGGGGTTGTAGAAATTGTATCTTAACCTTTCTTTGTTTTAAAGGTACAGAAAAAATTAGTATAATCCTTAAACTGTTTTAGATTTTTATTCATTTTGTGTTCTAAAATGGAAAGATTTTTTTTTCAACAAAACCAATATCAGTAGTCATTTGTGTGATCATTTTTCTAGTCACTATGGAGTGGAGAGATAGGCCATTACTGGCATGCTTCTCTTGACCTTCAAGGCTGTGACACACAAAAGTCACAGATATATATATATATATATATATATATATATATATATATATATATATATATATATATATATATATAACACATAGTGGAACTTCTAGATGAAATTACTTTAATCTTTTATATTTAAAATATTTAAGACCAGCTTAATACAATTTTCACAATATCCTATGCAATCCATGCTGTAAACCTTTAAATCCAGCCTGATTTATCTGCAAATCACACTTAAACAGCATAAAGTCCTCACAAACTCCCAGGGCTGTTTAATGCCCTTGCTGAGGCAAATAAGCACTATTGCCAACAACCAGACACACCAAAATCTTGCAGGCTTTAAAATAACTTTGACTTCAACCTAGATTGGAATTCCTGGCTGGTTGCTTCTGCTCTCAACCCTTGCCCCTGGGCTCTCCGTACTTAATAGTGATGGAAAGAAGCTTATTTTTATAACTTAGTCTTTCTTGTTACTTCTTTGTTGACCACTTTGACCTCTGATCACAGTTCATATCAATACATATATATTTCAGACAGGAAAACTCAATCTCCATGGAGCCCAACCACCATAAGGAGCAAGTAAGTCAAGACAATGTTAACATTTCCATGTTCCATACAAATGGGAAATATGGACTAAATGTTTCTTAACATTTTAGTGATCCTGAGACTTCATACCAGGGCAACGATATGCAAATTCCTTATTATTTTTTTTATTAAAGGTTTTATTTTTTAAGAGCAGTTTTAAGGTTCACAGTAAAACTCAAGGGAAGGTAC
>NW_024355203.1:1671656-1723393 GCF_902729225.1 Pteropus medius | reverse complement strand
TACCTAGAAGAATTTGAATTAGGGGCCTTGCCCTTAATAAGAGATTATCAGAGATAACCTTTTGGACTATCTATAGGACAGGGCAAACTACTAATTACTGAATACCTGCTCTACTTATCATCCTGCAATGACCCTTTGAAGCCCCAAGACACCTTACCTCATCCTGAGCTCAGAATGCCATATGTCCCTCTTTTTAACTTTCTGTCCCTGAACCTCTCATGTATGTGGAGTTCCCATATGTATGTATGGAATTAAATTTGGTTATTATCTTTTTATTCTGTCTCATGTAGATTTAACTATTATATAAGCTAGGAGTTTTGGAATTTTTCAGTTTACATTTATGTTTGTGATAGATTTTGAGTTAATTTTTGTGAAGAGTATAAGGCCTATGTCTAGATTCATTTTTTTTTTCTTTTTTGCATGTGAATGTCCAGTGGTTCTGGCACCATTTGTTGCAAAGACTATCTGCTCCATTGTATTGCCATTGCTCCTTTGCAAAAGATCAGTTGACTGTGTTTATATGGGTCTATTTCTGGGCTCTCTATTATGTTCTTTTGGTCTATTTGTCCATTCTTTCACCAATACTCTGTACAGATTACTGTAGTTTTACAGTAAGTATTGAAGTTTTGTAGTGTCAGCCCTCCAACTTTGTTCTTCTCCTTCAATATTATATTGGCTATTCAAAACCTGTTTTATCTTTTTTAAGTTTTCCACAACCCAGTTGTCGAAGTTGCCACCCAGTCCTCATAGATAACATTTTATTTTAGGAACTGAGAAAAATTTAAAGAGATTCCCAATTTATGTTTTAAAAAATTACATGTGAATTCAATTAAGAGTAAGCGAATGCTCCTAATTCTCCGTAATTTTAATTAAACTGCTAGAAGAGTATAGGGGGAGTATATATCCACAAATCAATCCTGTTTCTGGAACCTACAAAGTCATGTAGAGATACTGAATGTGGCTATTCATTTTGAGTTTTTAAGAAAGAGGGAGCACAGTTTCATTGTCATCTCAATCATCATCATCAATCATCATAGTTAACACACAAAAATGGCAGCTATGTATGCCTGTTAAATACCTTTTACATATCAATCTATTTAATTCTCACAATTATCCTATGATGAAGATATGATTGCCCTCACTTTTCAGATGATGAAACTAAGTCAAAGAACAGTTAAATAATTTCCCCAAGGTTACAGAGTTATTAGGTAATGGAACTATTATTGATTAGCCTTGAAAATGTGAGTAATTAATTCAGAGCAAAGTGGTTTAGAAGACTTTTAAATTCAGGGAAGTATGGGTTCAAAACATGGCTCTAAGGATTAAAGTACACATTCTTGGGAAAATGATGAAATTATGTTAACTTTAAATTTTTTCAGCCATAAAGTAGAAACCAATAGTTTCTTTACTAATAGTTTCCTGGGAAGATGAAAAGAGGTAAAGATGTGAAAGTCCCTACCATTAGTTAGTTACTTTTGTTATTACATTATATTTCTAATAAAATCTCTGTTGGTTGGAGCAATCATCATTTCTACATAAACTATGCTTTATAGATGAACTTAGTTCATTTTTTACATGCCAAATAGTATTTTCGATAAAATTTCAACCATGTACTATGCACTCCCAGGCTGATTAGACTGAGTATACTGAACCACAAGATAATCATTATGAAAAACAATGGTAGTTGTGAAAAGTAAAAGCAAATTCAAGTGTAGCTAGTTAAGGGAAGGAATGCTGAATGCCTGGTAGACTGAAATGGCAGGCATTTTCCACCTACCTCTCATACCTCAAGGCTTGCCATAATCTCATTCACAGTCAAATGAAACCCAGAAACCTGAGCCTGCAAAGATGGCAGTGTTAAGGCTGACTTTGATATCCACCCCTTTCTCCTTTCTCACACAAACAGAAAACAAACAAAGCAGTAAGACCTTCTATTCTGACTGATTCATTTTTTTTAATTCCCAGCATCCAAAACCTTTCCTGTTAATCCTGTTAACTGCCATTGTCTTTTGACAAGTTTCATTGGCTGCTGTGTTTACCAATGCACTACTTCCAAACTTGGACTTTTGATTTTATAAGTTCTTCTTTTTTCTGTGTCTCATAACTTCTCTCATATGTATTTGTTCGAGGCCTTGGTTTTTTGTTTTGTTTTGTTTTTTGTTTTTTGTTCTTTTTGGAAAGTGAAAAATTGATGCACGTCCCTTCTATTTTATTTAAGCAATTTTATCTTATCTCTCTTTGAGTTAAAAGAATAGTTTGAAGTAATGCAAAGAGGTCAGATTAGTTGTTGGGATACACGGGCTTCCTGAGTTATACATTTTACTAGCAGTATAACCAGCAGTGTAACCAAATTACTTCACCCCTAAAGGATTTAAATTCCTTGTCCATAAAATGGGAGAATAATTGTAGCTGCATCACTGGATGGTTGTGAGGATTAAATGAGTTGATAGATATAAGGTGCCTAAAACAATGCCTGGTACTAGAAAAGCTATCACAAATCTCCATGTCCCAGATAAATGAAACCCATTCCATGCATATCTAATTCATTAGGATGTTCTTGCTGATTTTTTTTCTTCCCACATTCCTGACAATGTTGAACTTTACCCAAGCCCTATGATCCTAGGAAAGGGCAAAGGTTAAGCAATCTCCATCTTTTTGTGTTCAAGGAAATAGCTTACTGCAAAAGAGTCACCCTTTTCCATATGACTCAGATAAGACTCATGGATGCTCCTTTGTTGACCTATGACAAAGCCTAACACAGATCCTCAAAATTTCCATTCTCTGCCTCATAAATGATTAGCTGAACTGTTATCCCCACTGATCAACCAGAACAAAATGCTTATTAACTATATTTGGTTATGAATCTCTCCTTCCCCAGGTCCTTACACTTTAACCTACCCTCAGCCTGAGCCAGCATGCAGCCCTTCCTGAACAGTCCTTCCATAGACTAGGCTGGCCACAGGATAAAACATTCTCTGATCTACTTTCCCATCATGCCGTTCTTGCTCATCCCACATCCCCACACCCAATTCTTTCTAGCCTTATTTAAAAGAAAAACTCTATAAAAGAAAAACTCTTTTGCCTAACCCTTGAGAGGCTTGCAGATCTTATGGTCAGAGTGATATCTTTATGGCAGTAGCCCCTCCACCCATACCACCAATGCAAAAGTCCCCTTCTTTGCAATAATCCATTTGGTAAAGTCCTTATCAAGTTCAGATTTTTAAAAACTGTGACACCCATGGTCAAATCCTTACTATCCTTGAAGGAAGACTTCAAATTCCACTGGTTCAGGAATCTTTCCATGATCATTCTAGAATTCCCACCACTTTTTATGACCATCTCTCTTATACTACTTCTCATTTTGCATCCTATTGTGTGCATAAATTTTCTATTCTGCTGGAAGGTAATTGCCCCAGGAGATCTCTGCCTAATTCATTCTTTGATTTCTCACAGTACCTGGCATAGCACATGAATAAGAACTCAGTCAGTTTTTGTAAAGTGAATGAAGAAGAATGGACTTAATATATCTACAGTTTATCAACTGTCAGTAGACAGAAAAATGCAGTCAACAAACAGGATACTTTAAGATATTATGTTATCTATAATCCAGTTTAAATTAGATAAAGTACATAAGCTGCTTAGAATGGCGCATATAGTAGACATTCAATAAATGCTAGTTATCATCATCATCATCATCATCATCATCATCATCATTATCAACAGAATCCTCTTCTCTTTGCATTAAAGAGATGATCACTTAAAGAAGAGCACCTAACTCACATAATCATGACTAAAATTAACCAGGGACTATTTATTGATTTTTTTCTCTCATATATTTTTTTAAATATAATTTTACCATTGTTTGCATCACAGTAATGGATATTGACTGTGGCAAATTCTGGTGTCAAGTAATCCCTTGACACCAGACTAGATGTGTAGCTAACTTATTTTCGCTTTCAGTTTTTCATTTGTTGTTTTATACACCAGAGAGAAGAAACAAGCTTTAATTCAGTCTACTACTTGCTAAGTATTGTGCCTAATACTTAGCACAGTGCCTAAATATAATTTCTCTTATCACAATTTTATGTAGACCAAAGAAATTAACTCTGAAAAGTTAACTTGACAATGGAATCATTTTAGGGAAAAAATATATATATATATATCCTGGTTTAGATCAGAACCCAGACATTTAATAAGCATTTCTTGAAAGAATTAATGATGGTTTACTGGCCTTTAGAGATTTTGCTCTCTTAAGAATAGCTTGCTGCCCTCCCCTATACTATGAAGAGATAAGCCATTCAGAAAACTTGCTAAAATCAGAACAGTATGAACTTTAAACAATTTACTGCATTAGAAAGTTGTAGTTCCATAAGGAACCATGTAGCTGAGTGTGATAAGTAAGGGTTATGACAATTGCCTAAACCTGGTTGACAAAGGACCATAAACGAAGTCACCTCACTCTAATCCAGACTCTGGCTCACATAATTTACAAACTGCTTTCTTTATCATTTTTTAGATATTTGTTTCTACTAGGGTCCTGTTACAGATAATACTGCAAAGGGAAAGCACAGTGATGATAGCTATTCTCTCCCAAATGAATTCTTGGAAAACATTTCCTCTTCAAAAAGACCAAGTATTTCTTTTCTTCCTTTTTAATTTGTCTCTCCACTTTCTGCCTTCTTTCCCACATTAATTAATTAATTAATTAATTAATTAATTTAGTCTTTCTGCATGTCTCTTCTTTTTCCTGTTCATGTCTTCTGTTAGCATTAGTTTCGGTATCTTATTTTTTTTCCACATTGTAGTACTTTTTAAAGCATCCAACTTTAAAATATTTTGCTATGTGTTTTATGAATGAATTGCCAGAACTATGCAAGCTTTTAAAAATACTCCAGTTGACTCTATAAAATGAAAATATTTTGCGCCGACTTAAAATAAATTATATTATTAGGATTATTGTGAAGAAATAACAGCTGTTATAGCTCATTAGAATTATTACATATTAACTCAAGAATAATAAATATACAGACTTTCAAACAAAATAGTTACATTTTAAAATTATCTTATGAATAGAAGAAGGCCCTGAAATCATTACTTATAAAAGAGGTTTATGATTGAGACTAAAAGAACATTTAGTTGAGTTATTTACAATAGGATACATTCCTAAAATACATAGCAAATTCAGCTTTTGTTTATTCGACACTTCGAAATGTGCTTATTAATCATCTTCTACTATGTGCTAAATAATGCAGAATTACTGATAAAACCAAAATAAACAAGACACACTTTTACCTCAAGTAATTCAGAGGCCATTGTGAAAGGGTGGCAATACATCCAAACAGACAAATAACCATGTAGGAAACAAAGTGTCAAGAAGCAATGTGACCTCTATGGAAGAAGAGACTGTCCTGATCTAGGAGAAAAGTACTAAAGGCTGAGTGGAGGAGGTAAGTTTTTTAGCTGGCCCTTGAAAGACGGGTGGACTTTGAACATGCAGATATCTCGTGGGTGTGCAAAGAAGATGGAGAAAGTGTAAAGAAGGGTATTTGGAGAGACAGGAAAGTGAGAGGTGTATAGCTTAGCAGTTTGTCTGAGGCCTTTCGTGAACATCTCTGTTTTTCAGATGACTTTGCATTAGCAAAATTTGCCTGTGTTACTTAATGGAAGGCTAGCTGCCATACAAGTAACCCCCCATGATCTCAGTGGTTTAACTTAACGGATGCTCATTTCTCACTCAAAAAGCATGAAGTAAGAGTCTTTCTGGTCAATGATCAGCTTTCACCATGATGCAATTTAGAGACCTGGGCTCCTTCTCTTTGCTGAGGACTCAGCATTCTCTGCGTTGAGCAACTGATAAGGGAAGAAAGACAGGGGGAAAGAATATAGTTTTCCTCACTACATTGGCTCAGAAGTGACCCCTCCTCCTTTCCCTTGTGTTCATTGGTGAGAACTGGTCACATGGCTTTACCTAGAAGCAGGAGAGGAAATAGGATTCCTGGCTAAGCACCTCCTTCCCAACTCTATACCACAGAAAGAGGAGTCTGCTCTGCCACACACACTCACTAAGGACTAGGTGGCAAAGTATAGGAATACATACGACAACATATTGTAAACTCCGACTGAGGCTACACTTGGTAGTTCACATCGCAGAGCTTTGCCTGTATTAATAACGATGACTCTAATGGCAGTGAAGTGACTGAGTGAGCATCAGTGACTCTAATAACTTAACCACTACTAGAGGGGCATTGATGAAATAAATACTCTATCTTTAGGCTCTACAACTCTGAATAACCAGAAGAAAAGCACAAATCAAAAACAATTTCTCTGAAGAATTTTGATTAGAATTAATGGCCATAAATTATTTGAATGATGAAAAAAAGAGCATTACAGATGTTTCTAAATTAAAGAAACAAACAAATGAAAAAACTTGTAAATGTTAAAAGGATTCCTATCAATTAGAAATGTAGGGTTAACATCTTCTCTGATGTAAGAAAATTACATTTTGTGTTTTAATTGTATTTCATACTCAAAAAAAAAGATCTCTCAGGTTCTTATTCTCTCTAGAAAATAACCTGTTCTTAACATCTTTGTTATCCTTATAGCGTTTTATCTTTTGTACACTTCAGAGTCTACTCAATACATTGTCCCTGGATAATCTCAATTATTATTATAGGCTCAGGTAGCATCTATGTACAGATTAATCTCAGATTCTTAACATCTTCCAGGTCCATATTTCTAATTACCTCCTGGAACTTTCCAACAGATAGTCCATAGACATCCCAAACCCATAATGTTACCAAATCTTAACTGCCAATTCCTGGGCCCAGAATCTAGTTGCCTATCCAAAATCCATCCCCCTACTCTTGCTTCCTTGCTATTCTTGTTGTCCTGATATTGTTCATTCTACTCCAGGTTCTCATGTGCTTCATAGGTGGAACTGGGGGTAGGGGCTGTGACCTCTCTAAGTCTGAGGGTTGAATCTTCTATGGTCTAAGCTAGTCATACTGGCAGTTGTCCTCTTTCTAGTGATTGGTTTATTCATGGGCAATTTTGGACAATGAGATAATGGGTCAAGGTCTGCTCTGGGAGCTTCAGAGAAAGCTGTCCTTGCTCTTACTTAGGGAATATAATTTGGGACAATCTTTTTTCTGTGTGTAGACACTAGTGTCAATGATGTCATCTTAGGAAGCCTGCCTAAGAGGTCAAGTCACTTGCTGAGAATAGCAAAGCGGAAAGACACAGGAAAAAAGTGTTTTTGGTAATGTTATTTTAGCTATTGAATTACCAACCTTGGTCCTGTCCTACATTTGGAATTCTTGTTAGAAAACATAATATATGTCTTTGTTATTTAAACTGTTAGTTACTTGCAGTTAAAACAACAACAACAACAACAACAACAACAACAACAAAAACTTAACTAATATACTCTTCTTCAAACAGGCTTATCTTGAAATCCTTAAAAGTTCAAACTTTCCAAACAAAACTCAGCCCTCACATGTAATTAGTCATCTAATTCTTTTGTCCTACCTCCTACATATATCTCAAATCTGATACCTCCTCTTATAACTCACTCTTACCTTTGTTTCAGCCCCTTGTTGTGTGCCATCAAGAACAGTGCTTCTCTAAATATTTGAGGTAAGGAACCACTTTACTATGTTATTTGAATATCACCAAAGCAGAAAGTATCTATAACTTCTTAGCTCTGTCTTAAACAATACAGATCCTATAAGTACACAATTGTTGTTCTGAATGTCATTCTATTTCTTACAAAATGTTTATCAAATGAATTTGTTGGATTATAAAAAGATGAAAAGGCAGGTCAACACTATTGAGTTTATTTACCTCAAAGAGAAATCAGATTAACATAAAAAGATCTGATTATATACCCCAAATGGAAACTATTTCATTATATGTGTACTCAGCTTTCTTGCTGTAATTTAATTTCACCAATGACATAACCAACCAGTGAATAGTAAATAGCTTACTATCTCTTTGCTGTCCCTGTTAACATATCATTTTAATATTAATGGGTATTTTTCAGATTTCTGCTACTTCACTCCCTTCCTTCATGTTTCATGGTGACAATTGCTATCAACTTCATTATTCTGAAAGGGTTATATCATTAACTAGTTCAACAGTTCCAAAGCAACAATATCTAATTAGAATCATTCTGTTTTCAAGTTATATTTTTAATTGAGGACTCATAAAAGTTGATGCAAAGTAGAAACATGACATGTTCATGACATTTAGAAGCCATAATTTCCCTTAAAAAAAAGTTTAAAATGTAATTTTACTTTTTTTTTAAAAAAGGACATACATTTCAGTATTTTTCTTTCATCCTTAATCTGACAGAGTGAACCTCAATTTTAAAAAGAGCTCAGTAAATGTTTTGTGATCATAACTTATGTATTGAAAACCAAAAACTTAAAATGAGTATTAGAAATTATAAGACTTAGAAGGCAGAAGACAGAAACAGCAGCGTTTATATTCCTGTTTAGCGTATCTGTCGAGGTTTTAGTGAGTAAAGTAAATGTGTTCTTCAAAAGATGGCAGCATGGAAAGAGCACAATTATCGAATGGGACATTAACAATAAGTGCTTACTAAAAGTTCCAAAATTTCTTTTGTCGACACAAGAACACAGCAGTGATTACAGACAGTACTTCTATATTTAAAATAATACCTCTTAAATGTTAATTTGTATTTTTTATTTCCATGGTAAACACATTGGACTGTATATCATTTGAGACAAAAGCTATGACAGGTGTAACAAATCTTTGATGTTGTTTATATTTCAGGAGGTCTTAGCTGATATGTTGGAGTGGAACCCAATGCAAAACCCAACAGATGATTAAGAAATATGTAATAAGATCGTTTAGTTGTCATAGAGTAAGCTACTTCTTTACATCTTGCATAGATTCATAAAATGTCTTTAATTTGCATATTCATGGTGAACTGTCCATTTACAATTCATTGGATTTTTTAGGTCCTCCAGATGGAACAATAGAAGCTAACATAATGGCTACAAGCTTTGGTCAAGCATTTTAAGAAATGAAAACATTAAATCCTCTTATGATGCAAAAGCCATATATTTTGACATGAATAATACCAACTCTATCTCCATACAGTTTTCTCAAAGGTAGTTTTAAAAATTCTTCTAAATATATATTATGCAATATTCACTTCTATTGAAAATTAAGAGTCACTCCTTGATTTTATCATCAAGAAATATTGTAGGAAAAATGAGTGAAAAGCCTGGAATATACTTAGTGGATCTTTTCAGTTTAAAATAGTAAAAGTTCTTTCAAAAAGTTAAAACCTCTTGAAAATGACATTCATTGTTTAAAAATCTCGTTATACAATTATTAAACTGTCATATAAAAAACTAATGTTTTGATTTTAATTGCTTCCTGTTTTTTAAACTATAAAATATCTTTGAAATATATGAGCAATAAAAATTAACATAATGAAAAATCACAAGAGTCTTAGTGACCTTCCTCTAGCTTATCTATGCCTAAACTTAACTTAGATGGGAAGCCAGCATATTTTTAAAATCTTCAAAGAAGACAGCACTAGAAATCTCTCCCACTATTAAACAATGGATTTTTTAGGAACCACTGTCAAATGCTAAATTCACAAAGCTATAAATTTAATCTCCTCACTTTACCAGGAAAAACGAAGAGATCTAGAGAAAGTAAACATACTGCCATGTACAGATGAGACAATTTAAAAAAATGATCATGATGAAACCTATTACTTCTTATATTTTTAACAAAGTAACTGATAGTTGTTCTTCCATTATTCTGAATTCTCCCAATTCTTAAAAGTCTTACTATATCACATCACAGTTTCTTTTAATTCAAAAGCAATAATATTCTTTGTCCCTTAAACCTTTTGTATATTCTCTATCTCTAGTCATTACTGTGCTTTTTCAATAGTTCTCCACAAGTTCTTACTGTCCTTCTTAATTTGGTGTCTAGCAAAGAAGAAATATAAACCTGGGACTCCATTAAGAATAATATACAAAGTAAATAAGAAAGGAAAGTGGCTTTTGGTTTTAATTTTTTCCTTAGTCCTGTACACATTAAGCTGACAGAGTTTAGTTTATTAACAAAATCCCTTCATAGTGAAGTAGCAGCATGATCATACTGCTTTCACAGTGATTCAGTTGTAGATTATATGTATTATTTTTTCATTTTGAAAAATAAAATAATAGGAATTTATTCAAACTAATATTGAGATGATATAATATCATTAAATCCCGTAGGAACATATCGCTTAAACAAATCAAATTGATTTTACTTATACCAAGTAATGAATTTCCTAAGTAGCAACAATAAAATTAGGAATACATGAGCTGTATATAAAATAGGTTTGATAATTCACTAATTAAAGCAATATATATATATTATACACATATGTGTGTATGAAGATATAGGTATCACACAAAAACATCTAATGAACTTACAGAACCATTTAGAAATTTATTTCACCCAAATATCACATAAGTTATAACAGGTTTTAATGTTGACATTATATACTAAGTTTAGTCTTCACATTTTAAAGCATTTGCATGGAGTGAGGTACTAAATGCAATTTTGCATTGAGGTTACAGCCATATTTACTCATGGTGTTCAGAGATTTAATTGCCATAAAATAAGTTGGAATCTGTCTTCAAGATTCTAGGTCCTATTATGTTATATGTAATGCTTAAAAGTTTTACTTTAGATGTGTAGTCATCTATCCTCACCAGCAATGCATCATTTTAGAGTTCATTTTTAATATTTGATTTGATGAGACTGACAGGATGAAGAATGTTGGGGAATAGAGCTTTCTTGTGCTTGTCCTACTAAACCTTCCACACCAGAACTTCTGTATTAAAATAGGTGCAATGTTGAGTTCTCAGTCAATTTTGCTGATGTCAACATTAAAAGCAGTTAATATAAAGTGCCAGCATAATGGCTTGAGTTTCATAAGTTTTACGGAAAAAATTCAATGCCTGTTAAAGTGAAAAGTCAAAATGAAGTGGGAAAATGATGCTTTAAAAAAACTTTGATATAGTAATTTTTAAAAATGTACTCCAAACTATTAAGAATGACCATTTACTTTTAAATTGACTTTGTTATATAATAAACTATACATGACATAAAATTTACTATTTTAACCATTTTTAAGTGTATAATTTGGTGGCATTTAGTACATTCACAATGTGGTGCAACCATCACTACTATCCATTTTCATAATTTTTTAATCATTCTCAAGCTGAAACTCTATTCCCATTAAACAATAACTCCCCATTCTCCCTCCCCAGCTCCCGTAACCTCAATTCTACTTTCTATCTCTATGAATTTGTTTACTATACTTACCTAATATAAGTGCGATCATATTTAAATACGTTTTTAAAATGTGACCCACAAATAAAGAGTCGGGTTTGTAAAAGAGATGTTAATAAGTTTTACACACACACGCACACACACACACACACACACATACATGATCAAACCTAAAGCAGAAATGCAAGAAATGCATGTATTCATGATTTACACCACTTACAGACACTGGACTTCAGTAGCTAATAGACCGCATAGAAATAAGATTTTATGAGATTTCTCCATACATATAAACCATTACTTTGTGATCAATGAGGATAAATCAGTGATTTGTATTGATGATAATTAGTGTCATCTGAAAGACTGGTTAAGATTATAAATTTTAACATTCCATTAATTAAAACAAACCAAAGTAAAGATTCAAAGATCTGACCAAATATGCCAGTGGACACCTCCATTTGAATATTTCTTTATAGCGTCTTTTCACATGCTTGAGTTAATTTACTCCTCACTGTACCGCTGGAAGTGCATATTTACAGTCCCAACATTAAGATAACACTTAATGAAGTCAGGTGATTTAGACAAGGTCCTTAGCCCAGGCATGGTAAACACACAAATTTAACTACATCCAAGGCTCTAGGTCCTGTGCCTTTCATTCCCCTACACATTTTGTTACTGAGATCCCATTCATTTTCAAGAGCAGCAGTGTTCAATAGAAATATATGGTATCATAGGAAATAGAGTCAATAATATTGTAATAACTATATATGGTGATGTGTGGGTATTAGACTTATCAGGGGGATCACTTCGCAAATTATATTATAAATGTCTAACTACTATGTTATACACCTGAAATTAATATAGAATATTAAATGTCAACCGTAATTAGAAAAAATAATTACATTTATATTATAGTTACTAATTAAAAATAAACATTAAAACAAGAAATATATGGCAAGTCACATATAAAATTTAAAGTTTTCATAGAGGGTCAAGATGGTGGGCTAGGTAAAAGCAGGGTTCGCCTCCTTCCATGACCACATTAAAATTATAACCAAATTATAAGACAAAGAACTTGGCAAACCACCTGAAGACTAGCTGATCATAACATATACGTCTGAGGATATAAAGAAAAAGCCACATCTAAACTGGTGCAGAGAGGGGCAGAGACACAAGGTGGGCTGGTCCCGCACCCATGCGTGGAGGGAGAGTGTGGCTGCAGAGACCAGCTGAAAGAACAAGGGGCCGTAGCCTACACAGGGGCTCCCCAGCCCAGGGTTCCAATCCCAGGAAGAAGAATCCCCACAAAATCTGACTATAAAATTCAGTGGAGATTCTGGACATCTGGATGAAAGGGAAAAACCTGAAAACCCAGATATCCCCCATAAAGGGCTCATGCACAGACATGCACACTCACAGACACTCATCATGGACTCGGAAGGAGGGTAAGCAGCTCTAAAGGCGCAAGAGACATACAGGGAGGGACTGAGTCATGTGGTGCCAGAGTGAGGGCTGGAGGGACAGCTGCCATTTTTTGTCAGGCCCCTCTCCAGGGCATTCTGCAGATGGGTGTCACCTTGCCTCTGTTGACCCCTTCCTCTACACGATCAAGTCCAAAGCTGCACTGGCCAGGTGAGATCAGCCTGCTCTACTCCTTGTCTCCCTGAGGTCCTGTCCCACCCAACCCACAAACTGCCTGTGGTGGACCTGTTGTTAAGCAGCCAGCCCTGCCCTGCACCTTCCCTGGACTGTGCATTCATGGGCAGGAAGCAACCCCCTGCTCACACTACCCACACATGGCCAGCACATTACAAGGGAGACTTTTGGTGGTGAGCCTGAACTGCAGTGTCTTTTGGGCAGATTATGGGCCCAAAGCAGATGGCGGCAGGCCTCACTATGATCTGTGACTTTTGGAGGAGCCTGCAGCTCAGCACTGGCAGCAGTCCATATTGGCATGATGGAAATGGCTCGCCCCACTGCACTGGCCATGTGAAATCTGCATGATTTCACATCAATGACTCCCTGGATCCCTTCTCCACCCATCTCCCGTAACAACTAAATACTCTTACAGCTGCAGAGACTAACAGGCAACTATCATACAGCTTCAGGCCTTAAGGTGCGATGGTCTTTTTGCTGAGCCACCCCAGGGCCAGTACTGGGGGTAACCAACCTTGAGTTGCAGCATGGTCTCTCCCACTTGCCTCCAGATGCAGTACAGGCAGCAATCATTTGCGGATTGCTTTGTAGCACCTACCAGGTGGCCCCAAACAATCAAAGGCAGCGGTTGACCTTTCCCAAGGGACCCCAGAACCAATGCACCTGGAGGTTGGTATCAGACAACAACAGAGCACCTCCTGACTAGCCTTATAAGTGGCGCACTCAAAGGGTGGTCTTGATAGGTACAAATCACACTCAATGAAGTCAGCCTTCACACAGAAGCTCATACCCTGTGGGCATGGCCAATTCTCACAGCCACTCAGCCCAAGAGTCAGTCCCATCCACTGATGTTGTAACAGCAAGCAAGGCTTAGCTACAACAGAAAAAACATACACAGCCCACACAAGGAACAGGTCCCGAACCCACAGCTTAGGTGACCAGGGATACTGCACAATTGAGACACACAGGACACCTACTACATAAGGCCACCTGGCCAAGGCTGGGAGATGTAACTAATCTTCCTCATACATAGAAACAAATACAGAGAGGCAGCTAAAATGAGAAAACAAAGAAATATGCCAAAAATGAAACAAGAAAATTCTAGGAAAAAATACTAAATGAAATGGAGGCAAGCAACCTACCAGAGATGGAGTTTAAAACACTGGTTATAAGAATGCTCAATGAACTTAGGGGGAGAATAGATGATCTAAATGAGTACTTTAATATATAGTATGCATAAATAAGGACACAGAAATCACAAAAAAGAACTAGTCATAAATGACGAAAACAATAACTGAAATGAAGAATACACCAGAAGGAATCAATAGCAGATTAGATGAAGCAGAAGACCGAATCAGTGAGTTGGATGGCAAAGTAGGAGAAAACACCCCATTAGAGCAGCAATAAGAAAAAAAAAAGAATCAAAAAAAAAAATGAGGAAAGTTTAAGAGAGCAAGTGATTGAGAACCTGTTTGAAGAAATAATGACAGAAAATTTTCCTAACCAGACAAAGGAAATAGACATAGAAGTCCAGGAAGCACAGAGTCCCAAACAAGATGAACTCAAAGAGGCCCACAACAAGACATGTCATAATTAAAATGACAAAGGCTAAAAACAAAGAGAGAATCTTAAAAGAGGCAAGAGAAACGCAAATAGTAACGTACAAGCGTACTCTCATAAGACTGTCAGCTGATTTCTCAAACGAATCTTCACAGTCCAGAAGGGAATGACACGAAATATTCAAAGTGATGAACAGGAAGGATCTACAATCAAGATTACTCTACTCAGCAAGGCTATCAATTAAAACTGAGGATGAGATAGAGAGCTACCTGGACAGAAAAAAGATAAAGAAATTAACTGCCACCAAGCCAGTATTACAAGAAATATGAAAGAATCTTCTTTAAGAAGGGTAAGAAAAAATTAAATTATATATATATAAATAATAAAATGGCAATAACTATGACCTATCAATAATCACTTTAAATATAAATAGATTAAATGTTCCAATTAAAAAACATAGGGTTGCTGAATGGGAAAAAAAAATAAGACCTATACATACGTTATTCACAAGATACCCACTTCAGATTGAAAGACACACATTGATTGAGGTAAAGGGATGGAAAAAGATGTTTCATGCAAATGGAAATGAAAAAAAGCTGGGGTAGCAATACTTACATCAGACAAAATAGACTTTAAAACAAAGGGTATAATAAGAGACAAAGAAGGGCGTTACATAATGATTAAGGGATCAATACAACAAAAGGACATAACCTTAGTAAACATATGCACCCAACATAGGAGCACCTTCATATGTATAGCAATTATTTTCTGACATAAAGGGAGAGATCGATAGTAACACACTCATAGCAGGAGACTTTAACACCCCATTGACACCAATGGACAAATCTTTCAGTCACAAAATCAACAAGGAAACAACAGTCTTAAATGACATATTAAACCAGATGGATTTGATTGATATTTTCAGAGTGTTTCACTCCAAAGCAGGAGAATATACATTCTTCTCAAGTACACATGGAACATTTTCCAGGACAGACCACCTGTTAGAACACAAAACAAGTCTCAATAAATTTAAGAAGATTGAAATCATATCAAGTGTCTTCTCCAAACACAATGGTATGAAACTAAAAATCAAATACAACAGAAACTGGAAAACATACAAACACATGGAGGCTAAAAAACATGCTACTAAACATTAAATAGGTTAACAATGAGATTAAAGAAGAAATTAAAAGATACCTAGAGACAAATCAAAATGAAAACACAATGACTTAAAATCTATGAGTCACAGAGAAAGCAGTTCTAAGAGGGAAATACGTAACAGTATAGGCCTACTTCAAGAAACAAGAAAACTCTCAAATAAACAATCTAACCTTACACTTAAAAGAACTAGAAAAAGAACAGCGAACAGAACCCAAAGTGAGTAGAAGGAAGTAAATAATAAAGATCAGAGTGGAAATAAATGAAATACAGTCTAGAAAAACAATACAAAAAATCAATGAAAGCGAGAGCTTGTTCTTTGAAAGGATAAACAAAATAGATAGACCTTTAGACTTATCAAGAGAAAAAGAGAGACAACCATAATAAATAAAATCAGAAATGAAAGAGAAGTAGTAACTACGGACCCCACAGAAATACAAAGGACCATAAGAAAATTCTATAAGCAGTTATATGCAAACAAATTGGACAATCTGGAAGAAATGGTTACATTCCTAAAAAAATACAATCTACCAAGACTGAGTCAGGAAGAAACAGAAAATATGAACCGACTGATTACCAGTAACAATATTGAATAAGTAATCAAAAAACTTCCATAAAACAAAAGTCCTGGCCTGGATAGCTTTATAGGTAATTTTTACCAAACATTCTGAGAAGAATTAACACTTATTCTTAAACTATTCCAAAAAATCCAAGAGTAGGGAGATTCCCTAACTCTTTTTATGAGGCCACCATTACCCCAATTCCAAAACCAAAGACAATACAAAAAAAGACTATAGGCAAGAATCTCTGATGAACATTGATGCAAAAATCCTCAACAAAATATTAGCAAACAGAACTCAGCATTCATTGAAAAGATCATTCACCATGATCAAGTTGGATTTATTCCTGGGATGAAAGTTTGGTTTAATATCTGAAAACAATTAATGTGATACTCTACATTAACAAATTGAAAAATAAAAATCATATGATCATATGAGTAGATGCAGAAAGAGTGTTCGACAAAACCCAGCATCCATTTATGATAAAAACTCTCAGAAAAGTGGGAAAAGAAGGAACATACCTCACCATAATAAATATCATATATGACAAACCTACAGCTAACATCATACTCAATGGGTAAAGGCTAAAAGTATTTTCCTTAAGATCAGGAACAAGACAAGGATGCCCAGTTTAACCACTTCTATTCAACAGAGTATTGGAAGTCCTGGCTACAGCAATCAGACAAGAAAGAAAAATAAAAGGCATCCAAATTGGAAAGGAAGAAGTAAAACTGTCATTATTTGCAGATGTGATACTATATTCAGAGAATCTTAAAGATTCCCCTAAAAAACTGTTAGAACTGATAAATAAATTCAGTAAAGTAGCAGGATACAAAATTAATATTCAGAAGTCCACTGCATTTTTATACACCAGTGATGAACAATCAGAAAGAGCAATTAAGAAAACAATCCCATTTACAATTACATCAAAAATACCTAGGAATTAAATTAACCAAGGAGGTAAAAGACCTGTTCTCAGAAAATTTTAGGTCACTGAAAATAGAAATTGAAGAAGAAACAAATAAATGAAAGTATATACTGTGTTCATTGGTAGAAATAATCAATATCGTTAAAATGGCCATACTATGCAAAGCAATTTATAGATTTAATGCAATCCCTATCAAAATACCAATGGCATTTTTCACAGAACTAGAACAAATAATCTAAAAATTTATATGGAACCATAAAAGATCCCTAATAGCCTCAGCAATCTTGAGAAAGAAAAACAAACTAGGATGTATCATACTACCTGATTTCAAACTATACTGCAAGGCTATGGTAATCAAAACAGCATAGTATTTGCATAGAAACAGACACATATATCAATGGAACAGAATTGAGAGCACAGAAATAAATCCACACCTATATGGTTATTTAATCCATTATAAAGGAGGTAAGAATATGCAATGGAGTAAAGACAGTCTCTTCAACAAATGGTGGGAAAACTGGACAGCCACATGCAAAAAAAGAAAAAAAGAAAAGAAACTAGACCACCTTCTGATACCATATACAAGAATAAACTAAAAATGGATTAAAGACTTAAATGTAAGATCTGAAACCATAAAACTTCAAGAAGAATACATAGTCAGTAAACTCTCTGATATTGCTAACCGCAATTTTTTTTCCCCGATATATCTCATTGGACAAAGGAAACAAAGGAAAAAAAATAAACAAATGGGACTACAACAAACTAAAAAGTTTTTTGCACAGCAAAGGAAACCATCAACAAAATGAAAAGACAACCAACGATTGGGAGAAGATATTTGCCTATGATACATCTGACAAGGGGTTAATATCCAAAATTTATAAAGAATTCATACAATTCAACAACAACAACAAAAAAACAATCCAATTAGAAAAAGAAGACTTGATGGGCAGAAGACCCGAATAGGTATTTCTCCAAAGAGGAAATACAAATGGCCAAAAGACACATCAAAAAATGCTCAAGGTCACTAATCATCAGAGAAATACAAATGAAAACTACAATGAGATATCACCTCACACCAGTCAGAATGGCTAACATCAATAAATTAAAAAAACAACAAGGGTTGGTCAGGATGTGGAGAAAAGGGAACCCTCATACAATGTTGGTGGAATTGCAAATTGGTACAGCCACCATGGAAAACAGTTCAGAGGTTCCTCAAAAAATTAAAAGTAGAACTACTTTTAGACTCAGCAATTGCACTTCTGGGTATTTATCCAAAGAAAACCAAAACACTAGTTCATAAAGATCTATGCATCCTTATATTCACTGCAGCACTATTCACAATAGCCAAAATATGGAAGCAACCTAAGTGCCCATCAATAGGTGATTGGATAAAGAAGTTATGGTACATATATAAAATAGACTATTACTCAGCCATAAAAAATGAAATCTTACCACCTGCAATGATATGAGTAGTCACCAAACAGTTACAGGGAAGTAGAGTACAGTAGTGGTCCCCAACCTTTTTGGTACCAGGGACCGGTGCGCCTATGAGAATCTAACACCTGATGATGGCATACTACGCAATCGTAGAAAAGATGAAATAGCACTATTTGCAACAACATGAACAGACCTTGAAATTATCATGCTAAGTGAAACAAGTCAGACAGAAAAAGTTGAGGACCATATGATTTCACTCATATGTGGGATATAAAATTGAAAGCCACAAACAAGGCAAACAAACAAAACCTCATAGACACAGACAACAGTATGGTGGTTGCCAGAGGGAAAGGGGGGTGGGGCAGGTAGATAAGGGTGAAGGGGACCAAATATATGGGGACAGAAAGAGATCTGACATTAGGTGATGAACACACAATGCAGTAGACAGATGATGTATTATCGAATTGTATACTTGAAACATATTTAATTGTATTAACCCGATGTCACCCCAGTAAATTAAAAACAAAACAATGTAATGTTAAAAAGAAAGCTAGAAAATTCAATCAAATCAAAAGGCATAGTCTGGGGTAGGGAGTACTGCTGACCAAGTACTCTTAATACACACGTTGTCATTGAGCACCAAAAATAGCAACGTTCTTTTCTATTTTTTAAAATATCACTAATCATTTTAAGCACAGATAAATTTACAGGCTATATCTATGAATTCCAGTAGCTAACATTCTTAGGAGTATATTATAGGGTTAATTGTTTTAATGCTGTCTTGACCCAAGCCTATTTGAGGCCCTCGCTAGAGGCCAGTAAGTTCCCCTTCTTGAGTAGCTGATAAATGCACTCCAATCAATTCCCTTTTAGGACTCTCACACTCAGGATCCACTATGTACCAGCCCTAATTGCCCAAAAAACCAGGCACCAGGCACTAAGAACAGCCTTTATGCCCTTGAATCTGTGAAAGTATTCAAATTCATCCAATCAATAGGGAGCTATCAAAATCTAGCTAAGCCCTTCCACTTGCCGTCCATGAGGTGTTCCCTAAGGCTCCAGTGGGCGGTTACCCTGTCCCTGGGTGCAATCCCCTGTGTGTCTCTGCCCGGTAGCCTTCTCTCAGTTGGATCTGTAAGTGATAGAGAATTCTGCCTTTCATCTATCTCAGGGTCAATGTGTTGTATCCTGCCATCAAAAGAATCTTTAAATCTTATAAAACAGGAATCCTAGTCTACTTTGTATTTTGTCCTAAGATACTTTTGTGTGTGTGTGTGTGTGTGTGTGTGTGTGTGTGTGTGTGTGTGAAATCATGTCCTTTTTTTGTTCAGGATCTTCAGTAGGGTTTCATCTATGGGAATCTTGTGCAGTATGTATTGAAGTTACCTCCTTTTAGAAGTTTTGCTTTATACTGCTCCAGGACCATATACACTTCGAAACATTTGTATGTTAATTTTTTGACTTAAGGGCTTTCAGGCCACACAGGTGGTGTAAGTTCTAACACCTAAACCCACAAGGCTATGGATTAATAGGATCTTTTTTTGTTTGTTTTAAATAAATGCAGAGCTGATACCAGGGCGGATAAACTAGTTTGTCTTCTTCCTGTGCCAAAGGTCATATCGTTTTTTTTTTTCTTTTTCACTTTCATGGCAGCCCTTTTAGAATACTAACTAGGTTTATATGAGAACTTCGTTGCCAATTCCCCACTCTTTGAGGGTCCAAGTCTTAGTCTCATCTCCCCCTGTAACAAATAAAACCCAAACCCTTGGTTGCTGATAATGAAATCCTAACACTCCTCTGTGTCATTCCCATGTGCTCCGCTATGGTAGCCTCAGAGTCTGGTTAACTGCTCTAGTTTTTAGTTCCTTCTTTCCATTTGGCCCCTGAGATTTTTTTAAACTTTCTTGAAAGATCAGCTAATCTTTTGAAAGGCCCATCTATTCTATATCATCTAGCATTTCCAGGTGTTTAAAGTGGAGAAATGGGGTATCTAATCAACCACATTTTCAGAAATGGATCCTCATTGTTTTTTAAGTTCAAAGGCTCATATAAAAGTGGGTAATGGAAAACAATGGATTATTTTCATATGCAATTTATAAAATCTAGAATACCAGGTACTTAGCAGGTACCTGAAAGATTTTAAAGGCTGAGTAAATTGAGGTTATGTGGAATAGATGAGTTATTATAAATAAGAATTTAAAACAGATCTTAGTACACAGTAAATAGTAAATATTAACTATTCTAATTACTAATATTTCTTATTACTTATATTGATGGAAATCATCTAAATGAATAATGCCCGTTTTCCCCATGGCCAGAAGTAATACATATCAACTTTCTATTGACATACTCTAAAATGTATACATTTTCTGCTTAAGTGTAAAAACATCATGCTTTTTATTCAAAGTTGTCACACCTTGACATTAAATGTTTGCTTGATTAATACACTTGGACAACTCATTCAACATATTGAAAGATTAAACAATACATTAAGATACTTAGTGCCAGGAGAGTTATCATTAGACATTACTCCTAAGAGAGGTCTTTTGCTCTAGGGACTGAACTCCAAATCAAGATTAGATGGCTACATTGAGGTTTCAGTATTGATCAGTTTCACAATATTTAATCCCTTTTAATTCAAAATTTTAATCTAAATGATCTTTGAGTTGAAAAATATGACAGATATTTACTTATAAAAACAGCTAAGATTGCAATATGCTCCATTTTATAAAAGAATAATATATGTGAGGGTTGTCGTGTGCATTAATTCTAGCATATTACTAAATACACACAGTAAAGTCAGGAAAGACAAGCGCCTATTATCACTTTCATCAATTCTCGTTAAGTTACAGTCAGTAAAGCACACTTCGCTATTTGAAATAAGTTAACAAAAATAGGTTTTAAAAGGAGGAGATAAAAGGTACCATTTTTCAAAGAAATAGAGTAAATAATAAAAGTAATCATTCCACCCCCAGGCTAGACCACAAATACACCATTTAATTACATCAGTGGCAAAGAATTAAAGGTCTCATAGTAAAATGTGTTTCAGTTGAACTTAAAAAATAAATCTTTCATAGTGATCAGCTGAGCTAATATAAAAAGCACAATGCCTTGCTATTAATTATCCAGTGGAATAAATCATAAACTGAAATTCAGGAAATTAAATTTTATTCTTAAATCTGTCACCATGATGCTTTGCGACATTGAAAAATCCACTTAACCTTTCTTTACCTCAGCTTCCTCATCCATAAAAAGAGGAGGAAGATGCACCTTTTGAGAGCATAAATTCTGCCTATAGCTGACTCGAAAGTAGTTTAAATATATTGTGACATTACCTCTTGTTAAAAATGTTAACCCAAATATAAAAATGCTACTAAAACATCTTTGTAGCAATCACCTCATTCTTTTTGCATTTTTCATGTCAGTATTCCTTTCCTCACTGTTCTTGCTGACTTTTACATTTTATTGGTAATTTTTTTCCTGATATAACATTTTCACTATCCATTTTCTTATGATTACTTCACTCTATGATCTATTCCTAGAAATTAAATGGCTTTTCAACTGGTCTGACTCGTTTCAAATATTTATGATGAAAATATGGCTGCCATTTTGTTTTGAATCCTTCTTTTCAAAATTATTTTTTAAATGTTTTGGCTAGAAGTAAAAATAAACATTAAACAGATAAAAGTGAATATCATATCATTTAATACTTCTGGAAAAAATCTATACAGTGCATATTATTTTCCTTATACCTAATAAATCCAAATAGATGTACCATAACTAATGTTTGTATTTTTCATCTAAATAGTTTATTTTATAAGAAGAGCTAAGCTGGTGTATTTCGGATTTACCAGGTCTCTCGCAGACCACCTCTGGACATGATGTTTTCCCTATAACTACATTCCCAGAAATAACTTGGCAGATGTTTAGGGTTAAAACTATAGTCAGGGTGTGAGTTAGACTTTAATACAAGGAATCCTAGGATATGGCAATTTATATCAATATAAATTTGAACAGTTTCACATTTTTTAGTATTATTGAAGTACAGAAAATTGTTATACTACCCACAAAATAACTTTTTGAATATCAAACCACATTTTATAAACACTAAGAAATCATTATGTTTAAAAGTAGTGAGCGTCTGCCGTTTATATTCCCTAGAATAGTTTTTATGTTTTTTTGGCACCTTAAATGTCCTTAGGAGTATTACTCTCCTCCTACTGTCAATCCATTTGATTGAAATAGGCCAATAACCCAAAGCAGCCTAAACGATATCTAGTAAATTTGGAGGGGAAAAAAAAATATATATATATATAATATATAAAAATATATAAAAAATTATATAAAAATATATAAAAATATATTATATTATATATAATATGTATTATATGTATTATATTTATATAAAAATATATAAAAAGGTATATATATATACTGAATATATATATATATATATATATACTGAATTAAGAAAACCACTTTTAGGTAAAACATCATAAATGCCCACTTATAGCACAAAGAAAATGTGTGTGTGTGTGTGTGTGTGTGTGTGTGTGTGAACTACATAAGAATGTTAATGGCCATATTACTTATGTTAGCAAAAAATCAAAACAACTCTAATTGTGTATAAACAAACTGTGAGATATTCATATAATATAGTAGTATAGTATAAAAGTAATGAATAAACAGCAGACAAATGAAATAACAGCTAAATTTTTAAAACAAAATATAGAGTTTAAAAAATCAGACAACAGAATACGCAAAGGGTGGGTCTAATTTACGTTTCAGCAAGCGGCAACATTTTAGCCACATTGCTTAAGTATGCATCATTAGCTAATATAACTTTTTAAAAATTAATACAATTTTTTTTGGTTTCAGTTATAGTTGACTTCAATACTACATTAGTTTCAGGTGTAGAGAATAGTAATTAGACATCTATTTAATGCACAAAGTGATCACCCCAATAAACCTAGTGCCCCTCTAACACCATATATAGTTATTACAATATTATTGGCTATATTCCTTATGCTATACTTTGTATCTCTATGACTACTTTGCAACTACCAATTTGTACTTCTTAATCTTCTCTCCTTTTACACTGACTCCCCAACTCCCTCTCATCTGGTACCCCTCAAAATGTTCTCTGTATCTATGAGTTTGTTTCTGTTTTTTGTTTATTTCGTTCTTTAGATTCCACATATATATGCAATCACATGGTATTTGTTTTCCTCTATCTAACTTACTCCACTCAGCACAATACCCTCTAGGTCTATCATGGTTTATCTTTTTCCATACCATTACTTTTAGTCTGTATGTGTCTTTTAATCTGAAGTTAGTCTCTTGTAGGCAGCATAAGTAAGAGTCCTGTTTTCTTATCCATTCATCCACCCTATCTTTTGATTGGGGCATTTAATTATTTTTCATTTGAAATACTTGTTGATAGATAGGTAGTTATTGCCATTCTTTATTTAGACTTTTGATACATATATTTTTCTTCTTCTTAAAGAAGTCCCTCCAACATTTCCTGTAATAATGGCTTGGTGGTGATGAAATCCTTTGGCTTTTTCTTGACTGGGAAGCTCTTTATCTGTTCTTCGATTCTAAATGATAACTGCTGGGTAAAGTAATCTGGGTTATAGGTCCTGAGTTTTCATCACTTTGAATATTTTGTGCCAAGTCCTTCTGACCTGTAAAGTTTCTTTTGAGAAATCAGCTAATGATATTATGGGTGCTCTTTTGTATGTAACTAATTGCTGCTTTTAAGATTCTCTCTTTGTCTTTAACCTTTGGCATTTTAATGATGTTTTATGATGGATCTTGGTGTGGGTCTGTTTGGGTTCCTCTTGCTTGGGACTCTTTGTGCTTCCTGGACTTGTATGTTTATTTCCTTTGCAAGGTTAGGGAAGTTTTCTGTCATTATTTCTTCAAATAGGTTTTCAATTCCTTGCTCTCTCTTGTCTCCTACTGGTACTCCTATGATGTGACTGTTGTTAGGTTTGACATAATCTCAGAGACTCCTTAAACTATCTTCATTTTATTTTGGATTCTTTTTTCTTGTTGCTGTTCTGATTGGGTGTCCTCTGCTACCCCATCCTCTATGTTGCTGATTTGATTCTCCGTTTCATTCACTCTGTTGATTCCTTTTAATGTGCTCTTGATCTCAGATATTGTACTCTTCATTTCTGACTGGTTCTTTATGTTTTCTATTTCTTTGTTAGAGTTTTCACTGAGTTCATTTACTCTTCCCCTAAGTTCCATGAGCATCCTTATAACCAGTGTTTTGAACTCCGTATCTGGTAGATTGCTTGTCTCCATTTTGGTAAATTTTCTTTCTGGAGTTTTGGTTCTGTTTTTTTCAAGGACATACTTTGTTGTCTTCCCATTTTGGCTGCCTCCCTATGTCTGTTTCTGTGTATTAGGTAGGGCTCCTAAGTCTCCTGGTCTTAGTAGAGTGGCTTTATGTAGTAGGTGTCCTGTGGGGCCCTTTGGCACAGACCTAAGAGGGGTCCAGCTGCAGGCCAAGTTCAGCCACAGCACGTGCACCTCTAGAGCCACCTGGTATAAGTCAAGCAAACCACAGATGGCTGTCACCCATGCTGGGCTTAGAGGTGCCTTGAGGGCCCAAGTCAGAAACCAAGGCCGGCTACCACTGGTGCAGGGCTTGGGTTGCTCAGCAAGAAGTATAGGTCATACCGAGGCCAGAAGCTGCTTCTTTGGATTTTGTGACCCTTTGAGAGGTTCTATGAAAATTCATGGCAGGAGCCAAGATAGCCCATTTGCATTGACTAAACCACTAGAAGTGGCTTGGGTGGGCCCACAAGATGGGGAGGCAGAGTCTCAGGCAATCACCTGGGCTGAGTGACCTGTGTTATCCAGGTTGATGGCACCTGAGTCTGCAGGCTGGGAGTGCGGAGGGCTCAACAAAGGAACAATGGCTTATGTCTGCACATTTGTCTGGAAGCAAGCTGCCCCTCCAGCCCTCTCCCTGAAGCCCAACAGCTCAGCGCCTCCCCGTGTGTCCCTGGTGCCTCTTGAGCAGCTGCCCCAGTGCTGGATCTAAGAGCAACTGAGTCCATCAGTGAGTAAGTCCAGGTGTGGGTCCTTTAAGAGGAAGGTCTCCTTTTCCTTAGCCCCCTATCTCACTCAGCCGCAGCCTACGCTGGTTTTCACAGCCAGAGGTTATAGGGACTTCTCAGCCCTGGAACCCTGGGCCCAGTGTGCGTCTGGGACCTCACCTAATTTCCCTCCTGATTCTCGACTGACACATGCAGTTGTAGGACCGGACCGTTTTGAGGTGACCCATTATTTGAGGTGACCTAGTTGTAAGGCTCCTGTTCAGCCAGTCCTCTGATGACTCTGCATACTGGTTGCTCTGTAGTTTTGTTATAATTTTGGTGTGTCTGCTAGAGGATATGCACAGCCTCTACCTTCTATGCCATTTTTAATCCCCTACTGCTAATATAACTTAAAAAAAAAAAAGACAAGAAAACAGATACCAAAAAAGTTGTGATGGTGGTAACATAATCAATAGCAGGGAAGAAGGAGTTTGTATTTAGAAGGGTATGTACAGGTCTTGTGGTGCCTGTAATGCTGTTTCTTCACCTAGGTGGGTTCATTTGATAACATGTGAAGTAGCTACATGTTCGTTTTATGTACTTTGTTGTATTTCACTATTAAATGAAAAGAAACAAATGCGGGGGGGGAAAGACTGAATTCTAGATTTCTTAGTAGGATAATAAAGCTGTACCCAAAGACTGGTGACTGATACATTTCTGGAAAAAAAGAAAAGAAAGAAGCATGTAATAGAATGTTACACAGCTTTACATAGAACCTTTTACATATAACACTTTAAACAATGATTTCGAACAAAACATATTTTCCAATGAAAACCTATTGACTTTTGTCCAGAATGAGAAGCTAATATGGTAGAATATAGAATTAAGAATAAAACAGATATTGATAGACTGGATGACATGTTAAAGCTAACACAAAACAATCTTAGGAAAATTCAGTCCTATATTTGTATCTAAAAGTTCAACCACACATAGGCACTTGAAAATGATTAGTATAAAAAAGATGATGCTAACTGACATAAGTCAGTACAAAGCAGCAATATAATGTAGGAAATAAAAGGGTTGATGTAATACTCAATAGTCTTAACAAAAGTAGAGTATGGGATCTGGATTTAGACAGTTATTCCTCCACTATTTTGTCTACTTTTCAAGTAACAAAGGTATCATTTTGCCCAATTGTAAACACAATTTAAGAGCACTTGATTTAAACTGGAATATGCTCATGATATTGAATTAATTCATTTATGAATACATGTCTGTTGAGTGACTACTATGGGTCAGACATGTTAGATCCTCATGGGGTTTGGAAACCCCAAAGTGAACCTGGCATTGTTGCTTTTAATTTCAGTTTCCACATGTAAATAGCTTGGAAGTCATTACTCTCAATAATACAAGAAGAAAAAGCTGGAAAATCTGAAGATCAAACACTTTTCTTGGAACTCTAAGAGAACTGAGGTTTCAGGGAAAACAGTCACACCTAAATTTAGAAATTTAGGTAAATCCAGAGAATCAACAACTGAGATTTGCTTATTTGGAGAAAAAGTCACTGGAGCCATAAACTCTATCAGCAATTATCAGAACCAGACTCAGATATGACACAGACATTGGAATTATCAGACAGGAAATTTAAAATAACTTTGTTCAATATTTTAATTGCTCTAATGAAAAAATAGGTAACATGCAAAAACAGATGGGTAATGTAAGCAGAAAAATGGAAATTTTAAATGAGAATCAAAAGAAAGTGCTATGAATTAAAACATTGTATCATAAATGAAGAATTCTTCGATGGTCCCATCAATATCCTGGACACAGTAAAGGAAAGAATTAACTTGAAAATAGGTCAATAAAAACTTTATAAATCGAAATGAAATAAAAAGTAAAAAATAAAACAGAACACCTAAAAACTGTAGGATAATTTCGAAAGGCATAATATATATATGTATATAATTGGAACAATAGGAGAAGAAAGAATTGACCAAAAGAAATATTTCAAATAATAATGGCCATGGAATTTTTAAAATTAATGACAGACTCCAAACTAGAAACCCATGAAGGCCAGAAAACAGCAAGCAGGATAAATACCAACATCATTACACCTATACATATCAATTCAAACTGCAGAAAAACACAGAAAAATATAAAATCTTGAAAGAACACTAAAGAAAATATGTCATTTCTACAGAGGAATAAGTGTAAGAATTAGAGGGAACTTGTCAAAAAAATATACAACTAAGAAGAGAGTGGAATGGCATAAAGTGGTAGGAAAAAACAACCTAGAATTCTATATTTAGCAAAATTATCCTTTAAAAGGGAAAGAGAAGCAAAGACATTCTATGACAAACAAAATCCAAAGAAATTTATCACCACCAGACCTTCAATGAAAGAAATATTAAAATAAGTTATTTAGGCCAAAGGAAAATGTATAGGTCAGAAATTTGGATCTACATTAAGAAAATAAGAGTGTCAGAAAAGGAGTAAATGAGGCATAAAATAAAATCTTTATCTTATAAATTGATCAAAATGATAACTAGTTGTTTAATAATAATTTATTGGATGATTATAACATATGGATAAGTGAAATGAATGACAGCAATGTCATAAGAGATGAGAGGAAGAAACTGGAAATACTCTGTAATAATGCACGTGTACTACACACAAAATGGTATAGTGTTTTTTTAAGGTGGTCTGAGATTAGTTAAAAATATATATTGAAATATCCAGGGCACCCACTACAATTGTTTAAAAGAAGTAAAATTGATAATGAGAAGTGAGAGATAAAATGGAACTATATAAAATGTTCAATTAAAACCAGAGAAAACAGAAAAGAGAGGGGGAAAGAAACAAAGAATAAGTTCAATGAACTGAAAACACTGGCAAACATGGTATAAATTAATCCAACAATTTCAATAACCGCTTTAAATGTAAATGGTCTAAATATACCAGTTAAAATACAAAGAATATCAGTCAGAGTAGATGAAAAATCAAGGTCCAAATATTTGTTGTTTATAAGAAACCCATTTTAAATATAAAAACCAGATAAGTTAAAAGTAAAAAGTTAAAAGAAAGATGCGCATGCTAACACTAATCAAAAGAAAGCTAGGTATACTAACCTCAGACAAAGCTGACTTCAGACAGGGACGATAATCATGGATAAAGAAGTACATTACATGACAAAGAGATCAATTTTCTAAGGAGACATACCAACCTTATACACATATGGACTTAACAACAGAGCATCAAAACTGTGAGGCAAAAACTTACACAATTGAAAGGATAAATAAAAAAATCCACGACTATAGTTGGAGATTTCAACACTCTCAGTAATTGAAAGATCAAGCAAGCAGAAAATCAGTAAGGATATAGTTGACTTGAACAACACTATAAGTAAAATTGATTTAACTGACATTTATAGACTACTCTATCCTACAACAGCAAAGTATACACTCTTCTCAAGTTCTCATGGGGCATTCACCAAGAAAGATCACATTCTAGGTCATAAAGTATACTTTAGCAAATTTTAAAACATAAATTATACACAGTATGTGTTCAGATCACAATATAAATAATAGAAATCAATGACAGAAAAAAATAGCTGGAAAACCAACAAATGTTTAGAAATTAACACATTTCTAAGTAACACATGGGTGAAAAAAAGATTCCTCAAGAGAAATAAAAAATACTTTGAACTAAATGAAAATGCAACTTATTCAAAATTTGTGGAATGAAGCAAAAGCAGTGTTTAGAAGACATTTATAGAATTAAGTGTATATATTAGAAAAAAGGAAAACTCAAAAATGCAAACCTAAAACCTCTGTTCTGTGAAAGTCACTGTTAAGAAAACCAAAAGAAAAGCTACAGACTTGGACAAAATATTTGAAAAACATATATCTGAAAAACAAATTGTATCAAATGTACAAAGAATACTTAAAACTGAACAATAAAAAACAAACATCCAAATTAAAAAGTAGGTAAAATAACTGAACAGGCACTAGATGAAAGAAGATATTCATAAGGCAAATAAGCATATAAAATATTTTCAAAATAATTTATCATTAGGAAATTGGCAATTAAAATGACAATGAAATACCACTACAGATCCACTGGAATGGTAAAATGTAAAAAAAGCTCTAGAGATGGATGGTGGTGACAAAAATGTAAATGTACTTAATACCACTGACATGTGCACCTAAAATGGTTAAATGGCAAATTTTATTTGCTATTATTTTACCACAAAAACAGAAAAGATTGTTTGAGCCCCAAATCTAGAAATCTGCCCAATTGGCTGCCCTCGGGACTCAGAAACTGGGTTTATAGTCCACTCTAATCACTAACCTTTTTTTTTTTTGTATGTGTTTCCATAGAAATACTTCTCATTAATACTTGATTGCTCGCAACATATAGGCCTAACTTTGGGAGCTCACCTGTAACGCTGCCTCCAGAAATGAGACACTCTTTAAAACTGAACTAAACTTTCTCAGACTAAGATTGCTTCATTGGGAGATGTAGCAATCAAACAACTCAGCTTCTTAACTGTGAAACTCTTGGGGAAGTTTTGAAGGTGGGAATAAAGGGTGGCAGAATATGCCACCCCAAAATATCCTTTTTTGGTATAAAGATTATTCTGAGCTGATTATTTTGAGAAACTGCAGTTATAGGAGAAGCTCTGAAAAGAAAGAGTTACCTAAGGGAAATTTACATTTATAAAATAGATCTCTATTTGTAAAGGTGTCTCTCTCTCTGTACTAGGAAGAGAAGAATGACTCTAAGTCTCTAGAAACTCTTACCGGTGGAGAAGGAAGTCACTTAGACTTTCCTGGTAACCTCCTATATTTGGCCTCTTCTCACCCCCAATCTTTCTTTCGTCTTTAGTGGAAGATGGTATTTAAGGTGGTGGCATGGGCCATCCCAAAAAGGTACTCAGTTTTCCTGGGTCTCTTCCATGTATATGTGAGGTACACATGTTAATAAACTTCTTTGTTTTCTCTTGTTAATCTTTTTTTTTTATTACAGGGGGTCTCAGGCAAGAACTCAGAAGGTTAAAAAAATTATTTTCCCTCCCCTATAAACCTTAATGTATAAAAATTTTTAAAAACATCCTTTAAGAGGATGGAGGATCTTGCGTGGAATGCAGAATGTGACAGAACAACCTGACTATACTACAAATGTGTGAGCCAACCTCACTGAAAGAAGTGTTGGGGGAAAGGTGCTAACCTAAGGAACTTTGGAAATGAGTGGAGTGTGGGAGACAAAAGGCAAAAGAAACTGTATAAAAGCACTATATTTTAATAAAGTGTTTCTCACAGGAGTACTAGTTAACAATTCTGACCTCATTATATATCTATATTGAAAATGAACAATTAAATAAATGATTGGTAGATGGTGGGAACAGGTTTCTCACCTGTTTGGACAGGAAGTTATAGATAAACAAGGAGAAGAGGCTAGAATGATCCCTATGTTAATGGATTAGAGTAGAAGACATCGGTATGAATTTATGTTTAGTTTAATACAGATACAGATGGTTACATATATAAGTATTTATAGATATATCTATATGCCTGGGTTAGTATACACATATTTCCTTGCTCTGTCAACTGAGAGGTCTTAGAAGCAACTATACCTCAGTATCAATGAATACTCCCAATGCCAAGATCTTAGTTTCTAGTACCGGTCTCCAATTTAAAAAACTGAGGGCTCCTTGGAAGAAATAGCTGATTCTAGGACAGAGACAGGTAATACACAAAAAGATGATCCTGGAGCATATTGTATGGCCCAGAAATTGGGATGTGAGTGTATGTGTACATATGCGTGCATGTGTGCACGTGCACACATGCACACAATGATGAGGGTATGTCAAAGGGACAAAGGAGTCAACTAAAAGAGCTCCTAAGGGCCAAAACTAGAACAAGTTGAGCAACAAAATAAATAAGGTGATATTGGATTATACACTAAAATATAAAATAAATATCAGTCCATACTGATGTAGCTAAATGATTAAGATAAAGATGGAAAAATAAATATACACCCCATGCAGAAAAATTCCAAAATAATTTATGTAGATACTCTACCTTTCAAAGAGGTGAGGACATAACTTCTCACTCCTTAAGTGTGGACTGCAGATAATTAATTCCTTCCAAAGAGTGCAGTATGGAAAGTGGTGAAAAAACAGTCATTTTACAGTGGACAATCTGAAAAACACCACCTCAGGTGATGAAGGTCAACATCGACAGTAATATGTCATGTTGAGAGTAATATGTTGTGATTTTACCTAGGTGGTCTTCCAAGAATATATGTCTCAAGTCTAACCACGAGAAAAACATCAAACAAATACAACTGTAGAATAATCTACAAACTTCATAGCCAGTACTTGTCAACTGTTGAAAGCGTCAAAAACAAGGAAAGACAGAAATAGTCACAGCCAAAAGGAGACTAAGGAGACATGATCCTGGAATGAAAAAGGAACAAAACATAGCTGTACCTTGAAGAAAGAGTAAGAATCAGCCCTGTGACAATGTGGAAGAAGAAGCATCCCAGAGGGAGCATACCATGAGTAGTAAGGCTTCAGCAGGAGAATATTTGGAGGAGAACAGTACAAACTTCAGTGTGGCTGAGGCTTAGAGAAGAATGGAGAAGCTAGAGATGATGCTAAAACATCTCAAATGTTTAAATTAAAAAAAATGTTGAAAGTATACCAAAAGTGCTGAGCAAGTTTATTTCTTTCACTGTGATCTGTTTTCCTGTACCAGTACTTCACTAAGTAGACACATTCCCTTTTTTCCTATTTATTTATTTACTATTATTATTATCAAGAATTATCGGGGTGACATTGATCAACAAAATCCAATAAATTTCAAGTGTATGATTTAACAGTATGTCGTATATATTGCATTACGTGTTCACCACCCACACATATTTTTAATAAGCGGAGGCTCCCCCATAAAAGCTCACACTATTGCCTGCACATTTAACTACTTTATCCAGAAATGTCCTTTCTCTTTATATATAGGGTTCTTTCTTATTTATTTTAAAGAAACATTTTAACACATTTCAAAATATTTATTTATTATCAGCTACAGCAGAGCCGCTAAAATTAAATGATATTGTGCTTTGTATAATATTTACATTAAATACGGTATGATAATAATGTGCAGAAAACCAAGACACAAACCAGTGATTCATTATCATCCAGAGAACTGCCCAACTTTGTTGCTTTACCGAGGGATATAATTTGGGTTCTGAGAATTATTCTTTAATTTGGCCATAGACAAAGTGAATGTACTATAGTGTCACACCATTTAAAGAAATGTTACACGTAAATATATCTTGTCAATTGACAATATCTAAGATGCATTTTAATACATACTATTTTTAATTCTAGAGCATGCAGCTCTCCCACTCACTCAAAATTTCATATATGGTCAAACTTTGGTTTATTACTTTTTTACCCAAATCAGTGACACAGGTAAGGCTTTTTAAGTTAGAGGCATTCACAATAATCACATGAGTGAAAATTTTTACTAACTTCCTATTGGATATCAAGAAAAAATTATTCCTCCTTTTCATATGGAAAAAAAAAAAGATACTTTTGGAGGAATTATGTTAGAAAAATATAGTAGCCCTGAGTAGCATTTAGGAGAAAACAATTCTATGATTGGTTATACAAAGTAGCCTCATTTAAGTTCTTTTACCATTTGGTACCCAGTCTCCAGTCTCCACATGATTGTTTCCCAATCTCCTTACTCAATAGTAGTTTAGTATTCTAGGATTTCTAGAAAGGGGAAAGATGTGCTTACCAAGGATTAGTTCTATACTCCAAAGAATAAAGACTTAAAGTATATTCTATTTTCTTTTCAGAATAGGTATTTTTTTTTTCATTATATATTTTTAAATTCATTGTCTCAATATCTACTCCTTGGAAAAACTACTTCAGTATAGATTGAGAAAAAAATAATAATAAAGTCAATACCTATTGTAAAGAAAACCCATGTACAGACAGTTATATTTTTCACTGTTCTATTAAACAGATAGGGAGGTAAAGTGATGAAGTGTTCATTTTAATTTTCTATACAGAGACCTATTACACATAGCGAAACTGAAAACCAAACTAGAGTAAATTGTACACATGCATACCATAGGTACATAATAGAAGACTGAATGTCTGTTTGCTATTCAAGTGTGTTATATACTCAAGTGTCAGTTATTTACTGGGTCTGGTATTTATTGAAGACATTACTGGAGAGTACCTTATTTATTTAATGAAAATTTCTTTTGATCAGAATAATTACTATTTACCAAATAAATTTCATGAAATCAGATTTAGTTTTTAAGTCAAAATACATCATAATTCAAGATTTAAAAGAAAAGATGATTATTGTAAGATGAAGGTGACTATCACAACAACAACACACTTTTTATACACAGGAAAGCTATCTTATATGAATCAATGAACAAGTAAAAATCTGTTTAAAGTATTTGATACCCTTTTTATACTTTTTAATATATGTTTTATAAATGTGATTGTACAAAAATGTCACCAAGAAGAATCTCTCTCAATAAGGTGAGAAATATTTTTAACTTCCTAATACTGCTCTTGTTTCTCCCCCTTATTTCCTTGGAAGCACTTTTAGAGAAGTACACTATAAATTTAAAAAGGGTATGAGCACAATATTTCACATGACATAAAAATAACAAAAATGATGCACATTTGGATATAATTCTGTATTTTGCAAAATCATTTCATACATATTACCTTACCTCATTTGATCCTTGCAAAAATCCTATGAAGTAAGCAAGGCAAATATTGTCATCATCTTTTGACATGAAGAAACTGATATTCGGAAGGTTATGGTGATTCAAACAAGGTCATGTGACTAGTAAGTTGCAGATTCATTGATTATACACAGTGTTATGAATCTTGTTCTCATGCCCTTTTACCTTATCAACCAGATATGGGAAAAGCTCCATGAACTGCATCTCACATAATTATTCAATTATTGCACCTGAAATTATGTTATTTTCAAGTTCACGAGAACACATATATCAGATTTATAGAATGATAAATGAATAAAAAAGTAATTTTTCTAATTTGGAGCAAGACAGGAAGACGGAGTTCATGTATTCCATTTTAACCCTCCAGAAAATGTTTCTGAAAATGATACCAGTAAAAATAAAGGCATACTTTTCTGAAATTGTAAACTCATTATTTTGAATACTTTTAAAAGCTAACATTTCTATAATTCCCTAAGCATATTTTCTTAAACCTTGCAAATGCATTTAAGCATAAGATTATTTAAAAGCAAAGAGGAATACATTTCACCTATAGGAATCCACTTAGCATTTGGTTAAGTATGTCTTTCATTGCATAGATTTGAAAAAATCAACATGCGGTACAAAAACTAAACTTAAAATGGTAGTTTCATTACTTGCAAATGAAATATTGAAGACTGTGCTTACCCGTAACAGTTAATTCAGTAGTTCTTCTCACAACAAAGCCTCCATATTTTAATTCACATGTGTAATTTCCAATGTCATCTTCTCTGACTTCTCTTATAAGCAGGGTATCTCTTTTGAATACAATACTTGGCCTCCATGTTTTTGTCCTACATTCCTACACGAAGAATATAAAACTTTTGTAGTGTATATAGTATTTATGTATTTTTATATGTAATATATAGTATTTATATTTATATATTATTTATATAGAACTGGAAAATATTCAAAATAACTAAACTAAAAGCTTCTTAAGTTATATTTTGAAGGGCTAAATAGTTTGGAATTACTGCTAAAGACTTTCATGCCTTTTCCACATCTTTGGAAAATCAGGTACCTCAATTTAAAGAGTATTTTAAGCAAAAACTACTTTGTTAACTTCTCAGATTATTGTCTCTAAATCAGATATGTAAAATTTATTATGTATAAGAAAAGGAATATTTGTTAAGATTATTCTTGGTATCAGTTTTTAGAAGCAAATACTCCACATTTGATGATTATGAAATTAAACATCTTGGTACTAGAACATAAAAAACTAAATGAATACACAGGAAGCAGAAAAAGTAATTCTATAGAGGATGATGCTTATATTTTAATATTTTAAATATTTTAATGTTTCATTTAGAAATAGTTCAATCTCTTTATAGCAAGTGCATTCTATAATCCATAAAAGAAATGGCTAATATTTAAATGAAAGATTCTATCATTCCATAAATACCTATTTTCATTGTGGATGAGTGTACTGAATTATGGTCTCTGAATTAAGCTTTGGATTATAATGACGTTAGCACAGGAGATTTCTGTTGTTGCCCAAACAGAAGTCTATTTCTTCTAGCCAGATTTTTTTTCATGTTCAACTAGCATTATTACAGAGAAGATAGTGGTAAATATAATAAAATATAGCATAAATCATCTCTTTAATCTTTTGAAATTCCTCTCTCTAAGATCATTGTTAGTGATCTCTTTGTTAACAAATTCCATTGGTCTTTTCTAAATTCTTATTCACTTTGACCTTGTTTTAATATTTCGGTCTGTTTATCACTCCTATATTCTTGAAACTTCCTGGGCTTCTTTTTTTATTTTATTTTACTTCATTAAATCTATTGGGGTGACATTGATTAATAAAATTATATAGATTTCAAGTGTACGATTCAATAACATGTTGTATGTATATTGCATTGTACATTCACTACCCAAAGTCAAATACCCTTCTGTCACCATATAATTGACCCCCTTTACGGTCAACTACCTCTCTCATTCTTCCTTTCCCTCTGTATGGAGGTTCCTCAAAAACAAATAATAGCCAGACTTTAAATCAATGGAATGAGGATAAAATAGCTATAAACCCTTTGACACTATTCAGAGGTAATATTATTTCTAAAAAATGTGTAATTGCCAAATCAAATTGTTACAGGCCATTATTTTGGATATGTGGTTCAAAGCCTTTGTATAATTGAGGGACAATTATTCAATTATTTCAGACCAAAATATATATATTTTACATTTTCATTATTAGTTGCAGGAACTGTGTGATAATCACATAAATTGCACAGTGAATGTATGGAATATATATTTCCTTGACAATGGAAAAATAATCTGAATTGTCACAAGACATTTAAATTCTACATATACTGCATCTCCACCCATCACTCCATGAGTTATTGTCTTTATAGCTTAAGGACTCAGTGATTGGGGTGATGTTGGAAACATGACCAAAGGATCAATGTGAGGCCAGCCATTTAAAAAATTGAGCGAGTGTGTGTGTGTGTGTGTAGTGTGTTTAGGTAGGTGTGTTTAAAAGTGCACACACATGTATAGTTTCTGAGGTTTCAGCAAATTCTGAGATACTGTTTGAGAAAAGAAAAGGCACATGATGCTTAAGATTAACTTATTAGCAAACAACAAAGAAGTCGCATATCTGGAAGCTGAATGTACACGTATGAGTACTAGAAAAATGTTCATGGATAACTTGGGTCAAACTTCAAAAATACTTTTCCCCTTTGAAGCAATCATCAGGACTTGTTCAGAATCTGTGTGTGGAAAGCAGGCAAACCACACAGAATCAGAATAAGAAATACACAACTTAAAAAGAGAAAAAAATAAAACTATCTACACTGGAACAGAAATTGGTAGGGCTAATATTTGAAGGCTGTTTAACATTTTCTAAGAGAAATTCAAAGGAAAAGTAGAAAATATTTCAACAGTTCCCCTACTGTTCTGAATCCTCCATGCTTATTATCAAAAATCAAACTTAAGTCTTACTCAGAGAAGGGCATAGTTAATTTTGGCAAAATCCTTTAAAAATTGTTCAAGATTTATGGAATATTACTGAGTCAGAAAAAAAAAAAGATGAAATTTGGCCATCTGCAACAACACAGATGGACCTTGAGGGTATTGTGCTGAGTGGAGTATGTTAGACAGAGAAGGAAAATGCCACATGATTCCACTTACATGTGGAATCTAAAGAAGAAAATAAACAAATAAAACAGAAACAAACTCATAGATACAGAGAACATTTTGATGGCTGCCAGATGGGGTTGAAGGGGTAAAAAAGAGGAAAGGATTAAGAAGCACAAACTGGTAGTTGCAAAATAGTCATGGGGATGTAAAGTACAGCATAAGGAATATAGTCGATAATATTGTAATAACTATGTATGGTGTCAGATGGGTACTGGATTTATTGGGGTGATTACTTCATAAATTATATAAATATCGAATCACTATGTTATACATCTGAAACTATTATATGCCAACTGTAATTTAAAAATTAAAAAAAATTTAAAAAACTTATTCAAGATTTGTCTCTTGTTTCATTTCTAACAAGTTTTTAATTCATGAGCAATCAATCACAAGGACTCACAGTTTGTATACTGACAGTGAATCTAGAAATTAAGAGGTTCAGCTTCCTAAATTCTTACTTCCAGTAAGCTGGACAAAGCACATTTTACAATAGAAATCTTTAAATCGAAGATAAAATATTCCAAATGTTCATGGCATATATATTGTATTTTCTTGAGTATGCTCAGTAATGAAAATATCTTTTATGATATAAATAAGCTGAAGAGTATGTTAAAATCTTGAAAATCAGTGAAAGTTAATGACATGATAGAAAGAGTATATTAGATTATTCTGCTTAAGTTTAAAGTTTCTTTTGGTTTTTGAAGTAAAGTTAATCTAATGCTATTTTTATAATGTTATAAATTTTTATCTGATGTTATTTTTTTAAACATGTATGCTTTTACATGGAAAGAATTAGAATATGCACAAAGATACTTCCATTAAACAGAACATTTAAATAAAACTAATGTAACATTTTATCACATAAGCAAATCAATCCTTTCTCTCCTTGTTTAGGAATATTTTGAACTGCTTACTTGAAGAGCTCTGAAATGAATTTTAGTTTTAATTCCTGAAATCATCCTTGCAGATTATAACAAACTTGAAAGCATTTTAGGTATAAACTAGATGTAAATATAAACACAATACAAATATTAACTAGCATTTGTCAATGCCACCGGTTTGAAAACTCAAAATAACCAGCACAACCTGCTGCAGTACTTAGGAAGGCAGAGCTGAACTGTATCACACTCCTTACAATTTTTTATCCAACTTGTCCAAGAATAAGATACACATTAATCTATGCATATGCAATAAAATCATTCACAGTCCATACCTTATACCATAGGATTTCAGGTTCTCTGGTTGGTAATAAAAAATCTTCTATGTCACGGCAGGAAATTTCCTTGCTTTTGCTAAGTTCAGCTTTATCAAAGTACTTCATCTTGGAATTGTAGCAGAGTCCGGTGTCATTTTCACCAACAGTCAGTGAGATGGATACTTTCATACAGTAAGTGGAGTTTCTGAAAAGAAGCAGAATAAATATGGTAGCCTGGTATGAACACAAAGCAAGACAGCAGTGTGTTTACTTTATGAGAGCAGAGAGAAGAGGAAAGGCGAGGGGAGTGTGGAAAAGTGGGAGGAAGGGAAGGAAAGTGAGAGGTGTAGGGAGAGAAGTGGAGGGGCAGGGAGGGGGACAGAGAGAGAGCTAGCAAAAACTCTATTGATTAATTGATGTTATGGCATCATGGCTTATTCCACAGGGCTCTCTCTTGTGACCCAGCTAAACAATGCTTGATTCCGTGAAACCATTTATATATTTTTCATTTGCTGGAAAAATATTTTTTTCTATTATATATGGGTTTAATGTAAAAAGATGCTCAACAGAGATCTTTGCATCTAGAAAAATAAAAGGAATAAAGGAAAATTTAGGTCATGGAAAATGTGAAGCCTGGGTTTATGCTAAAATTGGCAAACTCAACAGAGAAGTAGAAAAATATAAGCGACCTATTAAACATTATAGAAAGACCAGATTAAGGCTGCTCAATTCTTATAGCACTGGTTGTCTTGATAAGCAGAAAGGTTATCAATGAGTCTGGGTAGAAAACAGTCTTGTATAAAACCACTACAGAGTCACTATCTTTACAGACCCATATCCATTTGGGTTGGAACCTGAAGTACAGGTAGTTAGACAGGAGAAACATTCTAATGTATTATGTAAGGGCAACCCTATCCTGATAGACTCTACAGAATCATTTCATTAAATACTGTCTCATTTTACTCCTTGCTGGTTCCTAAATCAGGTTTATAACTTGGAATACACAAGAAAAAAAAATTATGTTTAGAGATCTCTTGAAAGTATTAGGACCAAAGGAAGTTTTCTAATAAATTGCACCATTTCCATTTGCTATTTATATCTCTAGACATTCAATGAACACTAATAATATGTCAGGCACAGTGCCAGGCAGTGAGAATAGAAGAATAAAACATCAGATTTAAGATTTTATAGAGACTTTCTTATTTGGTAAACAACCAATGGCTTATTTGCATACTTGGACATCAAAGTCCTGCCTTTGAGTTTCATTGCCTTATTATCTCAGTCATGTGCAACTGAGCCCTCAACCTGTGGGATCCAATGTTAACTCTAGGTATATGGTGTCAGAATTGAACTGAATTGTGAGACATCCACTGGTGTTGCAGAATTGCTTGGTGTGGGAAAAATTCCACACATTTGGTATGAGAAGTATTGAGAGTAGAGAAAAAGAGTTTTCCTTTACAGTCAATTATTCATCTTTATATTGGGTAACAAAGAAAATTTTCACAAAATTAGAATTTAGAATTACTGAATGTAGATTTTTCTAGCTTTGTATAGTATGGAGTCTACAAGTAGCTCTAAAATATTTAATAGGTGAAACCATTAACCATTAAACGAAGTCAATTAGTAGCTTGAAAAAAGTCCTGAGAGAATGTATTCAGGGAATTTGCTAGAATGATAAGACATATCCCTGCAAAGATCCAACGATAAAGCAAATCCTGCTCTGTGGGGTCAAACCCTGCAGAACGGCACCTGTAATCATGACCATTCCTCACTGCCCTCAGCCCTGCACCATCCAGAAGAAGTGATATACAAGTAAATAGCTGAAATTCAATGTGATAAATCTTACAATGAGCTATGTACTACCACGGTAGTGCCAAAGAAAGAAACAAAAAGACTTCATAAATTGTGATACCTGGTTAAGAATTTGCAATTTTCAGAAAGGTTATTTCAGAGTCTAGAATGCACAGAGGCTTGTAGGCATAAAACAACTTGGCATGTTTGAGGGATTTGGCATGGCTGGAGTATAAAGTAGCTATAAAGGAACAGCTGGAACTGAGACTGAAGAGGTGTGCAAGAGCCAGAGTGAAAGTCAGTTAAGCCAGTGTGAAGAGTTTGGACTTTCTGTTGGAAAATGATGAAATTTGGAATTTGAAAAGATTTTTCTGATTGTAGTGAGAAAAATGGATCGGATTGGGAGGAGGACTAAGTGCAGTGAGACAAATTAGAAAACAACTGCATTCATTTGGGGGAAAAAAAATGGCAGCTCCAACACAGGCAAAGCCATTGAGATAGAAAGGAAGGATCATGTTCGAGATATATTTAAGATATAGAATCAGTGTGAGTGAAGGAGCAAAGGAAAGAGAAAGGCATACAAAATGATGAAGAATTTTTCTAAGATGAATACATGAAAGGTAAAATCAATCTTTCAGCATGGAAAATGCTGAAAAAGAAACCACGTCGAGAGAAAAGAAAGTGCATTCTTTTAGCTTGAGCTTCATGCCCAAGTTGAAAAAAATCCTCTTTGGGTTTGCCAGCAATATTGCTCATGTATTATTTATTAGTTTTACTCCAGTACAGACTAGAGCATATGCTTCTCAAGCTCATTTTAAGATAATTTTTTTCAGAAGAAAAATAATTATCTAAGTTAAGGTATTTCTTAGGATACACTCCAAATGTGTCTTAAGAAAATATTCAGGTTTTGGAATAATATTGATATCTGTACAACACATTCGAATTCTTAAAGAACAGACTTTTTTCTAAGAAATAAATCAGTGAATTTTAATTTTGAATCTTCCACATTAATCTTTTAAATTCATAAGGCTTAGGTTTGCTTTTGCCTCACACTACTGATTAAGATTGTTTGTGGGTTTTACCACACCTCCTTATCTCATATATATATATATATATATATATATATATATATATACATATATATATATATATGGTATTGGAGAGATATATATATATATATATATAATTTTTATCCACAGTTAAGAGCAAGATCATCCAAGTCCAACTGCACAGGTTGAGATTCCAGCTCAGTCACTCATTCCTGATGAAATTAAGGCAAGTTACTTGGCTCCTTAGGCTTCCATTTCCTCATTTGTACACAGAGAAAATAAAACTTAAGACCCCATAGGTGGTTGTGGGAATCAAATGTGTTAGAACACATAGAGTCCGAACACCGCCAGTCTTCCAGTGAGCATGCAGTAGGTGTTAGTTAGAGCTTATTATCAGTATTGCATTCCCTTTCCCTACTTCTTTTATATTTCCATTTTGCAGTAAGAATATACAGTGTTGAGAAGGTAGGTTAGCTATACAGTATCATCACGGTGATGCCTTCAGTTCTTTGGTGTTTAATTAGCGTGAAGGAGAAGGATCGGGATATGTCCTTATTTTTAACAGGGATATCTGATTGGCAGAACAAAAATGAGTGAAGTTGATGAAAACTATGGACTCCTCACTCCAGCCATCCCATCCTGCTTTCCTATAAATGTAACTGACCTGAGATGAGCACATTTAAGTATTCTTACTTTCCTGACTCTGATTCTCCAGCTCTGTGAGGTGACTACTCATTTACAACTGTCTCGTAATGTCTGGGATTCCAGACTCCCCTGAATAGCACTCTTTTCAAATTACTTTCGATGTCTTAATACTTGTTTACTGTTTCTTTTCATCAAGAGGTGATTTTAAAAGCTAAAAATAAAGCAGCAGCCGATGAACACTATAGTCCTACTTACTGAATAGAGCTAAGAGGAAGTAAGCAACTTGTGACACATTAATAAACATATGATCCCCCGAGAGGAATTACACACTCTCAAAGTAAAGAGTACCATCCACCATCATCAAATTTGCTGCATGACTGCGATAGTGCTATGGCTTTCTGCACTCGGGGAAATAATGTGGAAAAGGGTAAGTGGGGTAAGGAGAATGTTCCTAAAGGACTTCCGGTAAAAATCATCTGGCACATATTTACTCAGCTTCTATTGCATGGAACAGATGAGCTGCAATCTAGGCAAAGTTAAATCATGACTGCTGGCTTCAACATTTATAAAATGGCTACAGACATCAGTTATACATGTATATGGAGAAAACAGTTTTTCATAATCGAAAGTTAACAGTCCATTATCCATCCCAGTGAAGAAATAATATTAACGTGAATTTTAAAAAGAACTAGTTTTCTCTGGCAATGGTGACTCTCCAGTACACACAATGTACTGTACAAATGACTCAGAGTTACTTCTTTCAACCTCTTGAGGTTATAGCAAAGGGATCCAAAGCCTAAAGAAGTCTATAATTTGTCCAAGTTCTGTCTAATTAGTGGCAAAAATGGGATTAGAACTCACATCTTCTAACTTCTAATTCATTGGTCTTTTTAAGCTACTGGAGATAACTAGTGCTGGATTAGCACACATAAATACACACACACATACACATACACACATTTAGCATTGCTTGAAACAAAATAATTATTTTACATTATTTTCCATTCCAAAATAGATATCTTCTGGAGAAAGGCAAAATACGCTCTAACTTACTTGGATTTCTTTGAAAATTTAGGCCCTAAACACCCCCAAATCAAATAAGAACTGAAAGAGAACGAGCAGCACATCTTAAAGAAATTTTATGATTTCTACAGCTCTTTCCACTACATAATTTCTACATTTATATATGTACTGTAAAAGGATTGGCTTCTGAAAGGACTGGCTTAGGGTCCTATATTATTAGGGAGAAAAAACTCTAACCTTAAATCTAGTGCAAATATTGGGAACTAACAAATATTACTGGACATAATCGAGGAGCAAATATATAAGAGAAAAAATAAAATTAAAATCAATCCTGTGAGTACAGTCTCTGGAAGTCAGTACAGTGCAGTGAAGTTGTCCACAGGTTTCTTAGTGATGTGCTTCTTTGAAATGGTGAAAGATTCTGAATTGGCATGCATGGAAGCTACCAGAGACTAAAATTTACCTTTTATCTTGAGGTTATCATGCTAAGTGAAATAAGTCAGACAGAAAAAGTTGAGAACCATGATTTCACTCATATGTGAGATATAAAACTGAAAGCAACAAACGAACAAGACGAACAAATAAAAACTCATAGACACAGACAACAGTTTAGTGGTTACCAGAGGGAAAGTGGGGACAGAGGAGGTAGATAACGATGAAGGGGACCAAATATATGGTGACAGAAGGAGATCTGACTTTGGGTGGTGAACACACAATGCAGTATACAGATGATGTATTATTGAATTGTACACTTTAAACCTATATAATTTTACTAACCAATGTTACCTCCAATAAATTTAATGAAAGAGATGTAATTTCATAAAAAGATTCCCTGAAATTAAAACAACAGCAATAAATAGTATGAAGATATTTTTTAAAATATGCCTTTTAAAGGATGACAATGTTATGCAACTACAGATTGAGGTATGGAAATTTGGGTAGTGCAGGCAGAAGGTAAAAAATGAAAATATGTGTGGGAAGAGAAATTTTGTCTATTACCTATTAGCTAATATAGTATAATAAAAACAATGTTACAACATACCTAAGCACAGTTTCAATTATTTTGTAATCATACCTGCTATGCATGATAATGCATAATGTTCAGTGTATCTCTTACTCTGACAGAGTTATCAGTAATATGATTGTTAAATATGTCCTCTATCGGTGTCACTAAATAGTTGACCTGTATATTACATTAATTCTCAGGTCCCTAGGGGAAATAATAACATTTCCATAATGTTTAAAAATCTTTTCCCAATTTATGAAATGCTCAGAAAGACAGGGAGTTGATCAATGATTTGAAAGGATGAAGTTATTCTATGTTTCTACGTTTTGCATGGTTTACTTTAACAATTGGTCATTTCTAAGTCATAGTCTTTTGTACATTTTTTTTTTGTAAAAGTAAAGGCATAGAATATTTTTAAAGTGTCACAAATGTCTGAGCACTGAAAAGCAGCACAGAGGGATGGCAGATCTGAAAGTTCATTTACTACAGACATGAGTAGAACTGAACTGGTCTGGAAGGTGGTTTCTTAACCATAAATTTGACCACAGTATTTAATTATTAGTTGTGAAAACAAAGTGCTGGGAATCAAAAATGTCAGAGTTAGATTGTGGAAGGAATATCTTCCAGTTCGTTAAGTTTATTTCTAAACTTAAAGCCTTCTAATGTTTTCTATATTTTAAAATATTTTCTATTAGTTTTATGGTGATGCCTGAAGCTATGCGTGTGGCCCCTCTGCTATATACTATCTTTCTTACACACACTGTAATATAGCTACTGGCACTAAATGTGAAATTTGTTTGGATTAGATTTTCTTTTCAGAAGAGCTCTGGAGCACCTAGTGATTTAACTGTGGTTGAAATCAACCTGTGAAAAGATTACAGTGAGACCACTGAGCAAATGATAAGATCTAAAAATGCCAGTTTCTTGCCTCTATTTGAAATTTTTTTTTTTTTTAATTTAACTGGTAAATCCAACTTCATCTATGGTCTTCTTCTAACTATACATTCAAAATAATTATCTCCCTCTATTTTGATGGCAAGTGATTAATGTAATTTTACCATTTTTATTTTTCTAGCCAATATTTCTGGAATATTGAGGAGAAATAATGTTGAGGCCTCAGTGTATGAAATTCTAGTCCAGTATTTATTTCTCTATCTGAGTTATTCTTGGGGATGAGCACTTTCAAACTTCATTACTGTAGACCCCAAGATCTCCTTCCAGACTTCTTGAGGGAGAAGAAAAGACTGAGAGAGAGAAAAAAACATCACTGAAGGAAATACAGGCCCAGAACATGGACGCAAGGTCACATAAATTACAAATAATTTCTTCAGGAAAGCCTATGGTTGACTTCCTCCAACTTTAGCCATCTCATCCCTTTGTGTATTTTCTACGTAACAATCGCAATTTGTAGTCACTTACTTCCACTTATATTGCTGCCTCCCCTGCTAATATACTTCTCATAATATGTACAAAAAGGAAATTAGCTGCATGCTGTTTAAATTCTGAGAGGCATATTTTTTAAAACTGAGGTAAAATTCACACAACATGAAATTAACCATAACCATTTGAAAGCATACCATTCTCATTTAGTACATTCATAATATTGTACAACCATCACCTCTATTTTTTTTGTTTAATTTTTATCTTTTTATTAAATTTATTGGAGTGATATTGGTTAATAAAATTATATGGGTTTAAGTGTACAATTCAATAATACATCATATGTATATTGCATTGTGTCTTCACCACCCAAAATCAAATATCTTTCTGTCAATGTTCACCTCGATGTTCAGTGCAACATTATTCATGGTGGTCAAGACATGGAAACAACCAAAATGTCCTTCAATAGGTGATTGGATAAAGAAGATGTGGTGCATAACATACAATGGAATATGACTCAGCCATAGGAAGAGATGAAATACTGCTATTTGCGACAACATGGATGGATCTTGAGCTTATGCTAAGTGAAATAAGTCTGGCAGAGAAAGTTGAGAACCATATGATTTCACTCAAATGTGGGATATAAAACTAAAAGCAATAAATGAACAAGACAAACAAAAACACATAGACACAGAAACAGTTGAGTGGTTACCAGAGGGAAGGGTGTGGGGGGGAAGACAGATGAGGGTAGTGGAGACCTCTATCTATTTCTAAGACATGTGCATCATTCCAAAAGGAAACCCATACCATTAGCAATCACTCCCCATTTCCTCAGCTCCACAGCCCCTGACAAACACCAATCTGCTTCTTTCTTCATGGATTTGCTTATTTGGAATATTTCATATAAAAGGGAGTAATATAACATGTGGACTTTTGTATCTGGCTTCTTTCACTTAGCATCATCTGTTCAAGGTCTGTCTATGTTGTAATATGCATCTGTACTTCATTCCTTTTCTTGGCTGGAATTAGCTCATCGTAGGGATATGCCATATTTATTTTATTTGTATATAAACTGATGGACATCTGGGTTTGTTTGGCTATTGAGAGTAATGCTGCTATGAACATTCATGTACTAGTATTTGTTTGAGTCCCTTTTTTCAGTACTTTTGGTATAAACCTAGGAATGAAAATGTTGGGTTATATGGTTATTCTTCATTTAACTTTTTCTTGAATCAGGTACTTTTAAAAAAATCTCTTAAACAATTTGTCCCCTACTGAACAGTCCAGTTTCTGCTGGCACATGGAGAATAATCCATTATAGGAATCTGTTCACTGTGATGGCCTACCGAGGCACTCTGAATAAATATTTGTTAAATGAATGTATTAATTATTAGTTAATGGCTACATAGTTCTGATTACATTTCTCTTTTGCTAATCCCTTAAAAAACTCTCCCCTACACTCACTATACTTTTTTTTTTACCCTTCCATTGTACGCTTCTTTGACACAACACACAGTTCCTGTCAGCGAATGTGTCTTTTAGGTCAGTCAAAAAAGATTTAACACAGCTATAAAGATTTCCTGGCCCTGAACAGCTACCTGCAATCATCTGATTATCTCCTCTCATTCAGCATACAACAGACCTTATTCTAATGGTAGCTGACCTTGATTTGAAAGATAAAGGAAAGAAGGATAAATGAGAGAGCCACATCTAGGTCAGTTACAAACCACTTTTTTTCTCCCCAAGCATCGCAGCTTTTTCTAAAGTGATCATCATGGTGCTGGTACTGTTAAATCTTGCTTGGACTGATGTGGAGAAGAAGTGATCTAGGATCCAGATGCTCAACTAATCCTACACCCTACCCTCTTATTTTACAATGAAAATTCCAGGGAAACTTCTTACAGAGTAAAACAAACACTCTATTGATCTTTAAAAAAGACAGAGAAGTACCAGAGCTTATTGAAATTTTACTCATTCACAAATATTTTAGAGTCAGATTAACTTTCTGAAATTAAAAAAAAATGCTTTGTTTTGTACTGAAAATAAACCAAGTCTGGACAATGTCAGGAAACAACCCACATAATCAGTGATTTTTTTCCTATTAATACTTTTCTAAAGCTTCGTTTTACTCAATTTCAAAAGAAAAAATATAAGCAATAAAAATAACTGTGAAGATGGTAAGTAATCTTAATTATAAAGAGCATTTACTTTAAAAAGCGCATTTATACCATATTCTTAATTACACGTATAAGATAAAAACTGAACCTGTTGCATAAAATTGAAAGAGGTGTGTATTTTCAAACTCTGGAGACTGATGCAGTTATAACATACAACGTTAACCAAAATTCACTATCGGCGTTACATGTAAAGAGTGACATCTTTGAACATAGCATTTTTAGAAAGTGGCCCAATTTCTGCAGACACAAAGAAGATAGAACAGTGTGTCTGTTTCCAGGAAAACTATTTCCCACCTAACGAAAGTTTGGGGAAAATGAAAAAGGAAGCCAGAAATACTTTATGAAGAGATTACAGTCACCTCCCTCAACTTACATCTTCATAGCAACAGCTTGGTGTTTTAATTTGAAGGTAACATCTGAGATCTTGCTTGCTTTTGCCACCACTTTCTAATTTCATATTTTAACTCTTTCACCTCCTTTTCTCCTATTATTGTGTGAGATAGTTTCATTTTATGTAAATTCAGCATATCACTTCTTAAATTTCTCTGAGCAAAGGCATGCCATTTCATAAAAACAAAACAAAAACATTAAGCTCAGCAAGGGACACTCAAAATAATATAGGAATGAATATATAACTATTGTTTATTAAAGGAGTGAGTTATCTATCATTTATTGAGCATTTGAAATTCATTCATTCAGTCAATACATATTTATTGAGCAAAGACTATGTGCCTGGCTCAGTTGGGGATAAAGCAGTGAATGAGCAAAGTATTTGCTTTTATGGAGATTATATTCTAGTAAAATGAAATGGTGGAGGTAGGAACATTGTGCATGAAGTTTTATACAATAGCACTTCACACTCCTTAGGATCACTAAAAATAAAAAAATAAAAAATAAAAAAAAGGAAAACAATGAGTTTTGCGAGGACGTGCAGAAAACGGAAACCTTGTACATTGCTGGTGGGCGTGTAAGATGCTACAGCCAGCTGCTGTGGAAAACCAGTTTGACAGTCTCTCAAAAAGTTAAACAGAGAATTACCATATAATTCAGCAATTCTATACCTAAAAGAATAGAAAGCAGATCTTAAACAGATATTGTCACCAATGTTCATAGCAGCATTACTCACAACAGCCAAAAGGTACAAACGTTACTCAAATGTCCATCAAGAGATGAATGGATAAACAAAATGTGGTATGTACATATAATAAAATATTATTTGACCTTTAAAAAATTAAATTCTGATGCCACATTATTCTATATGCTATAAAACTGATTAAGCTTCAAAACAATACGCAAAGTGAAATATGTCAGACATAAAAGGACAAATATTGTATGATTCCACGTATATAATATAACTACAATAGGCAAATTCATATAAATGAAAGTAGAACAGAAGTTACCCAAAGCTGAGAAAGGGGAAGGAATATTGTTCAATGGGTATAGGGTTTCTGTTTGTGATGACATCAAATCCACTCTTACTCTAGTATCCCCTATCTCACTGATAGCCACACACTTCACTTTGTTGCTCAAACAAAATGGCTAGAGTCCTTTGAGACATTATAGTCTTACACCAATGGAATAGGCATGAGATGAGTGAGAGGGTACTAAAACTCAATAACTAAGTTAAATAATATTTCAATGCAATATTTTAAAATCAAATTAATATGAAATAAATAGATGAGACTAAAGGCTTACAATTTTTTTAGCATACCACTCTGTTCTGTATTTATCCTATCACTATCACTGCTTGATATTTTCTTCATTTTATTTCTTTATATTGGTGTATCTTTTCTCTTGCATAAAGTGTAAGTACCAGGAGAGAGGGAGTCTTACCTACCTTGTTCACCACTTTATCCTATAAAGATGCCTTCCACTTCCTGGGTTTTCCTGCCAATCGACTATGAGGTTGGATTTTTCCAAGAGAAGACTTATCATTTCAGCTCCTGGGTCTAACACTACTTCCTTCCTCTCTTTTTCCCTCTAGACATTGGGAGGTAGTGGCTTGCTGCTGCTAATCCTAGATTGACTAATACTCAGACATTTAAGTTCTTATAACATATTTATAACCCATCTCCCATATTAAATTCTCCCTATTGAACCCTTGGAATGAATTTGCTTTAACTGACTAGATCCTGGCCAATACAATAGTTTAGGAAACAGGAAGGAAAAAAATGGTGTAGACGATAGAGGCTCTGTTCATCCCTCTTGAGATCACATCAAAGTTGTAACAAACGCAGAGCAAACAGCAAGCAAAGTCTCCTGGGATCTAGACGAACAGAAACCCTACAACCAGGGAGAGAAATAAGAAATCACCCTGCAACGGTAGAAGGTAGGAGGGGACGAAGACACGAGGCTGCCCTGTCCCCAGCTGCTGAGTGGGACAGAGGCTGCGGCAGCGGTAGGGCAGTGGGCAGTTGTAGACGCCTCTTAAAGGGGCCGCATCCGTGAGGGGACTTTGCCAGTGACAGACCTGCTTGCTCTGAGCATCAGCATCAGGTTGGCTTCATGGGGAACAGTGGAGACTTACAAGGGGACACTGAGTTCTTGGACTGAGGGCCAGAAGTGAGTCTCTCTCCCAGGCAGAAGTGTAGGCGGTATCCAATGTTCCTCTGGTGAGCCCTTCCCTCCTACCACTGTGTGGACACAGTGCCACCATAATTGAGATGTCATCAAACTGGGTAACAGAGGTCGCTCTGCCCAGAGGATTCCCTGAAACTCTGCCTCCCACAACTTGTGGACCCACACAAGCCACATCCAGGTGTGTCCTCGATAGAACAGGTGCTCCTTGCTGAGCAGCGCCAAGACTCACACTGGTGGCAGCTGGCCTCGGTTTCTGGTGTGGTTTCTTGAGGCAACTATAAGCACAGCATCTGTGGATTGCTGACTGAATCTTAACAAGTAGCCCTGGAAGGCCACAGCCTGGGGCTAAACTTGGCCTGCAGCTGACCTCCTCTCAGGACTGTGCCACTGAACATCTACTACACAAAGCCACACTAATAAGACCAGGAGACTTAGGAACTTTGCTCAGTACATAGACACAAACACAGGAAGGCAGCCAAAATGGGAAGACAAAGCAGAAACCATATGAGAGAACAGAACAGAGATCTAGGAATAATGGAGTCAAGCAATCTAAGATACAAGGTTCAAAACACTGGTTATAAAGATGCTCAATGAACTTAGGGGAAGTATAGATGAATTCAGTGAGAACTTTAACAAAGAGATAAAAAAAACATAAAAATGGAAATGGAAATTATAAAAGGGAACCAGTCAGAAATGAAGAACACATTATCTGAGATGAAGAGAATATTAGAGGGAATCAACAGAGTGAATAAAGAGGATCAAATCACTGATATAGAGGATGGGGAAGCCAAGGACACCCGACCAGAATGGAAAGAAAAAAGAAGCTGAGACTAGAATAATAATTTAAAGAGCCTATGGAGCACTATTAAATGTAAAAATACCCATGCCATAGGGGTACCTGAAGGAAAATAAGAAGTTGAAGAGCTATTTGAAGAAATAATGATAGAAAACTTTCCTCACCTGGTGAAGGAAAAAGACATACAACCCCAGGAAGCTCAGAAAGTCCCCAAAAAATGAAGTCAAAGAGACCCACATCCTAATTAAAATGCCAAAGGTTAAATACAAAGAAAGAATCTTAAAAGCAGCAAGAGAAAAGCAGTTAGTTACCTAAAAGGGAGCACCCATAAGACTGACAGCTGATTTCTGAAAAGAAACCATGCAGGGCAGAAGGGCTTGGCACAAAATATTTGACGTGATTAAAACCTAGAATCAACAAACAAGAATACTTTATCCAGCAAAGCTATC
>NW_024355203.1:1535904-1669460 GCF_902729225.1 Pteropus medius | reverse complement strand
AAGCAAAAAAACACCATGAATGAGGGCTTGTCTGTTATTAACTCTTTTCTTAGTTTTGGATGGGTGAATCACCAAGGGGATTCTAGAACTGGATAGTTATGTATTTGAGGATGTCCACGAGTATGTACATAGAGCAGATACTTTGAAATTCAGTAGTTTCAGAAGTGTAGGCTATATGAACAACACTTATCCCTAGCCAGAGGGGAAGTGGAATAATCACATAGGAGACATTGTAACAGTCAGCTGTCAAAGTTACTTTCCTGTCAGTACTAAGCTTATTTCTCGTGTTCTCATATGAAACAACTGTTACAAAGAATTGAAAATAACTTTATTGTATACATGATTCCCAGTTACATTATCTGCTTTTTCCTTAAAAGTCCATTATGATAATAGCATGAAAAAAAAAGAGAGAACTCTTACGGAATGGGGGAGTTTAACTCTATTATATTCAGTCTTAGCATGCAGGGTTTTCCCAAATTCATACACATAAAGAATATCATAAATATTAACTGGACATCTTTTCCTTGACTGCTTTCTTAAAGCTATAATTTATGCAGCAGCATTATAATCATTCTCACTCTCAAAATCCTTCTGTTCGCTAGTTTATAAAATACAATTCTAATTGACTACCTTGGTGGCTAACTTGCAAAAGCTATTACATTGCTTCTGGCTTCTGGTTTTCTTCTACTAATATGGATTTACTTGGAATCCAAATTATACAAAGTATTGCTGCATAATTTGACTTTGTACTTACTGATGTCATTATTTACCATTTATTATGTCTATAATGCATAAAGCACATAACATGAATAAGCCATTAGTTTGAACTGTGGCTTTGAGTATGTTAGTTTCTCATTTGTCAAATAAAAATCTACATGACATGAAAGCTTTCATCCTAAAATTCAAAAATAACATTATTGATAATATAATGATATTATACTTACCAGATGTGTTAGTGAATTATTGAGAGTTTTAACAGAAGTATTCTTTGTGTGCACATGCATGTCCTGTATGTCTACCTGTAATTTACCTTCACTAATAAAAATCTTTCAAGTGATAGTGTAAATTACTCTTCTCACCTTCTCAACACAGGCTCATCCCTTTCTCAACTATGGTCTAAGTTTCCTCACCAATATTTCTCAGAAAAATGTTACTAAGGTTATCAATAATCTCCATTTCTAGCCATCTTTTAAGGAAACTCAACTATCGCCTCCTTTGGAAATAGTTTTTCTCACTTTCTCTTGTTTAGCACTTCCTCTCCTTTATCACCTTGTCCAAAAATCTATAGATTGGATTCTCTGATTACTTATTTGCCTCTCCAGGGAAATTGTAAACTCCTCCATGGCAAGGCACTTGCCACTGGTCTTACTGTCTCAATCCTATCATATTATCTCCATCATAATTCATTCTCAAAAGTAGCTGTTTGTTGAACATACATACATTTTTATATAAAGGAGAGCACGTCGGACATATTTATATTTGTACTTTTCTATTCTTTGTTCTTCGTTTTACAAAAGTGTGGGAGCGGGTATGATACTGCATCAGTTCGTTGAAACAGTTTTTGGTGTTATCTTGTAAAACTGTATGGACCATACACGGATGCCTAGCCCAAACTGCCAGTATGAAGTGCAGGCCCAGAACAGGAGTGCTGACCTCCGGACATCACGGAGAAGATGGACGGTACAGTCTGAAAGCACCACGCAGGCGCACAGAACGCTGTGTGACCTTAGCCCTCCACGTCAACTTCCGGCCTTGCTAAGGGCAACGACGCAAGGCGAGGCCCAGCACGGAGACCGGAGACCAGAGACCGTTGTATAGATACAGGTATTTTCCAAAACTCACAAGAATTTTGTGTAGTGCTTCCTTAGGGGTGGGTTTCCTGGTGTCGATTTCGAAGTAGGGCTGGTCCCTCCAGTGTGGAATCGGGGCGTTTTACATAACTATACCTCGCTATTAAAGACAGGATAGTCACCCCGTGCATCAACGCACTTCCATTTTCTCTTCTTTTAGGGCCCTTATTTTCTCCCACGATGCAGCGAGCTTTAGAGCAAGCTTTGGATCGTGCGGACTATGTCATTGAAAGCGCCCAACAGAGACCCCCTAAAAGGAAATACTCATCTAGTGGGAGACAAACTCTCTATGAAAAGCTGTATGACATATATGTTGAAGAATGTGGGAAAGAGCCCGAGATTACGGAGGAATTAACGAGCAATGTGAACTTGTTAGAGAAGCTCATTAAGAGAGAGTCATTGCCGTGTTTAGTAGTCAACCTGTACCCAGGAAGGGAGGGCTATTCGCTGATGCTCAAGGGAAAAAATGGTTATTTGGAGACCGTTCAATTGCCTTATGAAGAAGGAGAATTACTTGAATACATGGATGCAGAAGAATTACCTCCTATTTTGGTGGATATCCTGGAAAGTGCTCCAGTTAACCTTTTTCACTGTGGGTGTGTCATAACAGAAATACGGGACTATAGGCAGTGCAGTAATACGGAAGGCCCCCGTTACCAGAGCAGGCATATTCTCTTACGTCCAACGATGCAGACGTTAGCTTGTGATGTACAGTCCATAACCAGCGATAACCAGACATGGACCCAGGATGACAAACTTTTGCTCGAGAGCCAGCTGATCTTGGCTACAGCCGAACCACTGTGTCTTGACCCCTCTATATCAGTAGCCTGCGCCGAAAACAGGCTGCTCTTTAACAGGCAAAAGATGAACACTCACCCGATGAGAAGGAACTTCAAGCGGTATTCTACAGCCTCCCTGAATCGCGAGCAGGAGCTGCCTCATCATCGTTCACTCTCTCCTGAGCTAAGAGTATGGTCTTCTTGCAAAAGAATCAGAGAAAGTCAAGCAAGTCAGCAGTATGACCTCAAAATTACCAAAGCAAATTGTGTAGATATGTGGAAACGGCGGCCCTGTGAGTTGGCGGTCCCTTCTGAAGTGGATGTGTTGAAATACGCTAAAGGGAAGAGGTCTGTCCAATGTGATGACTCACAACCAACAGTCTGGCCAGACCTCGAGCTAAGAGATGATTCTTTGTATGGATATGAAGCCGGCGATCAGTCCCAGGCAACAAAGCAGATCTTCCTGCAGTCACTTAATGATCCATTTATCTCTGGAAAAAGGCCATGTAAAACATCCAGATGCCTGAGACATATGACTCCCCACCACTCCTCCACAGATGACCATTTGAGTAGTTTCCTGCCTTGGTTAAAGACTGATACTGGAAGGGTCATCAGTTGGTCTGAGAATGTGGCCCAGAAGAACATCAAATGTCCGGTCAAGATAAGCCCCAGTCCCAGTGCCTCAGCCAGTCTGAGCCGACCTCCTGTGGAAGACACAGAACAGCCTCAGGCCATGCCAGGTCAGCCCTCAGCACTGGGGAGGGGAGTCCAGCACGCACATTCAGCCATCAAACTGCCCTTAATCTCAGGAAAGAGTTGCTTGGGCAACAGTCTCCTGCCACAGCGGGCAAGCAGCTTTTGTCGATCTCCATTTCCTGCTCTTGCTTCTAAGCCACCAAGTCTCTCCCAGAAATCCTCCTCCTCCATGGAAGTGAACCGAGTTAGCACACTTCCTGCAGCCACCCTGTCCTCTGCCAGCTCATCACTGAGAACCCCAGCCATCCAGGTCAGGTCCAGCCCTGGTGTTAGTGTCATCAAAGTGGTGGGCCCTGTTGGTGTAGCCCAGAGTGTGGTGAGAGGTTCCAACCCCTCTATAGCTGGGACCTCCGCTCCTGCGGGAGTCACGCCCAGCAGCCTGCCCTCAGGAGGCCGGCCACCAAATGCACAGCCCACTGCATCACAGGCTTCTTCTCAAGGGGGTGGTCAGTTGGTTTTAAAACCTGCTTCAAATCTCATGCCTTTAACTCTAGTCCAGCTTCCACCAGGTTCGCTCATTTTGAACACCCAGCAGCAGCCACTGCCTCAGTTGCAGCCATTGTCTAAGCCGCAGCTATTGCCTCAGCCACAGCCTCAGCCACAGCCTCAGCCACAGCCTCAGCTACAGAAGCAGCAATGGCTCTATCAGTTAATTCCACAACAACAATTTCAGCAACCTACAACTGTTCATCAACAGCCAGTGTCACAGGTTTTAAATGCACAAGTTACGACCAGTCAAGCAATGGTCTTACCTGCTCAGCAATCTGTTTTAATTAATGTCAATGGAGTAGGAAATTTTCTGCAGCCCCAGGCAACTGTGTTGTCTCAGCTTGGCTCTGCCCAGCTAAGACCTGTGCAAAGCCTTCCCCAGCAGGGCATCCTGCTTTCTCCTGTCTTCCAGCAGCAGCAGCAGCCCCAGCCTCAACCCCAGCAGATACAGTGTAGAATCTTGCAGCAACCCATGGCTGTGGCAACAGGAGCAGCCCGAACAACTCAGCCACCGCAGCAGCAGCAGCAGCAGCAGCAGCAGCAGCAGCAGCAGCAGCAGAGGGGCCAGCAGACAGCAAGCAAGTCAAAGGGTAAAATAAATAGAGGCCCACCCACCATTCCCAAATCTTGAGTCTTGCATTACTTTTTTCTCCTTAAAAAACAAAAACATGAGAGCATTGAGTCAAAGGGTTTCTTAGTTTTCACTTCATTTTTGTCTTTAATGTGTCAGTATTTTATATTGCTAGGTATACAAACTATACAGAAGCACAGCCCTATGCTTGTTAAATAAAAACAGGGAATTAATTTAATGGGAAAAAGTGAATGGACTATGACTAAAGCCACCATGAGGTCAAAATCCCAGCTTTGCAATTTACTAACCTTAAGCTTATTTCCTAACTTCAGTGAATCTACATTTCCTTATCTGCAAAATAGTAATATGTATTTATTAAGTTTATTATCAAGGTTAATGTAAATAAGATATATTAAATGTTGGAATTTAAAATACATTTAAATTAATTTTTAATTAATAAAATATTAAATACTTGAAAGAAAGAAATATACTTAAGCTGAAAATAAACTATAGTAATAATCTTAGTACGAATAGTAGTTTTGTTACATTACATAAAAGTCAGCCTTAGAATCAATGGCAAATATGCCATGGAAAATATTTTTTTGTAGTAATAAATTGTTATTTATTTATTTATTTGAACAAGGAAATTTATTTCTTTAAAAAATACACTAGTCTTTTAAAAATAAGTAAGGAAATTATTTAGATATAGATATACAGACAGATATAGATGACAGATGATATAGATATAGATAGATATAGATATAGATATAGATAGATATATAGATACACATTTAGATTTAGATTTAGATCGATAAAGATATATAGATTTTAATCCTCTATTAATAAACAGTAACCCTTTTACTCTATCTAGATGCTCCGCATGGTGAATTCTGTCTCATAAAACTGGATGCATTAGGCACTGGTAATTCATTCTTCAGTAATTGAGAGATGATTTGGATATATGACTCAATATCATTTGCCTGACAATATTCTTCAAATACATTATTCATGTGGTGCTTATTATTTTGCAAACACTTCATAATATACAAATGCACCTGCTGTCTGCCATTCATCTTGCCTTTCTATTCTGTCTCAATTATTTTGTCCCCATCAGAGAGGATAATAATCACAAGAGAGAAAAGGGACACGTCTCTTGACTTATAATGGACAAGTGCATGAAAAATGATAAGTTTAGATGAGCTGATGAAACAAATTACAACAGGGAATTATAGGAAAAAAGAATGAATAATTGTTATATGGAAATATCTTTAAATATATCTGCTAATTAAAAATGATTTCTGTAGCTTCTAAACAATATAGTTTAGGATAATATTGACTAGATCAAACCTCCCACACCAAAAAAACTTGAGTAAATTCCTACATGTGGTTAATACTTTTAAAATATTTTATATGTAAATGTAAAGATTTATATCACTCAGAAATGTCACCGTCCTGGTTTTCTAGAATTGAATATTGCTTGAAAAGAATGAGCTATTGAAAACATCGGAAAAATAATTTTGTTAAATATTTATTTTTGTTGACTTTATTTCATTGTAATGGTATTTTCTATTTGAGACATCCCCTGGAATGACTGGTAAACACCTTTCACTTAACATGTCTAAAATAGCATGACATTCATTGTTTTCCCAAGGCTATCAGAACCTTTACTGTTTGGTATTAGAATAATTCACGAAGTAATGGGATTAATTACCAAGCAATTTAAAATAATTTAAAAAACAGAAAATCTCTGTGCACCCTTATCATCCCTAACTACTTCTACTTCTACTTGTGGACTTTGAGGAATTCTCAGAGAAATTCTCAGACTTCCTTTCTTTGATTGATTAGTTATTTTATTCTTAATGGCCTGTCCCATTCCCATTTCGAGTCAGAAAGCAAACAAAGTGAAATAAAATTCTACCTTGGTGAATTATCTTGTATCAAAAATTCAAGTTCCACAGTACTACTTCCCCCATCCCTATAGTACTCATAATCCCTTCAGTATTCCTATTTAGCACACAAAACAGGCTGAAATAATCCAAAGGCATGCCAATCACTCATTTTTGTTTCATTTTTTCCCTATTTTATAAGCATCTCTTCATTCTTTTTTATTAATGTATAGTTAAAAGACAATACAATATTCTGTTAGTTTCGGGTGTACAGCATAGTGATTCAACATTTATATCCCTTATGATGTGATCACCACAAGAAGTCCAGTAACCATCTGTCACCGTACAAAGTTACTGATAATATTGACTGTTTTCCCTATGCTGTACATCACATCCCTGTGACATTTTTTTTTTTACACCTGGAGGTTTGTGCCTCTTATTCCCTTTAACCCTTTTCACCTATTCACCTATTTTCCCACGCCCCTCTCCCTTGTGGCAGCCATCCATTTGTTCTCTGTATATGAGCCTGCTTCTGTTTTATTTGTTCGTTCGTTTTTGTAACAGTAGGACCACCATCCAATTTAAGGTAATAGTATACAAAAGTTGGAGGTAGAATGAGTCTTGACTCTAGCAAATGGGTTTATGATACAGTATTCCCATCTGTGACATTTCTGACATGTCATACTACTTTGTCTTATATCCTTCCCTGCATCTGCATACTCTGCGGAATTAAGTTAAAACTATTTAGTTTGGCAAGAAGACCTTTTTTCATCTGGATTTGGCCTGTCACTCCTTCCCATCTCCTAGCACTTCTCCATTCATATCTAGGCTCTGGCAGTACTTAACTATTGATGCCTCTTGTGTGCCATGCTCTTCCTCACTTCCAAGTGTTGGTGGAGACCCTCAACCAGGAACTCCTTTCTATTCTCTGCTCATCAGTTAATACTCAGCCTAAGCCCCACCCCTCTGGAGTCTGAGTCTCTTTCCATATTATCCTCTATTACAATACATTTCAAACTATTTCACAGGGTTATTTGCAGATCAAATATGATAGCAAATATAAAGAAAAACAACAGTTGAAAATGTACATCAATATAAGTACACTTTTCAGAATTTTTGTTTATTTTTTCAAACATAGATTGTATAACTTTGCATGCATTTATAGGATATTAGTATTTTTACTGGAATGATTAAAATTTTATTATATACATGTAATTATATTTATGTATATAAATTATAAATACATGTAATGTAGATTTGTGTTCTCTAAGTTTTTGTGTTGAATATCACAATTATCTTTTAAAAACATCAAAAGAGTATTAATGAGAATTATTATTGTAAAAATAGGTTATATGAAATAATTGTACTTTTATCAGTATTTGAATATAATTTCTTTTTAGGCAGAGAAACAAATAATTATTTTATTTTAAGTTATTCTAATTTAAATAAATAATGAATAAATAATACTTGTATGTAAGAAACAAGAAATTTAAATACAGCTATTTTGTCTTCTTGGCTTTGGATCAAGAAAATATTCCTGAAGTTAAGATTCAGGTATAGGTCGTCCTGATGAGCTGTTAACAGAAAAGTTTTCTCCTGCGAAATTCCAAGGCCAAACTGAAGAACAAGATACTCTTTTTGATTTCAAGTTACTCAATTTCTAGTGCATGTATATTTCTTAAAAGTTTTGAATTCTTGGCATATACTTAATTCATGCAAATAAAACTATGTTCTCCTGTCTCTGTTTACCTGTTATTGCATCATGTGATAATGGCTTGATGGAGTCTTATTAGATTGAGGTGCTGTGTTTGGGATGACAGAACTTAAAAACTTGTGATGGGAAAATGGTGAGTTATTTAATGAGCAGGGTTTCAGTTATCAAGATGAAAAAATTCTAGTGATTTGTTGCACAACGATGTGAACATACCTAACGTTACTGAACTATACAGTTAAAAAGAAGGTGGTAAAAATTTTATGTTATTTTTTTTTGTCACAGCTAAAAAATTAAAGCAACAACAATAAAACAGATGTGGCATATAAAACACTTCATTTTCAGGGGCCTTAGGGGAACCTTAGCCACTTATGTGCTCATAGCACAGTGGTTCGGAGCCCAACCCTCTGAAGCCAGACTCTAATTTCCAAACCTGGCTCTGCCACTTACTAGTAGTGGGACCATAAGCAAGTCACTTAACTTCTCTGTGTCTCAATTTTTTCATCTGCAGGATGGATATATTTAATAAGACTTTTCACATAGTTGTTACAAGGATTAAAGAAGATAATATTTGTAAGCTGTTTAAACATTCCATAAAATAAATTCTCCAGAATAACTGAAATGGAGGGGCTATTCTCACCAAATTTAAAGGATATGTTTTAGATGATCTAACAATAGATCTGCAAACATGAAATCACTCTGGTGAGCAACAGGGACCACCTGGAAGTGGTGCTAATTCTCCAATGCAATGCATCAGCATTGATTTTTTTTTAAATGATGGGGCATTGGTTTCCTGAGGCTTTGAACACAGCAAACAAATGGTACTTTCTAATATAAGCCCCATACCCAACATGCCAACATGACACCCCCTGAATTGCAAATTAAATTGCCTCACATGACTCACTCCACATAGCTCACTTCAGTGTAGGTGGCTGTTGGATTTTATATATTTAACGACACGATGATTCTCCCTGGCAGAGGGAGAAGGCCAGTGAGCCAGCACAGTGTTTCAGAGTTGAAGAGAGCCTGTGGATACAGTTGTAGGCACCAATCAAAACCATCGGTCCTCAACCACTCACCTTAAATGTTTAACAGCAACTAAAAAGGGGTTGCCGTACCTTGCATTCATTCATTCATTCCCAGATATTTATCGAGCACCTATTACAGGACAGACTATATCAAAGCCCTAAAGACAAAGCAGTAAATGAGAGAGAATATTTTTAAAAGCTTACAGTCTAGTACATTAAGAACAAATAAATATTAACAAAGTAGAGAAAACTCTAGCTTGGCTTTCAAATCAAATTATATTTATCAAGCACAATTCACGCATTAACCTTTTTATTTTGTATATTTCAAGACTATGGCATTCAATGATAATTTTAAGAAACACTGCAATTTAGGATTTAAAATGAAAATAGCAACAGACCTCCAGATGTAGTGTTGACATAATATCACTTTTTTATCACTTGCCCTCATTTCAGCTTAATAAGCTCTCTTGGCTCTCATCTTTCAATGTTTAATCCAAAGCAATTAAACTGATATGCAAATGCAATTTCCATTGCTTTAAGAGTAACACTTAACACACAATTTCATTATAATATGCAACTAGAATGTTTGTAAAATGATCGGTTCATTTTTATTTTTAAAATATGTGCTTTCCTTGCAACGTATGCTTATAAAATCTCCATGCACACAAATTTTATTTGATAAATGCCACATATATATTTGTCTTATATACTGAACACAAAGTCAATACCATGTGATATTCCTATTTAAAAGCCTACTATTCCTTTGTTCAGTCTCTATAGAAATATTTTAGTTAATAAATTATATTGGCAAAAAGTACAAGATAAACAGAAAATAACAAAGTGTGTGTATGTGAGTGTGTGTGTGCATGTGTCAGGTAATCTGTGTTTTAGGATTTAGTTCTAAGTAGGAAATCAGAAGGTTATAGTGGAAATGTCAGATATACTATATGAGAATAGACTCAATTAGTTAAGCTTGTATGGTAGGTTAGTTGTATTAATGGTATCAGTTCTTCAGTTCTACCCATATCCATACCCTTTGACATGTAATCCCCTCTCTGAATTTGATTTGCTTAGGCCAATGGGATGCTAGAAGTCATAAAACAGTGGCTAAATCAATACTTACACATCTCTTTCTCTTTTGTTGTTCTATTGCCATTGACATGAGAACATGCCTGAGCTAGCCTCTGGAGGATGAAAGTCTCAAAGAGCTAGATTCTAGCCTCCACACCCCAGTTATTTCATCCGAGGCCCTCCTAAATCAGTCAACAAGTAGTTGACTTCTAGAGAGGAGGTCAGTTGTATTTGCTAGGTTTAGGAGACAGTACAATTTCTCATCTCTGAGAGTTATTTTTTAATCTAATCAGTTGGGAAAACACACTGTATAGGATGGTACATATCACTGTCTTAAGATTTAATAGATTTTCTATTCACCATTATAGACATATATTCAATAACACCCTTAAACAATAAGAGGTTTTAGAAAGATACTCTATTAAGGAGAAAGATGTATCAGAATTTGAGCATTTCTTCGGAAAGAAAATTATTCTCAATTAAAAGCTTTGGTCTGGTAGCTAAAGAACCATTTGATGGGTAAATTGATATTAACAAAAATCTATATTAATCTCACACATTCACACAATAAATATTTATTGAGGAAGTACTATGTGCTAGTCATTGTCCAAAGTTCTAGGATATAAAATGGATAAGCTTTTGAATCTTTATTTAAGTGTTTTACTTGGTAAACTCAAACAAAAAAATCCTTAATTCGACCAAATACTATAAACACAATGATATAAAATTTGGCATTACAAAATGTGTTTTGTCAGAAGTAAGTTAAAAATATTAAATTAAAAAAAAAACAAATATAAAAGAATGAAGTCTGTGAGCTAAAATTAATCTGGATTTAATTTTATTTAAATTTTGACTCCTATAATTATTTCCTGACTAATCTCCTTTATCTGTGACCCAAGGCTTATATGGCTAAAAACCATCTAAGTGAATCTAAAAACTTGCAGTTTTAGCATGATCCCAAGACACACAGTTGACCATTTTACAAAACCCTGAATTGTGGAAACTCTTATCTCCTGTTGGGAATGTTCAGGGATTTAGAGTCTAGGAAAGGTGAAGTAGATGGGTTCAAATCCAAGCTCCACCGTTTACTAGTTGCCTGACCTAGGTCAGCTATTTAAATTCTTTAACTTATTACTATGTGTGTGTACACACACACACACACACACACACACACACACACACACACAATTCCAGAGTTGTATTACACTGCATATGGTTTTTATTATTGGAATTATCAATAGCTCGCAGATATGTTTTTTTCCTCTGATTCTGTGGCTCCATACCAAATTTTCTTACCTATACTGAGAATATAAAATGCAAAAAGGCCAAAAGAATTTCAGCCAATTAGCATAACGGTTTACCTCACACACATTCCTTTTTATTTTGAAAATTACACCTGAATTTGCAAATTAGATTGTTTTAACACCCAAAAAGAAAGAAATAATTATTATTTGGGGTTATAGCTTTATGCCACAAGTATTTCCTGCCTGTAATCAATGGAGCACATCAAAAAGAAAAGCATCTTTAAAAAGTATAGCTGGCAAGGCTAAGTAAATTGTTAGGATACAGATGACCATTTAGAATTATATAGTCTACTTGTTACATTCTTTCTAGAACTCTTTACATGCTGTTCCCACCCCATGGGTTCTTCTCATGTCTTCAGATATAAGACATATATATCTTATATATTATATATATTATTATATATATAATAGTACTTAATTATATGTATATAATGTATATAATTATATGTATATAATTAAATACAATTATTATTGATTAATGATGGTTTTCTAAATCCCAAGCTCTGCACAATCAATAAAGTTATCATCATCATCATTATCACTTATCTTTCAAAGAAGTGTGGCACTAGTCTTAATCTGGCTTAAATTCATGCTAGCCTAATAAAATGAGTTGGGAAGTTCCCCACCCCCCTTTATTTCTAAAACTTATAATAAAACATTAGTTTTCTTTTTCTGAAAAAAAAAAAAAGAGTATGGCACTGTAGAAAAATTAATAGATTATCACTTAGAAACACTGAGGTTGAGCGCCATCTGTATCAGTGTACTGGTTGCTTTGGCAAGTCTTTGCACTCCAGAGCCTCTTCGTCCTAGTACGTAAAAAGTAAGTAACATTATCTGACCTAACTCACTGGTTTAGTACGAGGATTACAGCTAAAATGCACATGAAAGTAAATAAATGTGTAAGACTTTCAAAAACAATAAAGTTATGTTACTAATTTTCTATGAGTCTCAATTTCACCTGTAAAATAGCAATAATTTCTACCTCATAGGATTTTCTGAGGATTCAATGAGAAAATATATGCAAAACACTATAATGCCAGAGACAGAGGAGTAGCTCAATAAATGATTGATCTAAGCAATTTCAAACATTTAAAACAACTTAGAAATTTAGAAAAAAAGAATTATTTATATACATTATGTATACATTTTTTCACATATTATAATCCATAATAAAATCAAATCGTATACCCTCTTTCATTTCTGGTACATCAAACTGTTCCAAGTGAGAAAGAAAAGCAGGGAAAGAATCTAATGTGAAAATAACACAGTAAGATTCATGCTTTCTCTGATTCTCCCTATTATCTTCAGATAAAAAAAAAAATTATAAAGTATCAGATGTCTTATTATTATCTTTCCACACCTCTATTGTTTCTGAGTATTGGTATGATGAGTAAATGTACCAAGAACATCCTTTTGAGGTCAAAAGATCCTTTGTTATAGTCCATATCTGATCTTTAGTTCTAAGAGAAGATTATGAACCAGTCTTGATTTATGCAGTCCATAGTCAAATGTTCATTTATTGACTTTAAAAAAATATATATCTGAATACAAGATAGAATTCCCCAAGATTAACACAGGTTCCTGTGCCTCTAGTTCTCGATCATTCCTTCCTGTCTTACCTCTAATCAGCTTATATCTCATAACCCCTTCCTGCTTTGGTCAATCATTTCAATGTTCTCTTTCTAACCATGAGTTTCTCACTACATCTTTTTATTTTATCCAATCTGCCAAGTCCTCACTTTTTCTCCAAAAGTCATGCATTCATTTTTAAATCACACAGTCAAATCATCCAGAGGTTTTCTTAAAGATTATTTTCTGTAGAATCCCTTTCACATTAATGAAAACAACTATTTCAAGGTGTTTGAGGTTGATATACATTGTCTGAAGGAAAAAAAAAAAGTTGAAATGGAGATTAGAAATAAAGCTGCCAGTAGCAAGAAAGTAAGGTCAGAGAATGAGAATTATGTCCAAGAAATCTGAAATGTTAAACAGAAAATGTGGTTGAGAAAATTCTTATATAAGAAACAGTGAGGAAGTTGGAATTCTAGTAATATCGCAAGATAAGTTATTTGGACCAAGTCTCCCAATGAAAATAAGTAAAACAACTTGATTTTTTTCCCCAAAATCAAATAGTTCACAAGATTCCTAGGCCAAAATCTAAGTAAAACCAGATTCAAAGAGTAAAGCAGCCCACTGAAGACAGTTTCCTGAGAGCATTTACTGGACCTAATAATCCCAGTTGTCATAACCTAGGTTTAATGGGGGCATAGATCCAGTAAATCTAAGGGTTACATCCACAAGAAAATGATGAAACATAACTCGACGTGAACCCTCCCTAACCCTTACACGTCCTTAAGGCAGATTTACAGCACAACTTAGAAAGTCTCAAAAAACCTCAAGCTATGAATTTCATTTAATTGACAGTGATCCCAGAGTGATCATACCTTAGGTACCTGCCACAACAAATGGAAATCCTTTCTAGAAGATCTCCCCTTCACCCTAGGGCTCACAGAATTCCCCAAAATAATATTTCAAGCAAAATGATCAGGTTAAAAAAATGAAAACAAAAACAAAAACGAATCACAAAAGGATAAGGTGCCTTGAGAAAGAATCATGAGAAAGAACAGAGAACAGCTCTCTCTCTACTCTCTATAGTGAAACTATAGAAATTAGCTTTATCAATCAGCGACTTTAAAACAAAGAAATAAAAGACAAGCATAAAGCATATAAATATTTTTAAATCACAAAAATTACCTAATTTGAAATAGATAATTCTTAGAACTTCCAGAAAAGAAAAAAATATATATATAATAAAATTAAAAACATGAGGAACAGGTTTAATACCACATTAAATATAGCTGTTGAGAGCACAGAAATAAAGCATACAGTAGTGAGGAAGTGGGCAGTCAATGAAAGAGGGGAGTGCCCGCAATCTCCCCTAAACCCTTCTTTACTCAGGGTGAGCCATGACAAACGGGAATATTCTTTATAAATAGGGATGTATCTTGAGGGTCACAGATAATAGTAAGTTAGCTTTGGTAAGAGCACAAATGTAATGACACCAAGGCCACAGATCTCTAGATTGCATTACTGGCCTTGATTATCCTTAAAACGAATGTTTTGCTGCCTATATAATGGAGAGGAAGAAAATCCACTTTTAGAATAAAAGCAGAATGTTCACCATATATGTTAGAGGTTTCTTCTCAAGAATTTAATTATACAATTCTTTTCAATATGGAATTTAATGCAAAAAGCAAAAAAAAAAAGCTATATTTTTATACTGTAACTAGACTTTCAGAGAAAAATAACAACCGAGCACTAATTATACACCAAACAAGGTACTAAGTGTTTTATGTAAATCTTCTCAACCCTCAGCAATATCCTAAAAAGAACTCATTAACAATCTCTTTGACACTTAAGGAGATAGATTAAGAGAGGAGAAATAAACTGTAAATAATATAACAGGATTCGAACTCAGGTCTGCTGAGCCCAAGCTCTTAACACCAAAAATAGTGTTATTTTATATAAATAAATTCAGATTAAAACAGCAGTGTCATCTAATTTAAAAAAAAAAAAACACGCTTTTTATATCTATACTACTTCAATGAAATTCCCCTCAAATTCCTTCCCAGACCTTTGACAATTTATTCTCAAACTGGAAGAACACTGCTAGGGTAAAGGACTCTATCCAAAACATAAGTTTGTCAGCGCCGAGCTGATCGAGCAGGGAAGGTTTCAGTGGTGAGACGCCTAGTTGGAAGAATGCACGAGGGGCTGACATAAGAATGAAACGGCAAGCACCAACTTTATTGTGGGGAGCGTGCTTCTATTTCGGGGAACACTCTTCTGCTTCTGCTCTTCTGCTCACCACAGGACTGCATGGGCCCCACACACATCAGAGTACAACAGAGGCATTCAGCCACGCATGCGTGATACAATAAGCTGAATAATGTTTACATATTTTAGGCACAGGTGCCCTAGTACACTGATGTAACATTCTAAATTCAGGGTCCTATTCCCAGCCGCAAGCCTAGATCACAGCCAGACCTGGGTCCAGCCAGGCCTGGGACTCACAAAGTTGTTTACCATTCTACATTGTGAACAATATCTTAAATGGGTATATAGAAGGCAAGCTGATAAATTCGCTCAATTAGGATCTAAAAAATGATGCAGGTTGGTGTGATGGTCAACTATAACAAGGCAAACTAACATCAGCAAAGGAAAGAGCCTCCACATGTTTACACAGCCAGCTACACATTAACAGACATCAGTGGCAGCATCCTGACCATGAGCCAGCTGGGGGATGTATACAAACTGATTTTAGCTATAATTTTAAGTAAGAATATTTATACCAAGGGCGGGGCTAAGCTTGTCCTTTTCCATGCTAGTTAGACCCAAAGATGGTGATGTTAACTGGAAATGATGTCATATGAACCACTGTAAGAACTAGAGATATTTAGCTAATAAAAGAATACAGGAACATAACAAGGAGAGAGAGGTGACAGAGTTAGATGTGGTCCCAGGCATCTGTCCATAGGGAGACTCCAATGATTCCTGTCAAGGATTCTTAAATTCAATTTTGCATGTTAGATTTATTGAGCTTAGAACCCACTCAAGTTTTAGTCTGTATTTTCTATGCATTTATTTATACCTCAGAAAACTCTAGCAAGGATCACAGCCAGAGAAAGCATAAAGATATTATACTGTCTCTGAGCACCATTTATACTCCCTGCATTACTGGAAGAGTTGGCTAACCAGAGACATTATAGCTTTCTTAAAATATCAGAAGAGCTTTTCTAAGAACTGCAATTGCTCTAGGGTAGGGTTCCAAGATATAGATCTTGGATCAAAAGAAAGGAACTTTGGAGAGCTCAGAATAAAGACATTTCTAACTGAATGGTGCAAACAGAAATGCCTGCCTTATGGCAGAACTCAAAGTTCAAATATAAGATTGACAATCATTTGGCAGCTACGGGGAAAAGGCACGTTAAGATGAGTTCACAGGACTAAACGAGCTACAAAGGCTCCCTCCCCCAAATCCCAAATCTTTTTCTCTTTACTCTCTGCAGAACTTGCACCCTCATTTTCATATACTTGTTTGAAACAGGCATCCTCAAATTTCTTCTAGCGTCTTAAATCCATTCAGTTAAAGACTAGAATATATCATCTGCCCAATTTCCTGTTTCTATTCTGATACCACATTATCCTAGTCATCCAAGCAGGAAACCAGTCATTATGGGCCCCTCCCTTTCCTCCTCAATCAGTTGCTAAATCATGTGGATTCTGCTTTACACAATATCTCTCACACCCACCCCCTCCTTTCCAGTTCTTTCCCACAATCCTAGTCAAAGCCTTCACTATTTCTCACTTAGGCCATTTGGTAATGAGCTGTTAACTATTATCCCTCCCTCTGATCTCACCTCTGTTCTATTTATCTAATATATGACAGCCAAATCAATTTTTTTCTCAAAAGTAGGCTGGATGACACATCTCCCTCTTCAAAATTCATTACCTCCTACAGAATTAAGTACAACCCACTCACAATGGGATATGATCTAAAAGCTACATTGAACTTTTCCATTTTCTCTCACTGTGATCATAGGTGCAAGGACCTCTATTTCTGCTAAAGCTTTTGATTTGACATCCTTGGATTTTTCTATCTCTTGATCTTATGTAACATTAATCCTTTGCCTGGAGTGCCCCTAATTTTCACCTTTGTAGTCAAAACTCATTTCAAACATTACCTACTCTAAGACATCTTTATATGTGTAATTACTCTCATTTATAATCTTTTATAGCCCTTTGTTTATGTTTTCTTTAGGCCACAATTTAATCTACTTTGCATTATAAATACTAGCATACTCAGAAGAATTCACCCCATTACACTTCAAAAGCCTTCAGCAAAAGGACTGTCTGTTACTCATCATTGATGCTCTGTAGCACCTGGCACAGTGTTAAGTGTTCAGTAAGTAATTATGATAGAACAATTAATACTGCCATTATATATATACATATACATATATATATATATACACATATATATGTGTGTATATATATATGTGTATATATATACACATATATATGTGTGTGTGTATATATATATATATATATATATATTTCCCTCTTGATTTTAAGTTGGCATCTCATAAAAATCTGACAAGTAAGTATATAATCCATATACAATCATCACTGCCACTGGACAAACCTGTCAAGGTGTTATTTTCTCCTGGAAATCAACAGTGAGTGTATAATATACCCCAAAGAAAGTAATTCCCGAAATCCATCAGCTCTCTGGGTCAAGCAGATTTATCACATTTGAAAATCAACTGTCTGCTTAAAACTCCCTTCCTTGTGGACATCTTTTTGGGGGAGCTTTATTTAACAAGTACAAATATATATATATAATGCTCACTAAGCTCAGGCATTGTTCTAACTTATAAAACTCATTTAATTTTATCATGTAGTTTGATATATAAGGTTCAATTCAGGGATGATGCTAAACATATCTTTTATGATGCCTGCTTAACTACATACCATTTTAAGTGACATTTTCCCATCGAGAGCACAGACTCAAGCTCAGCTGAAGACAACCGCATCTCCTACCCTACCCCTATTCCCTCCCACCCCCAACACACACACACACACACACACACACACACACACGACACACACACACACACACACATGCACACACACACCCCTCCCTACAATGAGGACAAGTGAGTTGGAACAGTGGTAAGCACTGCAGAGGGCAGAACAACAGCTCCTTAAAGATTTCCACATCCTAATCTCCAGAATCTGTGAAGATATTACCTTACATGGCAAAAGGGACATTGTTGATGTGATTACATTAAGGATCATGAGAGGGAAAGACTAGCCAGGATTATAAAGGTGTGCCCTATCTAATCACAAGGGTCCTTATAAGAGAAAGAGGTAGGTGCTATATTAATACTGACTATACCTGGGTAAGGGTCTTGACACCAGTACAGAAGAGAGAAGAAATGGTTCTGTTCTTCTTTGGAGACCTTTTGAGGTTTAAATCAAAGAACTAGCCATAATTAACATGAAGGAATATATTTTCATGATAACCCAAATAGCCAGAAAGTAACTTTTTATTTTAGAGGTAATATTAAAGAATGCAGAGAAAAGAAATATAAAACTCTTGCTAATTACCCAAGTAATTGAGTTAATAACATTTCATAATTGTTTGACTTTTAACATGATTTAATAATTTAAAGAAACTGTCATATATATGCATATGCACATATTCATATATACATTAAATTCTACTATATGCATTCACAAAATAAATCCTAGGTAGATTATACATTAAAATACTTTAAAAAAATCTAGAAATGTACCAGAGTTTAGATTCTGATCCGAGATAAGGAAGGCTGGAAGACTTTCTAAAATAACACACAGCATGGGGGAAAACGAGAAAAGATTGATATATGTATGTAACTTGTAAAATTAAAAAAAAATTAATAATCTAAGTTAAAAAAAGATAACACTCAAATATCCTCAATGTATAAAATCTACAAAGGATTAAAAAGAACAAGTTACAAAGTATCTATGAATCAATGAGAAAATAAAATAAATCAATATAAAATGGTCAAAGGCTATGGATAGACATTTCAAAGAGCAGAAAGATAAAATAGCCAATAAGTGTATGAAAACTTGAACTCACTAGAAATCAGAGAAATGCATATTAAAATAACACATTGATAGCATTTTCTCTTTTCAGTGCTTCTAAAAGATAGGAGTCCTTATAAACTTATATTCTGCTAGCAGGAAAATAAATTGGCACCGACATTTGGAGGGCAATTTCGCAGTATCTGTTAAAATTAACGACGCCTGTACCCTATGACTATCAGTTCCACTTCTTACTATCTATCTCAGAGAAATACTTGTTTATGTGCACAATGAGGCATAATCATGGATTATAACTGAAGCTTCGTTTGTAATGTTGTAACATTTGAACAATCCGAAATATCTACTAATAGGAAAATGGTTTAATAACATTTTTGTATAGTCTAACTATGGCATATTCTTCATCAATTAAAAAGAATGAGGTAAGCCTATAAGTGCTGACATAGGGAAACCTTCAAGATGTATGAAAATGATCTGCAAAGTAATTTACATTTTAGTAAAAATGTATGTGATTGTTTGTACTCTAGTCTTAAAACATGGTTACCGCTGCAGAAGTTAAAGAGTAGAGTACTGGCTAAGGAAAACTAAGAAGTTCTGTGTATATTTTATTTTTTATTATTTTTAATAGGAATGAATTTGTGTGTTTTACTTGTCTAATTAAAAACGCATAAATATTAAAAGTACTATTTTAAGAAAGGGAAATGAATCAAGGCAAATGTCTATGTATAATGAATAGCTAGATGAATAAATAGATACATGGGGCTTTTAAAATGTTCCTTTCCTGTCTATGGCCATGCTACCCTGAACGAGCCAGATCCAGTCTGATCTCGGAAGCTAAGCAGGGTCAGGCCTGGTTAGTACTTGGATGGGAGGTCATCTAGGAAGACCAGGTACTGTAGGCATAAAACAAAAAAATAAGGGACTGTAAGCTGACAAGTTCCTTGCAATCTGTGCGGTCAACCAAGGGTTGCCTCGACTAAAAGAAATAAAATAAAAAAATAAAAATAAAATTTCCCTTTCCTGTGAACATAAAATATTTCATGTTTATAATGATAAAACTTGATTAGGCAGAAGCAAATATGGACTTCAGTGTGGAAAAAAAGCCACTGAAAATAATTAATTTTATTGTTTTTAAATTTCAAAGATATATAATCTTCTCTTCCTATTTATTCTTATTAATTTTCATTAAATTACATTTCTAGTTGAAATGACATGACCAAGTCAACCACAAAAGACTAAGTGAAATCCCAGATCAGTGCAACTTTTTGAGCGGATTTACAACTTGCATTTGGAACAACAGAAAATAATGCATGTTACTAAATAATGAAAATAAAGTTATAAAAATGAAACATTTTCATATGCATGGCAAAGCTTTCAAAATACCTTCATGCAAAGCGTGCTAATAAATGTGAAATTTCATACTGTACTCGGCATCCTGTTCATTTGCATTAACCTACTTTTGAAGTGTCCCTAATGCAGAATTTTCTCCCTTGTTCTCCTACCTACACTGCAGTGTGTGTGTGTGTGTGTGTGTGTGTGTGTGTGTGTGTGTGTGTGTGTATGTACCAACTGTAAGTGGTGAATGAAAACTTAATTAAAAAAGAGTTTCTCACTGATGTTCGTTGGGAAAGTTTAGTGCTTAATTCAATGAATTTTATACACACAGACACATATACATATATGGGTTTTCTGATGTAAAACAGTACAAATCAATTTTTCCTCATAGAGTATCATGAGGTTGGCTTTCTCCTCCTGAAATTCATTGTGGAATGTTTTCCACCATACCTCTTTCAGAAAATGGTATTTCAAACTTTCAAGAAATTAGGCATTTAATAAAATCAATTAGATATTTCATTTCTTGAGTTTCTACTATGTGCTTAGTTCTATGGCATAATAGTAAGCACAAATATAGAATGTAGCCTCAGTTTTCTACAGGTTCTTTGGAAGCAAATGAAAATATTTACCTTAGTCCCAAGGAAAGGAGGATGCTTGGGCTAAAACAAAAAAGAGGGAACCAGTTGATTCATACCACTTATCTGTCCCTATCCTATTTACTCATAGGCTCACCGGAAAAAATATAGAAAATAAATAGAAGAAAGCGAAAATTACATAAAATTCTACCATGGGAGAAGACCATTATGAATAATTTGGCTATTTATTTTCTGTATTTTTCCAATGAGTTTATACTTTCTTTTAACAGAGGAAAAAAAGTTAAAGCTGTTTTTATTTTTAATGATAAATATAGGAGAGAAATCAACAAGTATATTATTTTGATTACTCAATTAATTAACACTTGTTGGCAGACAGTTTAAGAATTGTCATCTCCAGCAGGCACTGATGAGAGAGACCTCCTAAAGTAATGATGCCGAGCTGTCTAAGGGAGGTTTTCAGTATTAATCTGTTTGAAATTCTATTCCAGAAAATAAAAGGACTTCATTCTGTGTTAATTTTAAGACCTGTGACCCAGTTATGGTACCTTATTATCCTGTTTCTTTGACACTGTACAGTCAGTCCACTTGCTTTGTGCTTCTTTTAATGATGTTTACTTGAACTTAAAGAGAAATGTATTATTACCATCATTATTTTAAGCTGCATGTTAGCATAATTAGACAATTCAGGTGATACTAGCCTATATTCTAACTCATGTTTACAATTTAAAAACTGATGTATAATTAGAAAATAGACCAAATTAGCCTTCATACTGTGATGTGTGTCTGCCTTTTTCCACATCTTCCTCTGCTACCATCCATCCTTTGTTGTGACTAAGGAAGGTGAAGGCAAAGCTTCCCAACTGCATTACTAATGGCCAGATGCAAATGTACTTGAGTGATTCATCCTCAAAAAAAGTTCTGTTCTTGACCTCTCCATTTTATTCTGTGTTCTTGCTTTCCATAGTTTCAGTTACTCATGTTCAACCATGATCTGAAAATATTAAATGGAAAATTCCAGAAATAAACAATTCATCAGTTTTAAATTTTATGCCATTCTGAGTAGTGTGATGATTTATCACACTGTCCAGCTCTGTCCCACCTGGAATGTGAACCATCCCTTTGTGCAGTGTATCCCCGCTGTAAACACTACTCGCCCATTAGTCATTTAGTAACTGTCGTGGTTATCAGATCGACTGTTCAGTATCTCAGTGCTTGTGTCCAGGTAACACTTATTTTATTTAATAATGGCTCCAAAGTGCAAGAGTAGTGAGGCTGGCAATTCAAATATACCAAAGAGAATCCATAAAGTTTATATATGTATAGGGAAAAAAATAGTATATAGGGTTCAACACTACCTGCAAGTTCAGGCATCCACTGGGGCTCTTGGACCTTGAAAAAATCTGACACTATTGCTTTATGTTTAGAGATATACTTATTATTTACTTGTTTTCCCTACTGGAATCTAAGATTAATCAGGGCAAAAGCCATATTTTTAAAGTTCGCTATTTAATCTCTGATGCCTAGCTAAGTCCAGAAACATAGCAGGTTCTCAATAAATGCGTTTAAATGAATGACTTATTCTGGTCTTCAAGTTTAAGCTTCTATCACTTTCCTGTATTAGAAAGTTTAACCTGAAGCCACTATAAAAAAAAAAAAATTCTAGCAATCAGGTGCAACAGTACACATATTTCCATTTCCTTTTAAAAGATTTTTGAGCTTCTTTTCACTCCTAAAATTTTTCTCAATGCATTCACTGTTTTCATTTGAATATTAGCATATTCCATGTTCCAGTCCCCTCATTTGTCCTCCACTTCATTAATTTATCTTATTCATATAATTAAAAATTTTCTTCCTACCAAAATAACATTTTCTCCCATCACTCCAACTAAACTTTGCTTCTCAGAACCACCCCTGTATTGTTATATTGATATTTTTAAGTATATTAGTTGCTCATTTCCCTTTCACATGAAAGAAGTCCAGATTACAGATATGGTATGCCAGCTCCTTCCAGCTTTTTATTCTATTATCCTTATGTTATATGCCTTAGACCTAGAGCTCTCACCATAGTAACTGTTTCAGGAAGAAAGATGGGAAAAGGCTAAGAGTTAAATGAGTGCTTTCCCCCTGAACCAGTTCCTTGTAAGGAAATTGTCTGAAAACCCTATCCAGGAATTCTGAGAACTCACTGAGTGAAACCAGTGAGGAGAGAAGAGGAATGTAGTTTTCGTTTAAGCTGGGCACACTGCTATCCCAACTAAAATGAGGTTTATGACATAAAAAGAAATGAAGTACTGATAAATGCTAAAGCGTGAATGAACCTCGAAAACATCATGCTGAGTGAAAGAAGACAGACGCAAAATGTCACATAGCGTATGAATCAGTTTATATTAAATATCAAGAAATGGTAACTCTATAGAGACAGAAATCAGATTAGCAGTTGTTGGGAGCTGGGGAGAGGGTAAATGGGGATCAATAGCTTAACAGGTATGGCCGAGGCTTCCTTTTGGAAATGTCTGAAATGGTTTGGCACTAGCTAGAGGTGGTGGTTGCACGAAATTGTTAATGTGCTAAATGACGCTAAATTTTTCATTTTAAAACGGTTAATTTTATGTTATGTGAATTTCACCTCAATAAACTTTTTTAAAAGTAGGTTTTCATTGGTAAGGAAGAAGGTAACAAAGAATATTATGTGGGCAACCAGTAGACTCTGCTATTGCATCTATTTTTGTTTGGCAATTATTTATTTAGCACCTACTATGTGAAGGATGGCGGATAAAGTTACAGTACTGAAAGTGATTGACAAGTTTCTGGCCTTATAAGGGGCCCATAAATATGTGATGAGAGAAACATTAACAAATCTCAATTGAAGACATCCTACAAATTATCTGATCAGTAGAAAGTCTTCAAAACTGTCGAGGTCCTCAAAAACAAGAAAAAGCTGATAAACTGTCACAACCAAGAAGAGCCTAAGATATGATAGTTAAATGTAATGTGGTATCCTGAATGGAATTTTGGAAGAAGAAAAGGACATTAAGGGAAAACTTAGGACATCTGAATGAAGTATTGACTTCAGTTAATAATAATATATCGGTATTGGCTTATTGTGACAAATACACCACAATATAAATAGTTAATAATAGGGGAAACTGGATGTAGGGTACACAGGAACTCTCTGAACTAACTTTGTAATAATTCTGCATATCTAAAACACTTATAAAATAATTATTTTTTAATTTTATTTTATTATTTTACTTTTATTATGGTGACATTGGTTAACGAAATCCAGAATTTTATTTTCATAAAAAGGGCATAGAAGGGAGGAGAAGAAAATGGCATAGATGATAGAGGCTCTGTTCCTCCCTCTGGTGACCAAAGTTGTGATGGGAACAAGGAGCAGCAGCAAGGAAAAACTGCCTGAGATCTAGAGGAACAAGCCATACAACTATGGAGAAATCCAAGAAAGTACCCTGCAATGGCAGAAGGAGGATGGGGCGAGGACGCAGGGCTGCCCAGACCCCAGCAGCTGAGTGAGACAGAGGCTGTGGTGGTGGCAGACGCCTCTTAAAGGGCCATGTCAGCGAGCAGATTTTTGCAGTGACGGACCTGCTGGCTCTGAGCACCAGTGCCTGTTGTTCAACTGTGCACAGTGGGCACCAGGGACTTACAAGGAGACATTGTCGGAGTGAGGGCTGAGGCGAGACTCGCTCAGTACAGCTCAGCACAGAAGTGCCAGCTGTATCCATTGTTCTCTGTTGAGCCCTTCCCCTCCCAGTGCCCTGGACACAGTGCCGGCATAGCTACGACGTCATCAAACAGGATAACAGAGGTTGCTACGCCCAGTAGATTTCCCTGAAACCCCGCCTACCCCAACTCGCGGCCCCACACAAGCCACATCCAGGTGTATCCTCACTGAGTCAGATGTTCCTTGCTGAGACTCACACTGGTGGAGGCAGCTGGCCTCGGTTTCTGGTGTGGCCTTTTGAGGCAACTATTATAAGCACAGCATCTGTGGATTGCTTACTGAATCTTAACAGGTGTCCCCGAAGGGGTAGAGGCTTGGGATAAATTTGGCCTGCAGCTGAATTTCTCTTAGGACTGTGCTACTGGACACCTACTACACAAATCCACACTAATAAGACTGGGGGACTTAGGAGCTTTGCTTAGTACATAGAAACAGACACAGAAAGACAGCCAAAATGGGAAGACAAAGAAGCAGAAACCATGTGACAGAACAGAACAGAGATGTAGATATAATGGAATCAAGTAATCTAACAGATGCAGAGTTCAACATGCTAGTTATAAAGATGCTCAATGAACTTCCAGGAAGTGTAGAGAACTCCAACAAAGAGATAAAAATGGAAATGGAAATTAGAAAGAGGAACCAGTCTGAAATGGAGAACACATTATCTGAGATGGGAAGTATATTAAATGGAATAAACAAAATGAATAAAGAAAAGGATCAAATGCCCTATCTAGAGGACAGGAAAGCCAATCAGGACACTCAATTAGAATGGCAAGAAAATAGATGCCAAGACTATAAAAATAATTTAAGGAGGATATGGGACACTATCAAGGCTCCAAATATTTGTCTGATCGGCATAACAGGAGAAAATCAAGATGTTGATCAGCTGTTCGAAGAAATAATGAAGGAAAACTTCCCTAACTTGGTGAAGGAAATGGACAGAAAACCCCAGGAAGCTCAGAGAATTTCAAAAATCAGGGATCCAAAGAGGCCCACACCAAGACACATCATCGTTAAAATGCCAAAGGTTAAATACAAAGAAAGAATATTAAAGGGAACAAGAGAAAAACAGATAATTACTTATGAGGGACAACCCATAAGACTGGCAGCTAATTTCTCAAAAGAAACTATGCAGGACAGAAAGGTTTGGTAAAAAAATATTCGACAGGATGAAGACTTAGGATCTACAACCAAGAATACTTTATCCAGTAAAGCTATCATTTAGAGTTGAAGGACAGATAAAGAGCTTCTCAAACAAAAATAAGCTAAAGGAATTTATCACCACTAAGCTAGTATTACAGGAAATATTGGAGGGACTTTTTTAAGAAGAAAAAAACATGTATCAAAAACAAGAATAAGGAATGGTAACAACTACATTCCTATCAATAAGTATCTTAAATGGAAAAGAATTAAGTACTCCAACCAAAAGATAGAGTGGCTGAAAGGATAAGAAAACAAGACCCCTACATATGAAAAGGAAGGGAATGGAAAAAGATATTGCTTTGATGGACCTAGAAGGTTTTTAAGTCAGATAGAGAAAGATAAACACTATATGATTTCACTTAAATGCAGAATTTAAGGAATAAAAAAAGAACAAACTAATCAAAAACAGACTCACAAATATAGTGGACAATTTGGTAAAGAACAGAAGAGGGGGGATTTGGAGGGCTGGGAGAATGGGGTGAAGGGTTAAAGAAGTACAAATTTGTAGCTGATAGATGGTCACAGGGATAGGGAGCATGGCATAGGGAATACAATTACCATTAATGCATTGGCTAGGTGGAGGGTCAGGGGAAGGAGGGAGCAAATGGGGGGATCATTTTACTAACTATATAGATTTCTAACCAATGTACTGTATACTTGAAACTAATTAAAATTTAAAAAGTAAAAAATAAAAATAAAATAAAGAGTATAGATGGTATTTTTCTCTTCCCCACTCATGAATTCCCTTTTCTGAATTCTAAAGCAGTTTTCTTAAAAGGTATGTTACAATGATACATCAAATACATACTGACTGTCTACCATGTGCTAAGTACTAGATTATATTCTTCTTGGTAACATATCATTTAGCCTTCATCATAATATTGTATATTATCCAAAGTTAACAGTGTGGAAATGGAAACTCAGGAGGTTATGTAATTTATTCGAGAGCATATAGCCAAAATGCAATGGAATCAATCTGCATCTCTTATAAAAGACTGGTGCAATTTTTCTCACAAGGTTATTACCATAGTAAGATGCAATACTCGATGTATCTATATAGTAAGATGCAATACTTGATGTATCTATATATCTCTATCTATCTATCTATCTATCTATCTATCTATCTATCTATCTATCATCTATCTATCAAGAGAGAGACAGTCTATATTTGCATTTGCTCAGTATATGCTTTAAAGAACATATCACAGTTCTTAGTCCATGTGTCTCAGGTGGGCAGATCCTATTCCTGGCCTTAGGTGGTAAACATATGACTAAAGACTGGCCAATCAGAGTCCTACATCTCCTTGGACTCTATTGGTTCAGGCATGGGCATATGATCAAAGTATGCAGTCAAAATCTGACCAACAAAAACCCAGACCTTTCTGAAATAGAGGGGAGGGCACCAGGGATCAAATATGCCTAGGCTATCAGGGGCCATTCTAGTCACCAGAAGGATAGAGCCTAACTGAGAATGAAGTCAACAAGGGACACAAGAGAACAAGCAGTTAAGAAACAGAAACAGAGACAGGGATAGGGACTGGGAAAGGAGGAAAAGAAGGAAGAAGAGGAGGAGGAGGAAACAAGACCAAGTATTAGATTCAGTTATATCGGTAGTTATAACAGTGACAGTCTTACCACCTGAATGTTAAGTTACTGAGTCAGTATATTCCTTTTGAACTATTTTGAGTCCTATTTCTGTCACTAGCCCCTCAGAGAGCTATAATACAGAAACTGTGTAAAAAGCAATATTTTTAATAATAACACAAGCTTTTCTTTTAAGCCAATTGTTGTCTAAAATTAAAAGCAAATATTTAACAACTTAGCTAAGCAAACTTTTAATAATATCTACAGTACCTTCCTGGAAATGTAAAGATTCAAAACCCATAATTTAACACTTTTTGACTCATTATAAATATAGTATTCTGTGTTCGAATGCACTTGGCTCATATATATATAATGTGCTATTTCCCACATAATACTAAAAGTAAACATCTCCTAAAGAAGTTATATTCATATGCCTCTCATAAACTTTATAATGGTTAACTCAGCCAACAATTTATTCACCCACCCAATGAGTCATTTATTCCAGCCTTCAAGGATAGAAATCCTGCTAATTGCTGAAGCAAAATAAAAATTTTAAGGTGTGGTCTCTTTGTCTTTAAGAAGCTCAATCTAGAGAAAGTAGTATATCAAAACATTTTTTAAAAACTAATTTTAATATAATATGTAATAATATCTGTTAAATATTTCCTCTTTGTCAGGTACTGTTTTAAGTTCATTGTGTGTAGTACCTTATTAATCCTAAAAAATCATATATTACATATATTATTATTACAAGTCCTATTTTTTTAAGATAAATATATTGAAGTTAATCGAGTTTAAAGTACTTTCGCAAGGTCACACATGTAATAAGCATGAATTCGAAGGTCATGAACTTCAAGGCATCTCTTTTAGCCTGTACTACATTCCCTTATTGCTGTTGATTTTCATTTAAAGTTTAGAATACTAATCTTTTTCCTCCTTCAATAAGAATGTCATTTTATAAATATATGCTCTTTTTCCTCTGACAATGCTTTAGGATAAAATAATCCATAGTCAGTTTAAGATTTAAGACTGACAAGTTTCAACTGAATTTTAAACTTCAAAAATTATACTAGTCTATATTTTTCTAGAAACATAAAAAATACATGTGATTATTTACACACATATTTTTTTAACCTAGGCAAATTTTGTCAGTTTCTAATATAGTACCGCGAAATTTCCAAAGCCATTTTACAATAAAAGTGTACATTTATAGATAGCATTTTGCATTTTGAACTATTTATATTCTTGTGCATATCTTTCAAAACAAGACAAAATTATGCAGAGATAAATCCAGAAAGCATAATAACATAGGTATACATATTTTTAATACAGGCAATTGGCTATTAAGGTTAGGTTTATTTTGTTTAGAAGAATAACATATAATTCAAATATATTTTCAGAAATAGGCAAAAATCCTGTAGCTATCATATATTTTTGGAACTATTTATACACATGTGCATATCTTTAAGTACAACAGAATCAAGGGTACTTTAAAAATTACATATCCTCTTCATTAACTGGCAGTTTTTCAAAACTTAAATCACCACTGACACTTTTCAAAGAAATTCAACATCTATAATATAAATATACTTTAAAATATAGGGAAAAACTAAAAGAGAAAAATAGCTGTCACAAAGACCTTGTCCTTTGTTCTTTAAAAGGAGCAAGGAACCAACTAGATTTTAAGCCAAGTCTATTGGTTTAGAATAGTACATAAAATCAAGCATACTCTTTGGCTGATTTCCTCTGATAGGCTGCAATCCTGCCTGATTTCACACTCAAAAGCTCCAGATCTATGATTGAATAACTTTTTGTGTTTTAAGCCACCAAGTTTGTGGTAATTTGTTAGAGCAGTCTCAGGAAACTAATAAAGTAATGCTACGATTTGGTATACTTTGTGAATTTACCTAATAGCTAAAGCAAAAAGTTACATAATTTCATTCATTCAGTATTAATTGAGCCCCTTTTTAAGTGAGGTTTATCCTTTAATCTATGTGGATATTTTTATGATTTTGTGCTCTGAGGAATTCTCAATTACATCGCCTGCTTCTAAAGACCTTAGAATGGTATTCTGAAAAATAACTTGAAACATTCCACACTGTTTGGTTCATTTTGTTGTTGTTGTTCTACTAATGGTTTAATATAGATCTTAATAAAAAACAATCATAGTAATAATAATAGTTAACTTATTGCATACCAAACTACAAGTCAAGTATTGCATTGATTTATTTACTTATGTGATCTCTTATGGTTATGACAACCACCATATAGGTAAGGTAGATACCACTGTTATTCTCATTTTACTGGGGATAAAGAAGCTAAGTCACTTCCCTAAAGTTATAAATCTAATAACCTTGGTTTTCTGATTTCAAAGTTTGTGCCACACTTAACCACTAAGACAAATAACCTCTTTTGATATTGCATTTCAAAAATAACTCTCACATTTCTGTGAACAAAAAAAGAATATATATGAAAGATGTTAAAATTGAAATTGGAACTAGGCACCAAGTTACAACAGATGTGAAATCCTAGTGTGAGTTACAAATCACTAGAGGCTTTTAAGAGAAATGGGTAAGCATCTGTTCCTCACTCTTGAACTCTTTGCTGACTTTCAGATTATAAATGGTTTACACAAGCAGACAGGTAAGGTTCTGCACAGGTAATTTTTTTAGAAAGAGTTGTTCTCTATTTCCTTGGGAAAGAACTGGGGATTATCACTCATCATCTCCAGCTAAGTGAAGGGGTCTTCCATGGGACCTCTCAAAATCTATGGAATGTGTTCTTTGCAGTTGGGAGGCATGAAGGAATGAAGTTAGCCTCACACCTGACAGAGGCAAAGCAGCCGTCACTGCAGGACAGATGAGACAGTTCCAAACTTTGGCGGGGAAGGATGTGTGAGTGTTTTTCTTTGCATTAGGTGTCTATGAGTACCATTTTATGTTTGTTGTTCCATTGTAACTATAAATGTTTCCTTTCACTCAGAAAAGCGTCTCAATTTAAATGAGAAATTATATGGTCATCCTAATGTAGAAACACAGAAAATAGAGCCAACATAAGATTGACTTGGGCTCTGTCCAATGGCTGTCTATAGGATTAGGGGAACCTCAGCAGCAACAACCTGGAGGTGAAGCCTAGCTAGATTTTTAGGAGAAGATAGAATCGTCAGCCTTCTTCACACGGAATAGAGATAGAGCTACTTGTCTCAAAGAAACTGCAGGAGTGAGAGGGAGGGGGAGAGAGAATGAAAGAGAGAAAGAGAGAGGAGAGACAACAGGGAAACTTATAAGTTCGAATAGCGATTAGGCTAAGAAAACCCTTTATAATGCCTTTCTCTTCCCCTCTCTGCTCTGACCCTGGGACAATCAGAATGGGATGGAAAGCTGTAAACATGAAAAGAGAAGGCCAAGGAAGAGAAGTCATCATTCTGTCATACCTGTTTATTTATTTATTTGTTTTCATCTTCTGTCTGGAACAGACCTAAGCTGGGGGAGAGGACACAATTTAAAGCTAAATCAAGTTCAGTGTCTTGAATGCTACCTTGGACTATAAGTTCTAATTGCTGAATTAATACTTTTAAGGCCATAGGGGTCTCTATTAATTAGATGTGAGTAGAGAAGAGATCACCCCCAAACTAAGTAGACCTTTAAAAATGACATTTGAGTATGTCCCAAATGGTACTTGTTCAAAATCTTAATTACATATACATTTAAAATTTTCTTACTGATTTTATTTTTGTTGATATATAATTGACAAACAATATCTTATTAGTTTCAGGTATACACCACGGGGATTCAATATATATATATATATATATTACAAAATGTTCTCCATGATAAGTCTACCTACTGTCACCATATAAAGTTAATACAGTATTATTGACTCTACTGCCTATGCTGTAAATTGTATACCTATGACTTATTTACTTTATAACCGGAAGTTATACCTCTTAATCCCTTTCAAGTATTTTGCCTTCCCCTCTCTGGTAACCACTAGTTTGTTTCCTGTATCTACAAGCCTCTGTTGTATACGTTTTGTTTTTTTTAGATTCCACATCTAAGCGAACTCACATGGCATTTTCCTTTCTATGTCTGACTTATTTCACTTAGCATAATACCTTCTAGGTCCATCCATTGTTGTTGCAAATGGCAGGATTTCCATTTTATTTGTATTTTTTTATGGCTGGGTAATATTCCACTACACACATTCGTGCGTGCACACGTACACACACACACACACCATCTTCTTTATCAATTCATCTATTGATGAACACTTCAGTTGCTCGCACATCTTGGCTATTGTAAATAATGCAGCAATGAACATAGCAGTGCATATATCTCTTCAAATTAGTAACATGAAAACATGAAAAGAGAAGGCCAAGGAAGAGAAGTCATCATTCTGTCATACCTGTTTATTTATTTATTTCTTCATTTAAATATCCAGAAGTATTTTCCATAATAGCTGCACCATTTTACATTCCCACTAACAGTGTATGAGGGCTCTCTTTTCTCTACATTCTCACCAATCCTTGTTATTTTTTGTCCTTTTGATAACAAACATTCTGACAGATGTGAGGGGAGATCTCATTGTGGTTTTAATTTTCATTTCCCTGATGATCATTGATTTTGGTGTACCAAAGAATGAAATTGGACCACTATCTTCCACCATGTACAAAAATAAATTAAAAATGAATGAAACACTTGAATGTAAGACCTGAAACCATAAAATTCCTAGAAAAAACATAGGCAGTTAGCTCTCCAACATAGTTCTTAGCAATATTTTGCCAGTCTCCTCAGGCAAGGGCAATAAAAGCAAAAATAAACAAATGCTATGACATCAAACTAAAAACCTTTTTCACAGCAAAGGAAACCATCAGCAAAATGAAAAGACAACCTACTAAATGGGATAAGATATTTGCACATCATACATCAGATAAGGGGTTAATATTCAAAATATATATAGAACTTAATATAAAAAAACTCCAATTAAAGATGGGCAGAAGACTTGAATAGACATTTTTTTCCAAAGAAGATATACATATAGTCAACAGGCACATGAAAAGATGCTCAGTATCACCACATATACATTTTTAAAATGGCATCATTAAGTTATAACTCATATAACATATTTATTCATTTCAAGCATACAATTCAATGTTTTAATCTATTCATAGAGTTGTGTGAACATCGCTACAAAGTAAATTTTAAAACACTATGTCCTCCTAAAAGAAACCCCATGCCCATTAGCAGGTGATCACTTATCCCTGTCCCTACATTTTAGGAAAGAGTCATTTATTCAAAAAAGCAAATAGTATTACCTGGCTAAAAATAATTTAATTTATAAATTAGAAATAAGAAAAACATAGCCTTATAAGAGAAAACTGCCCAAAGTCAAAGAGTTAATAAACTAAGCTAGCTGTAAAGAATTAGGGGGAAAAAAACTAGGAAGTTAAAGGATATATTAAGAATATAAAAATGGCAGTGTAATAGTGATATTAATTGAAGAATAGGGCTGTGATTTGATATCTATCATTGACAATAATCAAATAAAAATATAATTCAATTTTTATTTTTTATTTACCTTTTCATTCCATAGAATACAATGAAAGAGAAACCCTGAGATGATGGCATATGTAACAGCCATTCTCAACCCTGACTACATATTAAAACCATCAAAGGAGCATGAAAAATACCAACATCCTAGTACCTGAGATAATTAAATCTGGGTATCAGAGGTTCTAATTTGGAGCCAGCATTCAACAACTGCTATATAGGGTAGTAATTCTCACAAGGATTATGGCTACTGAAACAATGGGTTAGGGAGGGAAGTGTGAAAGACAGCATGTTTAAATAATATACATTATCTTCCTCTTTCTCTGGGGAAATATTGTGTAAAGAAATGGGAGGATATTGCCCATGTAAAATTATAGAAGCAGAAAATATTGAAAACCATTGCTATATAGGAAAGAGCATCAATTCTCAAGTCCTCTGAAGGTGGTACAGATTCCAGCCCCAATATGACAACGGGAAGTCACATAAATTCTATGAGCCTTGAATTTTCAACTGGACAATGGGAATAACAGTCTACTTATTTGCAGGGTCACTGTGAGAATAAGAAAAACTGTTGGTAATGTTACTACTACCAAGTTATAAGTCAGTGTAGACCGTTAAAACATAAATTAAATAATTATCTGTTCTTAGGCCGTTTATGGAATGAGATAATGAAGTCTATGACCCTTTAGAACAATGCAGTCTCAATGTTACTAATCTTTTGCAGTAGTCCCCACCCTTTTTGGCACCAGGGACCGGCACTCCTATGAGAATCTAATGCCTGATGATCTGACATGGAGCTGAGGTGCTGATGCCAGAGCTAGCTAGGGATCGGCTGCAAATACAGATGAAGCTTCACTCTCTCACCCACCGCTCACCTGCTCATCTCCTGCTGTGCAGCCCAGTTCCTAACAGGCCACGGATTGGTACTGGTCCATGGCTCAAGGGCTGGGGACCCCTGTTTTAGAGTATTATTAAAAGGACATTTACAAGGTAAACATAGGTGTAAGTAGAAACATGCAACAATGTACAAGATACACTGTATAATTTTCTGCACTAAAAGTGAGGTGGCTGCTAAGCACTTGGACTCTATTTGGTGTTAAGTTCAAACTCAACAAGACACTTTCTCTTTGGAAAAAAGTGACAGAATCCTTGGAAAGGATTCAAATGAACCAGAGAGAGAGAGTATCTTCAAATTCCTGGGTTCCTCGAACAAAGGCAAGTTTCTTAACCTCAACACAGCTTAAGATCCCCAGATTTAAGTTACTCTGAATAAATGTATGTATGCTTTGTGTCAACATGACAGTACTCTTCATTGAAACTTCCCAGTGGAGGGGTACTTTTAAGAAGGGGTACATTTATTGAATAACAACTAGACAAATGCTTTCAAAAATTAGTATTAAATTGATTAAAATATAAAATGCCATGAACTTCGTGACAGCCATTAAAATCAGTAATGAAATCAAGAATGTTTCCATTCACCTGTTTCTTCATCAGGAGCCAGAAAATGAGATAGCATCAAAATGACATTCATACCAATTTTATAATACAATGAATGGGAACACCCACTGAGCTTCATGCTGAAGTCCTTACTTTGTTGTTTTTAAATACTTTACTCATTGTCAATAAAAAACACACTTGTTGAAAAAATGAAAGAGGCAACATCTACAAAACTAGCATTTAGATTTATATATATGGAAAAATGCAGCAAAGTGTTCTATCATCACATAAAAGTTGATATCTGTTCTTTTTCATTTGCCTTTAAAGGTGTCAAAATTTCTAAGGGGTTAATTTAAAAACAATTCAGTTATCAAAATAAGTGTTGCTGTATACTGATGAATATTTCCCTGAAAATATTTTTAACAGTGGGAAAAATCTTGATCGTGTTTTACTGTCTCTTTGAAAGTTTTTATCTTTGCATATTTTGTCACCAAATTTAGAAAAGTGAGCAGCATAACATTATCACTTATGGTATCACAGTTATTCCTGTCATATTATGATTAGCCCTGATTGAAATGACATTTCCAACATGTACCAAATTTGTGAAAATGGTAATTACATTCTGCATTTACATAAGGTTATTCTTTTAGCCTGCCAATTGGTTATGCAAGTTTCATAGGCATCTTTCTGTGAAATAAAACAAACACTGAACTCTATGAATGCTTAGATCATTGTTGTTATTTTGTAATAATCCCCTTTTCATTTTATGCCCACCAATAATTATCAGAGATAGGCAGATTTATACTAATAGAAACAAAGAGAAAATACCCTATCAAATTCTTGTGAAACAGTTTTGTATTTAAATTTTTGGCTCTTTCCAAATAATGCACAATATGCGGGACACTTGGCTCTGTAATTCTATACTATGGTGTGCTTTCCCATATCAGCGAGATGTCTATATGGTTCAACTTAGTTAAGTAATCTCTTTCTGATAATATTCAGCTATTAAAGAAAAACCACTCTTGGATTATAATAGTCTGCATTTTCAAAAGAAAGCCAAAATTCCTTGTAGTTGTTATATGCTTTCTATATAAATTATGAATTAAAATTCAGATAGTTATTGAACACTTTCTATGAATCCAGCACAGTGTTAGGTTAATAAGACTTGGTTTGAATATCAGTTCTATCTCAAAAAGCTGGTTGCTAGTTGCTAGGTCACTTATTCTGATTGAGCCTCATTTTCTCATTATTTAAATGGAGATAATATTAATTTTACTTACTTTCTGAGCTTGTCTCAAATAAGATGCATCTCAAAGGGTTTCATGAAGAGTATTATATATATTACTGTTACCTCACAGGATTATTGGGGGAATAAAAAGAGAATATATGAGAGCTACATTAAAAAATTTTTTTTAAATACCATGCAAATGAAAAATGGCATCTGTATTACTGAATAAATTCACACATGCACACACACAGGCACACAAATGTGAATGCTGCTAAAGTTGAAAGATTTCTCTGTTTTCCCAGAGGATATATTATATTTAATGTGTAATCATGTCCTCTTTTACTTAAATATTCACTATGGATCCCTCAGGGAATGAAACAAATCAACAAATGTACAGCAAGAAATCAGAAGCACAAATTTTGACAAATTTTATGAAGCTCCTTAGGTTTTTCTTTCTGGTTGAAATTGCTGTCAAAGCTACAACAATTTTTATCCTTCTGTGATGCATCAGTAGATGGTATCTGCACAAGCCATTATGTATAGAAATATTTTCCAATAAATAATTATCTATGAATATTCTTCAAAAAAAATAAAATAATAAGAAAATGACAGCATTCATGAACTAAGTAACTCTGGTGAACATTTTAAAAGCCAAAGGTGGTTAATTTTCTAGATGAATTACTAGACCACATTAGTGCCCTGACCTTGGAGGGATAAAAAAATACAAACTTGCTTTCATTGTCATGTTAGCACTACTGCCTTTGACAGCCATCTTGCATATTTTGTTGCACGTTTCTTGACACCAGTAAAAAGCTAGCAGCCATGTTATCCTTCTCCTATACTTAGAGTCAGAGTTTCAGCAAAACATTTGGTGAAGACTGCAGGACTTCTCCTGGAAGTATGATTTAGTCCCATAGAAAACACAGCCATTGATTCTGCAGTTATTATTCTCACTTTATAATTCAATATCACTAATTTAAATATATATGTCTCTCTGCCTTTAATTTTTAATTTTCATAATGTGCCCCAGGCACTTTGGCAATGGGGCAGGAGAGAAGTTTTGCTGACCTTGAGGTCATCTTGGAAATTGACCACATTTGACTTTTTGCATATTCACAGAGATAGTTCATGAATATTATCATTTCTGTAGCTCTAGAATGCTTACTATAGCACCTTTCTCAATTCAAAAATAAAATAAGAACTACTCTAGCAAAAAAAAAAAAAAACACTTAGAAGAGTAGAGGACATATTTTGGAACCTAGAAGACAGAGAATGGCTGGAGGGCACTGGAGTTCTCCACAAAGGAGGAGAGAAATCAGGCTGTTAAAGGTTTTCAGAGAGAGAAGTGAGGGATTACACAATTGTGCCTGGGGCTGGAGCAAAGTAATGCCTGAAAAAGTAGTCACAATTTATTTGGAAGCCCCTTACACTCAACCTTTTCAAATTTGTTACCTTTACCTCCATCCCCATACCTGCTACTCCTGCCCCTATCACTACAACCCTTGGATTTTCCTTTGAGTTCTTGCTCTCTCTTCTTTATTCCAACACCTTATTTTATTCCAACGTTTACTTCTTTCTTTGGAGTCCACTTCATTTCCTGTCAATGGGGCAGGAGGGATGTTTTGCTGACCTTGAGGTCATCTAAATAACCTCAGCCTTAACTTATGACTCCAGGGAGATCTAAAGAGCCTCTTTTCTTTTCTTCTTTGAAACAAAGCTCCAGATAAGCAGGACTGAAAACTCACTCTGTCCCAACTCATCCTCTCACAGATGCTATCTAGAATTACCTCCAAAAATGAGTTATCATGGGATGGCTCCACGAGCAAACCTCTCCTAACTCCTTGTTTCCAGAATGACACATGTGGACATCAAGGATATAGCTTCAATGCCCCGAATATTGGGCTTCTGTTTCTTTGAACGACCCTGTTTCTTTGGTGTGTGCTGGGGTGTGAAGGAGTTTAAACAGGGAGAGTGGTCAGGAATGGCAGAAAGGAAATAGAAAATGGTTTTGGATTGTTATGCGTTACTCCATAACAGGCAGGATAGCTTTCTGTCCTGCCTATAAAATAGAATCACGAGGGGAGCCTAAAACAAGCAAAACACAAAAACATTAAAAAATACAGATTCCCAGGCTCTATCCAGATCGATGAAACCAGAACCTCTGGGAGGCTTGAAGAGGACCTGGACAATTATAAAAGACTTTCCATGAGACTCTACTGTACAGAATATTGGTTAACCACCAGACCATGTAAGATAGAAGCCCAATTTTTTGTCTAAACATAAAAAAAACAAAAACAAAAACAAAAACAAAAACAAAAACAAAAACATAAAAACCCTTGCTTGACCTTCTGGTTAGAATCGACTTATGTTTATTGAAAATCAGATTATTGTAGTGATCTACTGAGTTCTATCATCATTTATTATACTGTTCTATTCTTATTTGGACTCATCTCCTGCTGCTCCATCAGGACCTTTACCTGGAATCACTTTTTTCCTCCTGTCTGGAACCCAGCATGGAAATTAACAGCTTCTAGACTTTGTAAATGTTTTTCCCTGACCCTAGGCTGTCTCATGGATTATTGTTTATCCTTCAATGCCTGGGTAAAATATCAATTTCACTAGGACAGATTTTTCACACTTTTCTAAATCTCCTGGGCTCCTTTGGCATGTCATTCCTATTTTTCCAAGAGCACTTTCTGTGTCACAAGGTAACATGTCTATTAGTGTACAAGTTATCTCAGTGCATGGCCCTTTCATCTCTATGTCCCTAAGGCACAGCAAGGCATATATCACATAATATTTCAGTGGATGTTTTAGAATGAGTACTTGACAAATAAATGGTTACATTAGGAATAGTTGATTTAAGAAAGAAGATATTTTATAATCATTATACTTTTACTAAATGACAGGCATCCTACTAAGGACTTTACACATATTATTTCACTGAGTTTTCAAACAATCAAAAGAAAAAGGTAACACGGGTATCACCATTTTACAACTGAGGAAACTCAAAGAAATTGTCACCCGCATAATTAAATTTTCGAGGTCCCTATATCAGTATGACTTTACTCTTTTTTCCCAGGATAGAATATTGTAAACTAAAAGATGAAAAGCTGTACCTACTCTCAGGTTAAAAATTTTGGGGTTATTTTGAGAACATTGTGGATTATATTGAAAAAGTTAAAATTCTCTGTAGCTAACATTTGTAGCACGGCTTTTAATTTCCTGAATGTGATTAGCAGTAGGACTTTTAAAGCAAGAACGACCCTGTTTCTTCGGTGTGTTCTGGGGTGTGAAGGAGTTTAAACAGGGAGAGTGGTCGGGAATGGCAGAAAGGAAATAGAAAATGTTTAGTGCGTGTTATTCTCAACCCAACTTCTAAAAACTGGATTAATCCCTTTAATTTACAGGTATAAGGAAACAGCCCACAAGGATCTCACCGTAGATCGTGATGCAAGATGTTAGCTTAAATAAGACAGGTTAATGGCAAACTCCATGAAAGAAAGTAAGAGAAATAAAAATTTCAAAGGGCTCTCTTTTTCACCAGATGATGCCCTACTTTTCCTTCAGTCTCCCTCTGGAAAGTTTCTCCATGATAAATCTTGACTATGTCCCCACCTTTGTGTTTCCATAGTCTTCTGTTCTTGGAACTTATCAGACTACATGTAGTTAATTCTTTACTAATCTGCTTCTCCCATTAGAAAGAGCTTAATGAATAAATGAGACTGTATCTCAACAGTGCCCAGTACATAGCTCAATAGATGTGAGTTAAATGAAAACATAAACGAGCAAACAAATAAAATAGGAAATAATGTGTAAATGGCCCTAAACACCTATTACCTTTTATTGTTGATTAAAAAAGAAGTGTGCCTTGATATTTTACTCAGAAGTAAAAGAGCAATTCCTTGCCTGACTAAATTTGGGAACTACTAGGTTTAAGCAAAGCTTAAAAAAAAAAAAATCAGTTTTCTTTGCCCTTGAAGAACACATCAAAGAAGATTGTGTTGTTCAGCATGGTAGCCACTGGCAACATGTGGCTATTTAATTTATATAAAATGAAATAAAAATTCAGTTATTCAATTTTACTAGCCACATCTCAACTGTTTAATAGCTACGCGTGGCTATTGGCTACATCATTGGAAGGCACAGATACAGAATAGTTACTTCATTACACACAGTTCTATTAAATAGTGCTAATTGTGTTGATCCAGAAATACTATTGATACTGGCCATCGTTTGCAAAATTCTTAATCTTTTTAGTAAACCTAGTTAAGTCTTTTCTTCCCTCCTTTCTTTGGAGAAGCACCCTCTCCCTCAGACTTAGATAATTACCTTGAAACTGGTGACTCAGGTCCTCTGGCTATTGATAAGGATCATGGAAACTCAGCATTCTCCTTGGCACATTATAAGGCAGGAATGGCTTTAGGCCAGAACAGGGCCCTTAGAATCTGAGAGGGAAGGGGACCTTTAACCCAAGTTTTTCCATTCTTTTATGAAATATATTAACTAAGCCTGTTTTCCTTTACCTGCTTGATAGGCAAATCAATAATAGAAACATAACTAGATATATGATTCAAATAACAAGTTTTTATCTTTTTCCTTGTCTAGGAACAGAGGAAGCATTTTGGTGGGATACCCGACCCCATCCTGACTAAGGCAGAGAGAGAAAGAGCTCCATGAAACCCCAATAGGCAGGGACAATGACCCTCCTTAGCAGGAAGCACATGCAGAAGAAGAGACTCCTGTCCCTCAATATCCTTATTAATAATAAGGGGGTTCATGGCTCTTAGAAAAGAGTTAGGCAGGAGAGTTAGTTTAGGGGGTTTTGGGTCCTCCTGCAAAGACGCTGAGGTCATCCTATCCTAGAAGGGGTCCACCCTAATCTGCCCTCAACTAAACAAGCCAGAAGGCATTTTTTGGCTAAGAGTAACTCATATGAGGAAACAAGTAAGCAGATAATTGAGTACTAGTTTCGGCCAGTTACTCGCACCTGAGCAATGAAGGCCCAACACCTTCAATTCACCTGAGCCTCATTATACTATCATTATAATATACTACATATGCCCCGAAGTTTATTAATATCATTATAACTGACTGAATTCTAGGAAAGAACATGAGCAGAAAGCAAATGATGAGTCACTGAGTCCTGTCAATCTTAGTTGTCAGTCAAGAAAGTCCACTCCTCCAAGTAACCACCCACAGCAAATAGGGATAAAAACCCCAAAGGCTTTGTTACTGCGCCCTTGAACCCTTGATCCTTTGAGCCTCTCTTCTCTTGCTCTGGCCCACTTCCAGGTCTGGAAATGTACTGTTGCTTTACTTCCCTTCCTAATTAAGCTATTCTTTTCCGCTGTATTGCTGTGTCTTGCTCAATTCTTTGTTAGAGAAATCAAGAGCCCAGACAATGCGCTGAGAGAGGAACCCCACTTTTTGGTAACACCATTATTCCTGAAAACAATCTATGGAAAGCCCTGTCCCTGAGATGTCTCTATTATGGGAATTTCAAGACTACAAACTGTAATGCAACTCTGTGATATTCTTTACTGTTTGATTCATATTGATTACATTTAGACTAGAAATAAAGCAAGTAGTTGCTTTTAAAATTTAATCTTCATTTATTGAGTGCCTATTATACACAAAATATCTTTTGTAGTTGGGACTTGGTAAAAATAATTATGAGATAAAAGTAGTCAAAGCAAAAATATGCAACAACATTCATGAGTTCATTTGAAAACCATCATATACTGCTTTGATCTCTACTTTTGGCAAATTCTAATTGTGAAGAGTCCCTCTAAAAGGCAATTTGCCATACTCCATTTTACTCCAATCACTTGGAAAGTCTTAGAAAGTTCATGGGGAAAAACAGTAATTTAGAAAATGGAAATTAGATTTTTCAGTTCATTTTTCTCAGACAATGAAAAAATAAATTTAGAGTAGCATCAAAGAAAAAACTTTTATAAATTTAAATAAATAGAAATGCTTGGCAGAATTTAAATAGAGCAAAATAAATATTTCTCCTGGTAATACGAAATGCTGCAAGCTTCATTTATGTCTGAGTCAGAATTCAAGTTAACTTTTTAATTGATAACATTTAGGAATAGGATTAGAAGCTACTTACAAGGTGGCAATAAATTGTTTATTCTATGATTTTTCTGAACTCTCAAATTTTGTTATCACATACATTTTTTACAATTTGAAATGGTTTTTTTGGTTTTTTGTTTGTTTGTTTGTTTGTTTGTTTTTGTGGTGTGATTTCTCAACTGAGCGCCTCTTGGGACAATGACATAAAATACTTAACACTGTCGTGCTTCTTATTCATTGCTCTCCATTATGTTAATGTTCACATTCCAAAGACAATTATTTCCATTTATTTCTCTCCTTACTCCATTAGCCTTCCCCAGGCTGTCTCATTAGTCAGATTCCAAAAATGATTATTTTGCCCTTTCTAAATCTGTGTTTTAATGTGTCTTTTTGTTACTATTTTGCTTTTCTCCCCTTGGTTTCAGTGTCTTTGATTTCTTCTTGTTCTATCAAGTGTTATAGAAGAAAAAAAAATGTCACAATATAAATTTCAAAAAAGTAAAAAACATTAATCTCATAAATGTGCTGTGAACACATGTGAAAGGTTTAGAGAGAACCAGAAGGATGACAAAGTTGGTTCCAAAAGAAAACCAGAGAGTGGTATATATAATCAGTGATTGATCAAGACAGCCTTAACATTCTCCTTAGTTTGACTTAATTTAGACAGGTTTCTTCCTGATTATAACCTCCCAGTCCCTCCCTTCCTTTTCCTCCAAGCTTCCTCAGAGCACTTACTTTAGAAAACTTGCAGTTGTAAATTCTTGTTCAGTTTCTTTGAGATGTAAATCTTCTACAACCCAGGAATGTCTTTCTCAAGAACCTGGGAGCCACCCCTTTGAAATGTAATCATCAAGGACATTGATGAACCCCAGTCTCCCAGTCTCAGTGGCAGAGTAGGAGTCTAACTACCTTAAACACCAATCTGCAAACACAGAGGAACTAACCCATTTACCAACATTCCCTCTTGACCGTCTTCTACTAGCTCACTTATCCAATAGCTCACTCCAATGATTAAAAACTCCTCTGCCTTTTGTTTCAACTGAGTTGAATTCAATCTCTCAGCCCCTATTGCATTAGTAGAATGAAGTCTTCTTGCTCTTTTTAGCAAGTGTCCAGTGCAAAATCTCTTTGACAAAAGAAAAACTGCTGGAATAAGACTACAAAGTTTGAGACAAAACTGGCTAATGTCCTATAGGGCAACAAACTGCAACCTTTGGGATCCTCTTTTTTATTCCACATTTCCTGATTATTTTTTATTAAAATTATTGGGGTGACATTGGCTAATAAAATAAATGTTTCAAATGTACAATTAAAAAATGCATCATATGTATATTGAATTGTGTGTTCACCACCCAAAGGTAAATTTCCTTCCATCACCAAATATTTGGGTTTTCTTTTTCCTGAAGATAATTTGCATCCCTCTCAGACAAAAATAATTTGCAACTAATCAGTTTGGTACGAGTTAACATCTCACTTAACAGTCTGAGAAAATAACCCTCATCATGCGTTTTGAAATAACTTAATTAACACTCTTAAGGTTTCAGAAACATCCTGTCAAATACTAGTCAGGCTGTTTTGGTGAATTTTATTTTTTTAATTTATTTTTTTTCTAAAGTTTGGAAGGCTATTGCTTTATTTTCTCTAGAAGTCTTCTAATATCATGTATTTAATCATGCAGTCTCTTGTTTTTATCGATTTCTAGATTTCATCAATTTTAAGATGTACATTTTGCTCACATTTTATCATGCTTGAAACTGGAATGTCTTTTACAATTGCTATGATAAGAAAGCACTGTGTCATAACTTATTGGTACAAATATCGATTGTGTCTCTTACAATATTTGGCATCTTACATTCAGTGAAATGAGATAAGTGCCTGCAGAGAATTCATAAAGGTTGCTATCAAGGGAAAAATGCACAAATGATGACAAAGCTTTCCACTTATCAAAATAAACTTCTACAATCATGTGTCAAGTTACTTCAAGTTTATATGATGACTCAAATTTTACGCTCTTACATTTCCCTCTTATACTATGTATAGTTAGCTTAGTTCTAACACTTCTGATAGTTTTCTGTATTTTTTCTCTGCTGCTATGGCTTTTTGAATTTCCTATTTTGTTTCCTTCATCAAGGAAATTATTTCATCAAAATGTATATAAATTAATTAAGCTGTTTGTGTATATCATGATGATTTTAGTCGTGGTCATAAATAAAATACTGAAAACTTCCGAAAGAAATTAAATCATGCCTTCACAAATTTCCAAAAAAAAAAAATAAAGAAAAAAATTGAAATAAGCTGCTTGACCAGTATTTGACGAGATGTCTCTGAAGCTTTCAGATAGTTAATTGAGTTACTTCAAAAGAACATTAGAAAAGATCATGCAAAGGGTCATTTTGCCAGACTATAGTTAGGAGAAGAGTTACCAGAATAAAGAGGGTAGCATAGAGGTTACAGACAGTTTGAACAGCACAGATACCAACAGCATAAAACCAGGAAGCTTTGCAAAACTTGAAGCGATTCTGAATGGTTGATGTGAAAGATGAGCAGGGGAAAGTGGCTTTGAGCAGATTCTGGAATAGAAGCTACAGGAGAGAAAATTAACCTTTGTACTTTAACAGAGTATATGTTTTACCCTGAAAAGTTGAGGAGTCATTGAAAAATTTTTAAACAGGTAGTAACAAGTTCAGATTTATAGTTTATAAATACCACTTTTATAAGCACTGGGAAATAAAAACGTCTAAGAGCTGAATTGGAAGTAATTAAATGTGTAGGAACCAATGAGAGATTAGGTTCAGGAGAAGTTATGGACACTAGGACCTGAAGTTCTGGTTCACCATAAACCTGGTATGAAAAGCATATAGATCCTAAGGCCTCTCGGTCTGCCATCACCTCAACTAAGTGAGTCATCCTCCTCAAAGTGACAGTGAGACTGAATTCATCATGTCTGTCGTCCCTAGTTTCATGAATTGATGCCAAAATTGTGACCATCCCTTCCCCCCCACATCTTTACTTCACTAGCATCTCCATAATGCTTTGTGATTCATTCATTCACTCATTCATATCCAGTACTCACACATATCCCATGTCTCAAACTCTTTCACTGTACCCTATGACGTAATAGTTCCACAATCACATAACTGCCTTAAATCCTCAGCATCCCCTCTTTTCCTGGCATTAACTTCTCTGTATCATTTCCCCTGTAGCCATCTCAAGTGGTGCCTCTTTATTCCCTCTCAGTCTGTACTTCAGACATGAAACTGACAATGGTGTTCCTGCTTCCTATTATGGCTCCTAAATAATGACTCATCCACTCTCTTCCCCCAAATCCTGCTTTTTTGAAATGTACGCCAGTTGGTTCTAGAATCTTTTGCCCTCTCTACTCTCATTTTCCAGCCTCAGTCAAGGAAGGCTTTGGCACCTGGTTTAAAAGTTTCCTCCTCACACCAAGCTCTGCTGTCAACCTTGGTGTCTTTAAGATATATGAGGATGACCCATCATAACACCATGTATGTTCATCAGGATAGGCTAGATTATAAATGACCCCCAAGCCTTAGTGGTTTTTAATAACAAAGGATTATTTCTTACTTAAGCCACATGTCTGCCATGGGTTGGTTGAGAGTTAAGATATGTCTGCTTACTCCAGACCCATGTTTGATCAGTTAAATCTTACCAAACTCAGACCTAATTATAATATCACATAATGCCATGTATCTTTCCTCTGTAACAGCTGTTATAATTGCAATTTTACATTTGTTCTGTATGATTTCTGATTGTGTTTCTTTTTTCATTAAATTTACTGAGGTGACATTGGTTAATAAAGTTATACAGGTTTCAAGTGTAAAATTAAGTAATACATCATATGTACACTGCATTGTGTATTCACCAACCAAAGTTAAATTTCCTTCCATCACCTTATATTTGTCCCCCTTTGTCCTTATCTACCAACCTCCCTATTCGTGGTGGCCAAGATATAGAGACAACCGAAATTCTCTTTGATAGATGATTGGACAAAGATGTGGTACACATACATAATGGAATATTACTCAGCCAAAGAAAGGTGAAATACTGGTATTTGTAACAGCATGGATGGATCTTGAGATTATCATGCTATGCGAAATAAGTCAGAAAAAGTGGAGAACCATATGATTTCACTCATATGTGAGATATAAAACTGAAAGCGACGCATGAACAAGACAAACAAAAACTCATAGACACAGACAGCAGTTTAGTGGTTACTGAGGGAAGGGAGAAGGGGGAGAGAACAGGCTATGTCTTTTTTGCTAGTGTTAGATTTTTCAATGATTAAACCAGGGCCGGTTACATGATAGATATGCAATAAATATTTATTGGATTAAAAGTAGAAAATACTACAAAATTTCCATGTATCGCCATCCAGTTTCAATACTTATCAACATATTGCTGATTTAATTTCATCTACATCTCTACCCATTGCCCTAACCACCACCTAGATTCTTTTGAAGAAAATCCCTGACATCAATTATCTTTTTCAATGTAATATTAAGTATATATTTTATAAAAGACAACTGGAACTCTTTGAGAAAGAAAGTGACCCAGTGCAACCCGATGCTCTGAAAGAAGCTTGCTAAAGTGATTAAAATATATTCTCAAACAAATCCATTTAAATTACCTGTTATGTAAGCTTGTACTTCAAAATCCAGAAAGGAAAGAGAAAACAGGAAAAGAAATCTCTTTCTGACTGAAAAAGGGGCAGTGTTGGCCCTGCATATGTGCATGTAGGAATCACGATCTCTTTCTTTAGAATCAGGAAAAAAAGTCCCCACTCAAGCATAGAAACAGGAGAAAAGATCTAATGCTAACTTGACTCTGAGATGAGACTTTAGACTTTCCTGATTTAATGAAACAAGTGAAGGACCTATATAATGAAAACTAGATGACTATTAAAAGAAATTGAAGAAGATACAAAGAAATGGAAAGAATTCCGTGTTCTTGGATTGGAAGAATCAACATAGTTAAAATGACCATATTACCTAAAGCATTATAAAGATTTAAGGCAATCCCCATCAAAATCTCATCGGCATTTTTTTAAAAGAAATAGAAAAAAAAATCATTTGTATGGAAGCACAGAAGACCCCGAATTGCCAAAACCACCCTGAGAAAAAACAACAAGGCTGGAGGCATCACTCTGCCTGACTTCAAATTATACTACAAAGCGACAGTAATCAAAACGGCATGGTATTGGCAGCAAAACAGACACACTGACCAGTGGAACAAGATCAAGAATCCAAAAGTAAATCTATATTTATATGGGCAAAGAATTTTTGACAAAGAAGCCAAAAATGTACAGTGTAGAAAGGAAAGCCTCTTCAATAAATGGTGCTGGGAAAACTGGAAAGCCACCTGCAAAAGAATGAAACTAGACTGTTGTCTATCACCATATACCAAAATTAACTCAAAATGGATTAAAGACCTAAATATAAGACCTGAAACAATAAAATGCATAGAAGAAAACATAGGAACTAAACTGAAGGACCTTGAACTTAAAGAGGATTTTATGAATTTGACCTCAAAAGTAAGGGAAGTAAAAGCTAAAATAATGAATGGGACTACATCAAACTAAAAAGTTTCTGCTCAGCAAAAGAAATCATCGACAAGGTAAAGAGAGAACCATCCAAATGAGAAAAAATATTTGCAAGCAACACCTCCGATAAAGGCCTAATATCCAAAATATACAAAGAACTCATACAACTCAATAACAACAACAACAAAAAAACAAATGATCCATTCACAAAATGGGCAGAGGACTTAAACAAACACTTCTCCCTAGAGGACATACAAATGGCCAACAAATATATGAAAAGATGTTCAACATTGCTAGCTATTAGGGAAATACAAATCAAAACCATAATGAGATACCATCTTATACCTGTTAGAATAGCTATAATCAACAGAACAAGTAATAACAAACGTTAGAGAGGATGCAGAGAAAAGGGGATCCTCATACACTGCTGGTTGGACTGCAAATTGGTCCAGCCACTATGGAAAACAGTATAGAGGTTCCTCAAAAAACTAAGAATTGATCTACCATATGATCCAGCAATCCCTTTACTGGGTATTTACCCCAAAGACTTGATAACCCATATCTGAAAAGATATTTGCACACCGATGTTCATAGCAGCATTATTCACAGTGGCCAGGACATGGAAGCAACTGAAGTGTCCTATGATACATGATTGATTAAAGAAGCTGTGGTACATATACACAATGGAATATTACTCAGCCATAAGAAAAGATGAAATACTGCCATTTGCGACAACATGGATGTACCTCGAGATAATCATGCTAAGTGAAATAAGCCAGACAGACAAACTTGAAAATCACATAATATCATTTATATGTGGAATATAAACCTAGAAGTAACAAATGAGCAGGACAAATAAACAGAGACTCATGGACATGGACTATAGGCTAGTGGTTACCAGAGGACTATAGACTAGTGGTTACTAGTGGGGTGGGGGAGGAGGGAAGAGGTAGACGGGGTAAAGGGGGTCAAACATAGGGTTTAGGGGAGGGTGGAGTAGGTAAAGGGGAGCAAATATGTGGTAGCTGAAGGAAACTGGACTTTGGGTGGTAAACACACAAGAGAATATACAGATGTCAAATTATAATGTACACTTGAAAATTATATAATTGTATTAACCAATGTTGCCCCAATAAACTTAATTAAACATTTTTTAAAAAGTGACAATTTTGTACAAGGCTTGCTTATACTTCGCGTCATGTAACCTATACAAAGATGCTTTGATGTTTACCTCTATTTTTTTTTCATGAAAGACTCTAAGAAATCAAGAGCATTATCAAAGCTTCACAGTTAGAAATTTGAAGATCGAAGAACTACTCTATGATTTCTGGTTCCTAGCCACTGTTTATAATGTTATGTAACATGATACTTCTTTGAAGTAGATATAATTATAATGATGCTTTAATATTGGTTTCACACATATACTAAAACCTTTTTGTTGTTAAAAAAAAACACATAACATATTCAATATTTATCTACTTTCTGGGAAGTCAACATTGATGATTCATCTCTAATACTGAATTCATGGTCAAATTCTATGAAAGTGATGGCCTGGTAGCTCACCTGCCCTTCTCTGTACTCTATCATGGCCAAGTCTGGACCCTTGACACTTCCCATCTGGTAACCCCTTCAGCCAATGATGCCAGCACCCCACTCAAATGGCCTAGGGACTAATCTTGGTATGCATGGCTGGCAAACCAGAAATGCTAGAGAGCTAATGCTTTTAGAAGAAGTCTTCAATAAGGAACAGATGGAGAACTGGTGGCTAAATAACCCAGCTTCCTTTCCTCGTGAGTGTGATAATACTGAGGGCATCTCTACATTTTCTCCCAGCATTCTCCAGTAAACCTAATTTCCAGTTGCTGACAGGATTAACTGGCTTTATAATACACATTTGATTGGCTTCTTTCTCTTCCTCATATTACTTCTCCTTTTCTGTAGTGATGCTTCCATGGAGTCTGCTGCTTGGGGAGCCCAATCTAAGAAAATCCTGTAGTTAGGCATTGCTTCTTCACACACTGCTTCCAAATGAGCTCCCTAAAACTCAAATCTGATTTTGTCATCCACACGCTTAAAAAGTCCTTCGTTGGCTCACAGTACCTTTTAATATAAAGTTGGAAGGCATGTATAATGATTATAGCCTATACTATTTTCCCACATAGGATCTCCTCCAAACCCCATTTTTCATCTAAGTTTTGCTCTTGTGTCAGAACTCAACACATATCTTCAAGAAGCCTTTCCTGATTTTATTCTGAATAACCTGCCTCATGTATATGCCTATTACACTTTGTTCTTTCCTTTCTCATAACCTTTGTCATATTAGACATTAATCGTTGGCTTAATTATTCTTAATTTTGCTCCTGCAAAAGACTATAAGAGCCTTGAGAATGGAGACTGGCTTTGATTCTTAGCCATTCCCTGGCTTAGAAGAACTCTCGAAAGAGAATTTGTTAAATAATTACCTGCATGACTAACTATCCAGAATAATTTTCTCTATGGCATTTAGGCTATCCTGCATCACTGTCTCCATCTCCTAAGGAAAAAAATAAAACTCCTAAGCCTGAGATTCTATCCACGGATACTTCTCAAATCTATCCACAAGTTTCCTTTCTAGCATCTTCTCTATCTTTCCACGCACCATTTTGCACTCTTCACTGTTGCACATACATGTGTTGCTCCTCCCTCTCACACCACATTTCCCTAAATCACCATGGCTGGCATTGTGCTATTTCCACTGTGTAAAATAGAATTTTCCATTTCTCTATCAAAAAATATCTATCTCTTACCCAGCGTCAATGCACCCTGTTCTGTGTGTCCACCCCTGAATCTTCCTGGTTGCAATAGCACTTTGTTACCAGATCTCTAATAGCATTTGACAAACAGTGATACAGATAATTCTTTAAGAGTCTGTGTTCTCTGATTGACTGTGGTATCTTCAGGCCAATTCATGCCTTATACATTTTTCTTTCTATGCTTAAATGGAAATGCAGATTGGATGCTTATTATTTTAAATCTTTAATAATTAGGTATTCACTAAATCTTTGTTGAAAGTAAAAATAAACAGAAAAGAACAATATTCCAGTTGAATTGAATATATTAAAAAAGCATATATATGTGTGTGTTTATGTATAGATGTATGTCTGTGTGTATACTGTCTAAATAATTTTAATGTTCGATACTGATAAACCACCTGAATATATATAGCCTGATATTCGATGATCAGATACCAGTAATGAATCAACTTTAAAGAAAATGATAGATATCTTGTAGAAAATAATATTTTTATATGAGCAACAGAGAATGGGACTGGAGCAGTAGGCATAGATCTTACTTAATAAGAAAGTAATACCAAAGGTAATGATTAGAATCTATAATGACAAAAATACACTGTGTACTTTATCATATAAGGGCACTAATAAAAACTATACTTATTTTAATATCAGAGGCCTAGTTACTGCTCAGAGCAAACAAGTCTACAGGCCTCAAATTGACACAAAAGAGAGAATTCAGAGCTACAAATTTTATGGCCTCATTAAACCAGGGAAGCCATAAACAACCCTTGCTGATGAGGAAATTATGGCAATTACTAAAATTGTCAAGGGAAAGGTATGACAATATATAAAAATTTCATGGCTTGACTTTAGGATCAGAAATTAATATTCATGATAAACATTACAGTCAAGGACATAGAGCTTTGCACTCTAGAGTTAAAGGTCTTAAACTCTAATTTTAGAAGAGTCATTAAGTACTATTTAGACAAACAAAAATGATTTTTCCTCCAGGGGGGCTATTAGGGTAAAGAGAGAGCTGTCATATTCACCTAATTAATGGAAATAACTTTCAGAGATGAAGAAAGTTTGATATTTTCACATCTTTCATTTGTAAACCAAAGCCTTTGAACAAACATCCATAGCAGCAATTTTCAGTAGAGTGCAATTGCTTAGAAATTCCAGTTTAAGAACTAGAACATTTTCATTGTTTTGTACAAGAGATCTACATGGGATTTCTACACTGTGTCAACAAGGTTAACACAGAGACTATTACTCTGCACACTACTGGTTTCCTTAATTAAGAACTTTTCTGTAGGTTGAGCAATCTGTAATGCTCATTCATTTGAAGATCATAGTAGTGGAATCTGGAAGGCATCCTACTATGTCTTTACTACCTATGATTCCACTGTAAATTAAATTTAGATGAAGAGGTAAACAGTCTTCATAAAAACATTAACTATGGAACACATTTTCAACATTATAGAAGGAAGATGCATCCTTTACATCAAATTGTTCAATATTTTAGAAGGAGGTATATACTTTGTATTCACTCCTTCTATATGCTGGGAAGTATGTCAGGTGCTGGGTGTCCTCTATCAAGAGAGTCTTTATATATTTATGATTTTATAAAGCACCTTTTTATCCATGAATTTGTATGGGATATAATTCTCTTGAAAGGATCACTATCACCTGAATATAAATTCTCAAACTTAATGTGAATATTAAAACCCCAGATGCATGCTGAACTGTCAGATTTCCGGTCCTTGTTTCCCCAGAAATTCTGATTTAATAGGTATATGGTAGGATCCAAGATTTTTTAAAACTAATACTTCAGGTGATTTTTAATCTAATTGTACATCAGACCATAATTTGAGAAACATTGAGCAGAGGTTTTCAAGGTTTTTTAATTTGTTTGGTTGGTTAGTATTTTGGGGGAGGGGGTGTTACTTTTCTATAAAATATCTTAGAAAAACTTTTTAAGTGTTTTAAGTTGACAACTTTTTTTGGTAAGTTTAAAGAAGTGTATTTATTTACTAATAGGAGAATGAAAATATTAAATATTATAAAATGAAATAAGATAATGGCAATAACTACTTCATGGTGTCATTTGATGAAATTGGTCTTAACTGGGTTTTTTTGTTGTTGTTTTTTTTGAGGCAGGTAATGCATATCACATAAAAAAAAAGTTTATTCCTGAGTTTTATCAAATGCATCTTGAAATATAATAGTTCAATAACACATTCCAATAACATTTAATTCAGTTTCATGACTATATATTGCTTTACCTATTCTGAATTAAGACTATATTAACTTGGATTAAGCTTCATACTCATCAGAAATACTGTAAGACAGGAAGGAGAGGAAGATCTCTGAGTTTAAATGGCCCTGATTCCTTATTTTATTTTATTTTATTTTATTATTAGTTTCATGTATATAGTACATTGGTTAGACACTTATATAGTTTATAAAATGATCCCCTAATTGCCCTGATTCTTAAAACTAATACTTCAGACCCTCCCTTTGTTTGGCACTTAAGTCTTTTTTGTATCCGGGGGCAATACAGCATAGTGCAATTTGGGAAGGGAAAGAGGTGCGCCTTTCTTTCACAAAGTGCAAGAAGTGCTATTGTGACTTACCAAGTAGTTTTAGACAAGAGTACATGTGAAAGTTGACATTCTGGAGATGGATTACCTTCAAACTACTTTCGTGGCATACCTCCTGGAAATTTTTTGTAGAATCCCCAAAATACTTGGATTTCAGTTTGAAGAGTACAGGCCCTGAGGGGCTGTTAGTTGATCTTAAGGAACCCTGTTCTCTTCCTTCTTAAAAGCCAGGGCACAAGTAATTACTGCATCAAAAGCTTTTTTCCAGAACAAATTTCCAGCTACAGGAGGAGCCTAATCAGCCTTAATTCACTGCTGTGCTCCCAATGCCCAATAACTGGAAAACACATTCAATTCAGAATGAATACAGTATCAAAGATTCCTAGTCGATTCAATTACATCAACTAAGATGCAAGCAATTCCAAAACTTCTTTAGTAACAGAAATAATATTGTGGTTTACATTCAAATTAATGACTAGTTTACCTTTGTGGATGGGTTTACAGAGTCAAAACCAGAAAGACAGCCTAAGCCTCAATATTTAAGACAGATGGGGTGAAAATTTGTTGTCAGATTATTATAATCATTCTTCAAATACAATAGCCATTAAAAATGAATTGAAATGATAAGGGTGTGAAAATCTTACTAATTCAAAGAAAATAGAGGAAGTTCTGCTCAAAATATCAAAAAAACTTAGTCGGTTATAAAATCATTTAAAAAATTTATCGAGAAGTAATTGACAAATATAATTGTATACATTTAAAGTGTATAATGTGATGATTTGACATATATATACCTTGTGTAATGATTACCAACATCAAGATAATTAACACATCCATCACCTAATTATAAAATGTTTTAACGAAATTAATTTTTATGAATGTCGGTTATTATGAAATCAGAGGATCCAGGTTGATTTTCAGTATTTCAAAATATTAGTTTTGTGGTCTAATAGCCTTTCCATATCTATATCACATGATTTTAGGCTAAATAGAACAGTTTATATTCTAAGAAATAGCCAAGAATGGCTTGATATTATCAGTTCAAAACAAAGACTGAGATTCACATGTGTTATTTAAAACTAAGTAACATTAAAAATTCAGTTCTTCAGTTGCATTAGGACCATAGAATAACCTTGTGAATGGAAGCTACATGCTAAGAATTGCAGAGTATAAAGCGTTGCAGCCATGGGCATTGTCAAACCTTGAAACTGTCATACAAGTTCTGGAACACCTCCATTTTACATGAGAAAATAAGCTATCTTCCTTAAGCCACTTTTCTATTATACGGAGTATAACTAATGTGATATTGCTTTGAAATTATGTTTTCTTTTCCTTTTTCTTTGGCTTTAAGACAATACAAGATATTTTCCTGAAACCACTGGACCATACTTCAAATGTTGGTCATTCATTCCATAACCTTGACTCGTTTATAGGATTAGCTTTTATGACCTTTGTGAAAGAAAATGGATGATAGTTCCAGATCTATAATTGTGAAATATAATGAAATCAGTTAAATGCTTATTCAATTATCTCTTTTAAATTTTTGTTTTATAACCTCAGATTTTATATCATAAAGTTACTATATGAAGAGCTGCCTGAAAACCTGATATACCATTAAAACCTGCATAAATCTAGGTCACAGCAATCTGATGAGAAAAGTCATACTGATTGTTCATTTAAGATTTGGGGAAGATTTGTATGTATTCTAATCATAGTAAACTGGCTATTTATTTCTTGAGCAATGAGAAATTTTCTGGGAACCAGGATAAAAAATATTTGAAAAAGCAGAGATTATGCTGGCCAGTCCTTTTTTAGGAATGTTGATGAGGTAATTCTATATTTGGTGCTGAGTGTGGCTTAGAATCTAAGCAGAATGAGTAGCTATTGAGGATGCATATGTCTGTATTAGGGTAGGTATGTTGGCATTGAGAATATTGATATTTCTTAATCTTTTCAATAATTTTAAAGAAAATGGGCTAAGAATTTTTTTTAAATGGAAGGTTGTTCAAGAATATGCATTATTCATTCAACAAATCCTAAAAGAGTGGTTATTGTGTACAAAACAAAAAAAAATAGAATACTGAGTTTTTTCAATATATATGGAGAGAGGCTTCTTGGCTGTGCCAAAAATGGCTATCAATGTTCCCTCAATGTCTGTCTTCCCTTCTTCCTCAATGTAGCAGATGCTTTTGGTATCCCACTCAGAATTTCTTCACCAGCTGTTGTACTCATCCCCTTGCTGCTGTGGGTGTTGACTGGTCAAGCCTCACACCTGTACCCTTTTTTGGAAAATTGCCTGAGCATGACAAGAGCCTCCAGGATAGAGATGACTGAGAAGTCCACACCCTGGCAGCTGGCTTCAAGGCAGGATAAATTCTGTAGTGCAATTTATATTCTATAACTCCCTGTGGCATCAGGCTAATGCTAGACTTTTGAAAACATACCTTTGCCTGATTTTCTCCCTGTAGGTTTACTCCTGCCAGCACTCCCTCAACAGATCACTTGCAAAAGAATCCATGTTTTGGGCTTTTCTTGTAGGGATATGAATTTAACATCTGCAGTAATAGACCTAATCTATTATTGTCAGGCACATATGTACTACTAATAGAGACTTCATATCCCAGCCACCACTGTAGTTTGTTGTAATTATGTGAACAAGTTCTGGCCTATGAGATGTAAGTAGAAGTGATATAAGTAACCTCTGAGATTTATTCTTAAAGGTGGGAAGCACCATATTCTTTGTTCCTTTCATTACATCTTGCTGCTCATAACACCACGGATACGATGGATAGAGCTTCATCTTGGAAAATAAGGATGAGGACCACACCCTAGGGAGAACAGGGTGGAGATACAGAAGAAACTTGAGGCATAGACAACTGGGCAGACACCTTATAAGCTCTGAACTGCCTATATCTAGACTTTTCTTAGAGTGAAAAACATCTCTTCTTTAAGCCACTGTTATTTCTAAGGTTCTTCTTATATAAAACAGCCTGTCTCCAAATGGTGACAACTGAGCAAAAGAGTTTTCTTTGCTCAGAAATCGTTGGTCATATATGCATAATCAGAGATGCAAAGATGAACAAGATGTTAAATGTCTGCCTTTAAGAAACTAAAGGTCTAAGAAAAAAGAAATCTGAATAAAGAATGGACTTTAGTTAATTTAAAACAAAAGGACTAACGAGTAGACTAACATAGAACATAGAAAGGACCCCAGATCTCTTCCTTTATTTATTCAAATGTTCTGGGGGAAGTGATTATGGCGTAATTCTATTTAAGGGTTTTAGTGTAATGGCTCAAAGTCAAGGCAATTTAATTTCTCAAGACCCTGAGAATTTGGGGTAAAAAATTTTAGGTTTGAATAGGAAAAGCTTTAAGATGTGCCTCTTGCTATCTCTTTTCATTTTATTTGTCTCTCATAGCAACATTGAATCAGGCTCGAAATTTCCAATCAAGCATCGTCTCTGATGTATTTTTAACTTCTGCAAGTGATCGTGAATCATTTTTTCCTTGATATTACTACCATTAATACTCTAACCATAGTCCCTATCGCCTCATGCCTTAATTATTGTAAAAAGTTGTTGCCTGTTTTCCATGCTCCAAGATAATTCTAGAAAACAATTGCTTTTATCTTCCCATTCCCAGTTTGACACTTGCTTTCCTCTTAAGTCTTAGTCTGTTTTACCATTCTTTACAGCCATCCTTCTTAACCACAACCTACAAAATCCCATTTTCCAACAAAAACAATTTACTCACTTTATTAGGAATAGATTGTAGCTTTTTCTTTTTCACAACAGCCGTTTCTACTGTTGACTTAACTATCTGCAGTCTGCAAGGCATTTTCTAGATCAGAGATCGGCAAACTACAGCCCACAGGCCAAATCCATCTCACCATCAGTTTTTGCAAATAATGCTTTATTAGAATACAACCACATCCATTAGTTTATGTTTTGTCTGTGTCTCTTCCCTGCTAACAAAAACAGAGTTGAGTAGTTGTGATAGAGACTATATGGTCTGCAAAGCCCCCAATTTTTACCATCTGGCGCTTTATGAAGAAGTTTTTCCAACCCCTGTTCTAGATCATAATTTAACTTTTCTTGTACTAGTCATCACGAGACCTTTCTGAAAGAGATATCTGTCGCCATTACACTTCCCCTAGCCATGTGTTTATTTTTCAAAGTATCGCTAAAATCATGGGCCCTTCATGAGCTCTTTTAAGAACAATCAGACTCTTTATTGTCTTCTTTACATTAACTGAGATGATTGTTCATATTTTTTACTTGAGAACCACACACAAAATTAGACTTAAAAAGAGCCTTGGATAATCTCAGTTTCATATTCAACTTTTTCACTTCTACTAAACTTTGTTGATCAGCTGCTATTACTTTCTTAGGCCTATTCACTTTATCTTTGTTCACTGTACCAACATTAGCAGTTACCTTTTCTTTGGAGAATATTTTATTTTTTTACAAATAAAAAAATTAATAATCACAGTACAAAAGTATAACCATCAATAAAGTTTTGTTGAATTATCAGTGACCTGTATGTTGGCACACATTGTTTGCAATTTAACTATTTCATCATGATAATTATCAATTATGTTACAGCATAGACTTTTAGTAATGTTTGTGAAATAGCCATGACTGAAAAGGGGCTCCTACTAATTCATTACCTAAAATGGAAAAAATAGAAAAATACATGAGAGCTCGACATTAAACTTTATATACCTAATTATTTTACAAATGTATCTTTCTCAGTAGCCTATCTATTCCATATTAATTTGATACTTTTTTGGGAGCAAATTTATGTCTCTGTCTTCCCTGAACATGACACCATTGATTTCAAAGAGTTCTCAAAGCTTTCTCTCTTATGGGACTTAGACAGATAAGACAAAGCTTTTCTTAATCTAGTGACCTAAGAAACTACCCCATCATCACACCAGCAGAATTTCTTTCATCTGCCTAGTTAAAAATCAGTAAATTGAATAGGTAATTCACACAGCTCTTAGCTTTTACCTCTGTCAACTGGGTTTGGTTCTGAAAAAGAAAGCATTCAAAAGATAGCAATCTGGCTAATTATTGCCCTGTTCGAAAATAGTTTGATCTTTAGAAAACTCTTTCATGTCTCATACATGGAAAGGCTAAACTTAGTATCTGTTTTAGGTTGATCTACCACTTCAGCATGATCTCTAAGCATTATCAAAATTATGCAACTGGAAAATCTCTTTAAAGCAAATTATGGCAAGAAACATATGTTCCCACCAAAAGAGTATATGGAATGCCTGATGTACAGTTCTCCAATTTCAATTTACGATCCATAAGCGAATCTGCATCCAGATTGAAACTTTATTTTAAAGACTTTTGATTACATATGGGTTTCTTAAAGCAAGGGTCCCCAACCCCTGGGCCATAGGCCAGTATGGGTCCGTGGCCTGTTAGGAAACTGGCTGCACAGCAGGAGGTGAGCAGCAGATGAGCAAGCAAAGCTTCATCTGTATTTGCAGCCGCTCCCCAGCGCTAGCATCACCACCACAGCTCCACCTCAGATCATTAGGCATTAGATCTCATAGGAGCACCGGTCCCTGGTGCCTAAATGGTTGGGGACTGCTGTTTTAAAGGAATAGGTTATGTAGATTTAATTAGATTTCTTATAACCTATAAATTATAGCTTATATTTTCAAGGGTGTACTCTGGTTTCAATTAAGAGAGGTAGTTTAACAATTAGGAAATCAAGCTTGTGAACTACTTTAGATCCTTGGAGCACATATGTGTATGATCATTAAAATTTCTAGGTAGGATATGAAACATTTATACTAACTTTGATTGCCCTGAACAAATTATGAAGACTCCTCAGGGTGTAAATCTTTAAGACTTTCTAAAAGGATGATGACATTATTTATCCTTTGATACAAGAATGACTTGATTTTTAAACAATAATCACATAAAACAATAATAGACATTAAAATCACATTCTATCATACAGATTAAAATTAAAGACTTAATTATTTATACTTTAGTTACAGCATTTACTTGTTGTGAGTCTTTTATGGCTAAAATAGTATTGCTTTCCACTTCCACCTGGTGACAGGGAAGGTATATTACAAGGAAAGAATAAACTGTCCTTTAGAATAACAAAAATCATGATATAAGATAAGCAGTTCATAATTTGTGTCAGTTTCATACAAAAGCTGTCATGAGAAGTAAAATTATTTTATTTTCTCATGAAAAACTGAGAATTAGAAAATGGTACGATTTCAGCTATAGCATTGTCTTCTACAAGGTATTCTAAGAACACTAATCCCAATCATTAATTATTTCATTTAATAACTATTTTTTTTTGGGGGGGTGGATGCCTCCTCTGTGACAAACACTATCCCACATTGATTCTGAAGGAAAAGCATATCAGTGATAGTAAGTCTATAATACAATGCATACTCTACCATCCACAGAAGGTAGCTAGGAAAATCTATGAGGCAAACCCTAAGACTCTTAGCTAGAAGGATTTATGAGGCAAACCCTAAGACTAGATAGGCAAAGGGGTGTCTAATAATCTTTGGTGGACTGTCTTCCAGCACACTGACTTGAACACCAAAGTAGAGAGACATCTGCATAAAGATATTTGTGGGTATGGCTTCAGCTAAATGGAGTGGGTTACAATTTAATACATAAAAGACTAACAGTAGTTTATGGAATCAGACTAGCTTCTACTAAAAGAGACAGATAATGTTCACATTAAACAGAGACCTCTAGGACCTTAACTATCTGTGGAAAAGAAGAAAATGGACCCAAGAGCCACAGGAAACCACTCCCAATGAGTAGAAGTGGGCCCTAATCAATTATCACGCTAAGTGAAATAAGTCAGACAGAAAAAGTTGAGAACCATATGATTTCACTGATACGTGGCATATAAAATTGAAAGTAACAAACAAAACAAACAGAGACTCATGGACACAGACAACAGTTTAGTGGTTAGCAGAAGGAAAGAGGGGTAGGGGAAGTAGATAAGTATAAAGAGGGTCAAATATATGGCAATGGAAGGAGGTTTAACTTTGGGTGGTGAACACACAATGCAATATACATATGATGTATTACTGAATTGTACACTTAAACCTATATAATTTTATTAACCTATATCAGCCCAATACATTTAATTTAAACAAATCTATGAGCCAGTGACTGCTCTTTATCTCCCATACTCACTCCACTCCATTTCAAATGGGACTATTTAATTACCTTTTCCCTGTCTGACCATTGTATGTTGGGTGTGTGAGGGTGAGATAACATATCTTTTTGCTCACAGAGCTTTGGATCAAGAGGGGAACCTCCTGAGAAGCTGCATTCAGGAGAGGAAGCATGAAGAATCTCTTTCACACCCAGAACTTATTTAGATAATGAGATCCTGGATTTTTAGCTTGACTCTGATGCCATAAATAAGACTTTGGGGTGGATAGGAATGGGGTGAGGATACTTTATATATGTAAGGGCATAAATGATCAGGGGCCAAAGGGCAGACTCTGTTGGACTATTATTTTGGTGGTCTTGCCAATGAACACCTCATGGTATTTAAGTACTTGTAAAGTCTTCTCTCATGTTAGTTTTAGACTTGGCGAATGAGATATTCATAGGCATGATGCAAGCAAATGATCGATAAGTAGTTATAAATTGAGTCACCATGTAAAATTCTGTCTATCCACTAGGGAGAGAGCTAAAAAAGATGACATGGAGAAGGGGGACCTTGAGAATTCATGGAGAGAGAAAGAGGCTCAGCTAACCCTGAACTCTAGTGGATTCCAGCCTCAAGTGAATGGGCAAAATCAACAGAAGAATCACCTAGCAAAGCCTGCACTGCAGAATCAGGTGCAAATAATATGGTTGTTATTTTAAGCCGCTTAGTTTTGGAGTATTTTCCCCCTACAATAGATTGCTGAAACAAATGTCTTTGGAGCAATTTGGAAAAGGTAAAAAGATGGTAAGCATATACTGGATCTTCTCCAAGAAATGACTATTATTCAAAGAGGCAATGAAAAACTAGAATTTCAGATGAAGGAACAAAGAGTAAAAGAGTTAAGTAAAATTCAGATCTTCACCTGTAAACAGCAGAAAGGATGTTGAGAACATAGCACAAGGTGCCTACAGAGATAAACACTCAAGATGAGTCTGAAATGAAAGTTTGGAGCTAGGTTTTAAAGGCCTATATATGTCAAGCGAAGTCTTCGGATTTCATTTCGCTTGGTAAAAAAAAGGCCCTTCGAAGACTTTTAAGTGGAGAAATGAAATAATCTCTGTCATAGACATATAATTCTGCAGTAGCGTGGAACAGTAACTAAAATAGAAAAAGCCTGGAGACAGGGAAACCACTTAAGAGGACATTGTACTTGCCCGGACAGTGGGAATTGATATGAACAAGAAAGAATCCACTCAAAAGCCATTTCTAAGGTAAATTGGACAGGTCTTGGTAACCAAATAAGGCAATAAAGGTGAAGGAAACAAGGGTAAGTAACAATTTTCTAGTTGGGGTGACTAGAATGATGCTGATGCTATTTATTAAGACAAAAAGGAATTATCTGAGGAGAAAGTAGGTTTGTTGAAATAGGTATTGAAATAGATTTTGGTACACTTGAACTCAATGCGTCTTTTGAACAAACAGGAAGAGAGGACTATTAGGAAGTTGAAAATAGACTTCCAAGGCTTGTGAAAAATTTTGGAATTTTTTTGGAGTCTTCGATAAATATTTGTAAGTGAAGCTATTAGAATAAATAAAAACTAGGGAACAGTGATTCTCAAGTTGGCTGAACAATGGAACCTTCTGATATCTGCATTTAACTCTGTGCAGTGTTATGCAGATATCAAACATTTTTAAAGCTCCCCAGTCAGTTCCAAATGCAGCCAAAGTTGAGAACAACTGATGTAGAAGGCTAAAGGGAGATAGGCGAAAACAAAATTCTGGTGAACACTAGCATTTAAGAAAAATTCAAAGAGAGGGCATCGGGAAAAAAATGGCGTGGATGACAGTCTTTTTTCATTTCTCTTGCAACCACATCAAAGTTGGGACGGAAACATGGAGCAAACAACAAGCAAAGTTGTCTGGGATATAGACGAACGGAAGCCTTACAACTAGGGAGAGAAGTAAGAAATCACCTTGTAATGGTAGAAGGTAGGATGGGGTGAGGACGCGAGGCTGCTGGGGTCCTCAGTGGCTCAGTGGGACAGAGGCTGCGGCAGCTGCAGACACCTCTTAAAGGGGACATGTCCGCGAGCAGACTTTCGTGGTGACAGACCTGCTCACACTGAGCACCAGCGCTGGGTCGGCAGAGGACACCAGGGACTTACAGAAGGACACTGAGTTGTGGAGTGAGGGCCGGCTGCAAGGATCTGTCCCAGACAGAAGTGCTGGAGGTATCCATTGTTCCCCTGTTGAGCCCTCCCACCTCCCAACGGGTGGACTCAATGCCTCCATAGCTGAGACATCATCAAACTGGGTAACAGAGGTCGCTTGTCCAAAGGATTCCCTGAAACCCCGCCTCCCCCAACTCAGGTCCCACCCAAACCACATCCAGGTATATCCTCAGAGAGTTAGGTGCTCTCGGCTGAGTAGCACCTAGACTCATACAGGTGGCAGCTGGCCTTGGTTCCTGGCGTGGCCTCTTGAGGCAACTATAAGCTCAGCACCTGTGGATTGCTTGCTGAATTTTAACAGGTGGCCCTGGAGGGGCACAGACTGGGGCTAAACTTGGCCTGCAGCTGAACCCCTCTCAGGACCGTACTACTGGACGCCTAGCATACAAAGCCACACTAATAAGACTGGGAGACTTAGGAGCTTTGCTTAGTACACAGAAACAGACACAGAAAGGCAGCTAAAATGGGAAGACAAAGAAGCAGAAACCATGTGAGAGAACACAACAGAGATCCAGAAATAATGGAGTCAAGGAATCTAACAGATGCAGAGTTCAAAACACTGGTTATAAAGATGCTCAATGAACTTAGGGGGAGTGTAGATGAATTCAGTGAGAACTTTAATAAAGAGATAAAAAACATAAAAATGAAAATGTAAATTATACAAGGGAACCAGTCAGAAATGAAGAACACATTATCTGAGATGAGAAGTATATTAAATGGAAAAAACAAAGTGAATAAAGAAGATCAAATGACCTATACAGAAAATGGGAAAGCCAAGGACACTCAATCAGAACAGCATGAAAAAAGAAGCCAAGACTATAATAATAATTTAAGGAGCCTATGGGATAATATTAAATGTAATAGTATCCATGTCATAGGTGTACTTGAAGGAAAACAAGACGTTGAAGAGCTATTCGAAAAAAAATGATAGAAAACTTCCCTCACTTTGTGAAGGAAACAGACATACAACCCCAGGAAGCTCAGAGAGTCCCAGGAAAGAGGAATCAAAGAGGCCCACACTAAGACACATCATAATTAAAATGCCAAAAGTTAAATACAAAGAAAAAATATTAAAAGCAGCAAGAGAAAATAAATTAGTTACCTACAAGGGAGCACCCATAAGATTGTTTTCTCAAAAGAAACCCTGCAGGACAGATGGTCTTGGCACAAAATATTCGACGTGATGAAAACCCTGGATCTACAACCAAGAATACTTTATCCAACAAAGCTATCATTTTGCGTCGAAGGACATATAAAGAGCTTCCCAGACAAAAATAAGCTAAAGGAATAATCAACATCAAGGCAGTATTACAGGAAATGTTGGAGGACTTCTTTAAGAAGAAAAAAAAAAACATGTATCAAAAACAGGAATAAAGAATGGTAACAACTACATTCCTATGAACAAGTCCCTCAAACATAATTGAATTAAGTGTTCCAACCAAAAGATAGAGTGGCTAAATGGATAAGAACACAAGATCCCCATATATGCTGCCTACAGGAGACTTGCTTCAAATTAAAAGACACACAGAGACTAAAAGGAAGGGTATGGGAAAAAGATATTGCTTTGATGGACCTAGAAGGTATTGTGCTGAACGAAATAAGTCATATAGAGAAAGACAAATAACACATGATTTCATGTAGATGTGGAATCTAAAGAACAAAATAAACAACAATGACAATAACGGAAATAAACTCATAGATAGAGAATAATGAGGGCTACTAGATGAGAGGGGGATGGGGGATGGTGAAAAAGGGCAAAGGGATTAAGAAGTACAAATGGAGTTACAAAATATACATGGAGATATAAAGTGTTGCATAAGGAAAATAGTTAACAATGTTGTAATAAATATGTAAGGGGGAAGAGGGGTACTAGATTTAGTGGGGTGATCACTTTGTGAGTTAAATAGATCTCTAATCACTATGCTGTACAAATGAAATATACTATTGTATGCCAAATATGATTGAAAAAAACTCATCGAATTGTACAATGTAAATACAAGCAACTAATTGTCTATATTTCAATAAAGCCAGGGGGAAAAAGAAAAAAGAAAAATTCAAAGAAAGAGAACCCTGAGGAATTTACTGAGCTATCTATCAGAGAGTAGAAGGTGTAAAAATCAGTGTTGAGAAAAGCAAGTGAAATCCAGAAGATCTGGCAAAATGAAGTTCTTTGGTCCTTGTAAGTAAAATTTTAATATAGTAGCAAAGAAGACAAACCATCTTTCATCATCTCTGCTCTATCATACCTTCCCAATGGGTTTTATTTTGAGTATTGTATTTTTCAGTTCTATAATTTCTATTTGTTTCTCTTTTATAACTTATATTTCTTTAATGAGAGTTTCCATTTTTTCCATCTGCTTCAAGAGATTTTGTAGTTACTTGCTGAATTATTTTTATGATGGTTGCTTTAAAATCCTTGTCAGATAATTCCAACATCTGATTTATCTCAGTGTTGGTATCTGTCGATTATTTCCTCATTCGTGTTGTGATTTTCCTGACTCACTGTATAACCAGTGAGTGTTGTATTCGATCCTGCCCATTTTAGATATTATGAGAATTTGAATCCAATATAATCTTTTTTTTTTCTTTCTTTTTAAGCAAACACTCCTCCAGGTGAAATGTAACATGAGGGCTGAGTGGCTAAGTATGTTCTGCTTCCTCCTCAGACCTGCTCATACTTTCCTGGTGAAAGTGTGGTATTGACTCAAATTGCCTTGCTGCCTCCAGCAGAAGAGTTAGTTCACTCCATGTTGGGCCACACTGATCCAGAGAGAGAAGGTGGGAAACTGGATACCAACTAGCCCTGCCTCCCATTACTATGTTCTGCTTTGTTGCGGGTGGATGCTTTGTTCCTACTGAGACCCCTGATACCAAGGAAGAGCAGTGATGCCTAGCAGAGACTAATCCTACTTCACAGTGCCTCAGAGATTCTCACTGCTGCCAGGTGGGAGTAGAGGCTCAGGCTGCCACTGGACTGCACTGACACTACTCTTGCAAAGGAATATAATGCCTGCCTAGTTCTTCACTGGGCAGAGAACGGAAGATCAGCCACTCCACTCAGGGATGCTGACCCTTCCACATTCAAGAGCAGTGACATTGTATTTCTGCTGCCTGCTTCTGCCAGGCAGGGGACTGGAAGATTGTCATGTCATTCCTCAAGTCCTGAGGTCCCTAGAGCAGTGGTCCCCAACCTTTTTAGCATCAGGGACCGCTGCTCCTATGAGAATCCGATGCCTGATGATCCGAGGTGGAGCTGAGGTGGTGATGCTAGCGCTGGGGAGTGGCTGCAAATACAGATGAAGCTTCACTCGCTCACCCTCCACTCACCTCCTGCTGCGCGGCCCATTCCTAACAGGCCATAGACTGGTACCTGTCCGCGGCCTGGGGGTTGAGGACTCCTGCCCTAGACAATCCTTCCTCCTACCTTTTACAGACTTTCAATGCTTGTCAGTTGTGTTATATCCAGCATTTTTAGTTATAAGGGAGAGGACTGGGAGAAATGGGGTTACTCCATTTTGGTGGAACCCCACTGTATTTTAAACTATGGTCATGTATCTACAATAATTTATTGCACACTTATTTTCTCTCATGTAAAATAGTCAAAGGTAAAAACTGGTTTTAAAAAAGAAATTGCGATCCTATCATTAGCATATTACTTAGTGATCAGTAGATGTTTGTTAAAAATGGATGACGGAATAAATGGATTTCACTAAGTATCTCTGAATAGATGCTTAATATGTGCTTTCGATGAAAAGAAGAATTATTTAGTCCTTAAAGAGAAAATCGAGACTCGGGCAAAGGAGCTAGATATTAGAGAGAACACATTATATGTCATTTGAAAATATATAGTTTTAGAGAGAACTTAATACATAAAAATCAACCACATTTCTAATAGTACTACCAATGTACATTGTTGAAAATGAAATTTAAAAGACACTATTACTTACAAACACACAAAGAAAAAAGTTCTAATGCAATTCCTATCAATATTCTAGTAAAGATTTTTGTAGACACAGACAAGTTTATGTTAAAATTTATATGGAAAGAGAAAGGGCCAATAATAACTAAAACAATCTTTAAAAATAGGATAAAGTGAGAAGACTCACTCTACTTGATATTTAGTCTCACTGTATACCTGCATTAACCAAGACAGAGTGGTATTGACAGAAATGAAACAGATCAAATATATAGAATAGAGAATCCAGAAATAGACCCACACAAACATGCCCAACTGATTTTGAATAACTGTGTAAAAGCAATTCCATTGAGGAAACAGCTTTTGCAACAAATGGTGCTAGAGCAACTGGACATCTAAAAAGCTATATCTTGATCTAAATAAACCTTACATGTTATATAAATATTAACTCAAAATAAATCAGATACCACCTCACACCTGTTAGAATGACTATCATTAACGGGACAAGTAATAACAAGTGTTGAAGAGGTTGTGGGGAAAAAGGACCCCTCAGACACTGCTGGTGGGAATGTAAACTGGTATAGACACTATGGAAAACAGTATGGAGGTTCCTCAAAAAAACTAAGAATAGAATTATCATATGATCCAGAAATCCCTCTCTGGGTATCTACCCCCAAATTTGAAAACATTTATCCATAAAGATATTTGCACTCCGATGTTCACTGCAGCATTATTCACAGTGGCCAAGACCTGGAAACAACTGAAGTGTTCTTCAATAGGTGACTGAGTAAAGAAGATATGGTACATTTTTACAACAGAAACTTTATTTTCAACAGCTAAAAACTGGAAACAGCTCAGATGTTCTTCAATGAAAGAATACTGAGGTAATGTCCATATATGGAATACTATTCAGCAACAAATAGGAACAAGCTACAGAATACATGCAACAACTTGGATACATTTCAAAGGAACTATGTTGAGCGAAACACACAATTCCAAAACAGTGATATACTATATGAGTCCACTGATGAAGCATTTTTATATTGAAAAAATTAGAAATGAAGAACAGATTAGTGGTTGCTAGGGCTTTGGGATTGGTGGGAGATGAAGGTGGATGTGACCAACAGGAGAGGTCCTTGAGGTGACAGCACTATTCTGTATCTTGACTGTATCGGTGATTGTCAATGTCCTGGTTATAATATTGTACTATAGTTTTGTAAAATGTTACCACTGAGAGAAACCAGGTAAAGGATTCATGAGATCTCTCTATATTATTTCTTGCAACTGAATATGAATGTAGAATTACTTCAAAAATAAAAATTTCAGTGAAAAAATAGGGTACTAACTTAGTATGCTACATTTGGGGAGTTTTAAAATGCTTACATGTGCACTGGTTAGCTCTGCATATGAAACTGCTAAAAAGGCATAAGTCTCAAGAAGGGGATTAAAACACTGGGAGTCAAGAGTACAGAAAAATTATATTTTTCAGAAAGTAAACATTTTTTTTTAAATGGCAATAATGGAAAAAAAAGTTGTTATGTAGCTCTCCTTCATTCACTTTTTCATGTAAAAATAATTAAAATTTTAAGAAGGAGAAAATCAAATAAAAAGCCAAGTACTATGGAGCAAAGAATTATGTGGTATTATTCTGTTCAAAATAAATACTAAGAGAAGGAAGTAAGAAAGCTCATTAATTATATTGATAGTAATCTTAAACATGTCCATTATTTACAAGACTTAATTGTAAATATTTAGGTATAAATACAAATTAACTACATATGAAAAGGCTTATTAAACCTTTTCATTGATAAGTTTAATATCCAGAACATTTAAAAGAAAGACTAGAACCTTAGAGTAGAAGCTAACATTTTTAAACATCTAAAGTTCTTTGCATGTGAATTACGTAAAAACTAATGGTGACGGTTTTGTGGCCTGGTAGCTAACAATGCGCCAAAATGTCAGTGAATCAACTAACAGCTCTGGACATCATGAGTACCTGCACATCAATACTAAGCCATGCTATTTAAACTGCTGGTTATGATTTTGAGTACCACTTTCCAAACTGGAAAAGGGAGTCATATCAGCACTAACTTCAAAGCAATTAAAATTTGAATTTCAGTGATAAAAGTATCTTTTTCTGAGTTTAGCACTTTCTCTAGAATTCTACTTGGCAGATATAAAACTTTAAGGTGTTTGTGTTTTAGTTTGACCTCCCATTAAAATGTAGACATACATACCATGGAATATTACCCAGCCATAAGAAAAGATGAAATACTGCCATTTGCAACAACATGGATGGATCTTGTGATTATCACACTAAGTAAAATAAAGTAAAATAAGTCAGATGGATATAAAATTGAAAGCAACAAATGAACAAGACAAAGGAACAGAGACTCATGGACACAGACAACAGTTTAGTGGTCACCAGAAGGAAGAGGGTGTGGGGGTGGAGGTAGAGAAGGGTAAAGGCGGTCAAATATATGGTGAGGAAAGGAAATTTGACTTTGGGTGGTGAACACACAATGTAATATACATATGACATATTATAGAATTATACACTTGTAACATATAATTTTATTAACCAATATCACCCCAATAAATTTAATAAAAAAAGAAAACAACTTGCTAAAGTTGTAAAAAATTTAGACATGAAAATCTGACAAATGTCATGGGTTTTGAAACTTTTTGACCTTTCATTCCTTATTCCAACTATAAATTGAGGGATATTTTAATGCAATTTCTCAGAGCACTGAATCACAGAATCATTTCTAAAGCAACATCAGTGCTTTAGAACTTCAGATTACTAATGTGTGCGCATCATCATTTTCTCATCAACAATACATAATGAAATTAAATGTTAGACTCTGGACACTCAGCTCAATTCTAATCTCGGATAAATGAAGACACTCATTTGCCTCTCTTGAAGAATCAACTCTACATATGCATGAACAACCAGAATTTTTTTAAAGAAACGCAGCAGACATGAATTGAAATCAAGTTACTATTAGTCAAGCGAGAACAGTCAGTCCAAACAGTACTCCTTGACTGTAGTAGCATGGCGATTATTTATCAATACCCCTACAAAACCTTTACCGTCTATCAAGAGTTATGTTTGAACATACAAGGATTGGTGACCCCTAAAGGAAAAAAAAAAAGAGTTGCCAAATAAATTGTATGTATGTTCTTTCACAATCCAGTCCACATTTTCCCTCAAGCACAAATCTACTTGCATTCATTTATATTTTCCAAAGTTAACTCTAAATATACATCACCAGTGTTAAAAGATAAATTTGTTTGACTTTTTAAAATGTGGCTTTGATCTATTTTAATATCCTAACACACAGGTAACCTTGTAACACACTCAGTATAGAGATAATTCCTACAGTGGACGACAAGGGGAAGGTACAACCCTTATGAAAGAGGAGTAATAGCTGCTGATCATAATTTCAGAAATAAATGTTGAATTTCGATTTGAAAAAGACACTAGGTGATTCTGAGAATTTCTCCAAATTGGGAATCGACTGAGTTCGATTTGGCTTTATTTCCCTTAATAAGCCGAAATACAGAAAGACAAAGAAATAGATTTAAACACACCCTCTGTATGCCCATACCCTGCTTTGCCAATGTTCTTAGAGTCAAAGACATCCACAGTCATTCATGCCCGGTGTGATTCACAACCCATGAAGGACTAACTGCTTAAACTGAGATTTTTAACTGCTAATGTGTTACATGGATACTGTTTCAATGTATTATCATTAAGCAAACTACATATGTCTCCTCCACAAGCAGACAGAGATGTGTGAATATATGATGAATTTGGGGGGGAATAAGGGCACAGATTTTGTTATTAACCTTTGTATCAGCCCTGAGGGACCAAGGACAATTATCGTATTGATCCAGTACTTTTAGTTAACAAAATGATCTGGAACACAGCCTTCTTATTCCCTAACATGGCAGTGTTGCCCTCCTATTGCTGTGCACATACACGCATTACTTAAATCATCTTTGCAGATGTGTGTAAACCAGAGCTATCTGTGCTCTATCTGTCTGTGAAGGGCAATAACAAAATGTTACAACCCATTTAGCAATAAACCATGCATCCTTTCTGCAAGTCTTTGCTTACATTTGATTTGCAGCATTTCACCTCTATAAATTTTATTTCATAGTCTTTAGTAATTCCTGGCAATATAAGTAGATACCCAGATGGTATCTCTTTTCTCCATAAGCCAGAAATAATGTCTCAATATAAATTCCAATCCCATCTTTTTATGATTTAGATTCTAAATTTTAGAAGGCAGCAACACACACAAATATTGAGACAATAGTTTAGATGAAAGGGATGGCAGCAAGATTTAAGCATAAGAAAGCAGCATGAGATTTGACTGAGTCAGCAGTAATAGAATTAAAAGGGTACCTGATGACACAGGCGTAAAGACCACTGTCCTGTAGTAACGTTGGCCGGAACCAAATGGAATCTTCTTCCTTGCTCATTCTACTTCCATCAAAGGCTATCGGCTCTTCAAAGTCTCCAGGACCAGAACTTTTGTACCACATCAGACTGAGTCCGGCACTTTGGGCTAGGGAGTAATTTGCTCTGATATAACCATAAAAGAGTGCACATTTGATTCGAACAGGCTCTCCCACCAAAACTTGATATTTCTTGATATCGACAGACCAATCAGTGCATCCATCCGCTAATGGGGGAAAAAAAAAAAGAGAGAAAGAGAAAACAGAGAAAAATTTAAGCGATTCATTCATTCATTCATTTACTCATTCAACAAACGTACATTGAGCATCTATATTGAACCAGATTCCATTCTAGGGACAGAGCATGTAACAATGGATAAAACTCAGAATGGCATTGAAAAGTAATTTACATTGCTAACCAACAATATATTTTTCACTTAGTTTGCTTCTGCTGGTATTTATTCTTAGTTTATATCAATGTAATTGTTATTGGTTTATTGCCTTTCCACTCTAAATCTACCTTTTGCCTGTTCTTTGGAAAAGGATCCAGATCTTTGAAACAGTTTTCCTTTGCTAACTGGCACTGAAGCTCTGTTGGTAGAGAGTGCTGGAGAGACATTGCAGGAGACAAGGGTTTTGCTCTCTGGTTCCAGCATGCTCTATGGAGGGGCTGTTGCAGAGTGCAAGACTTCTCCAGTACCCAGCTCCTGCAGCGAGTGGCAGCCAGCAGCATGGCGATTTTTTGGCAAAGCCTCACTTACCTCACGGGTAAGACATTTTCCCATGAACAACTATCCCAGGTACTTTAGAAGGTGAGTCTCTATCAAATTCCAGAGGGCAGATTTCGAACCAGTTCTGCTAGGGTGGCACTTCCATGATTTCAGCCATTCAGTAAACCATGGGCTTTCCTGATAAGATTTGTCTCTCACTTTGGCGAGGTGGGGGGAAGACAGCAGCTTTTCCTAGGTGCTGTATCTCAGCCATAGGAGTAACAGCAGCCATTCTTGCACTCTTTAGAGTTCTCTTTTGCTAAGGACTGAATGTCTATGTCTTCTTAAAATTTATACGTGGAAGCCCTAACCCTGAATGTGATGGTATTTGGAGGAGGGGGGTCTTTGGGAGATAAGTAGGTATAGATAAGGTTATGAGGGCAGAACCCTCATGAAGGGATTAGTGCTCTTAGAAGAAGAGAGATTAGAGCTTCCTTTCTACCCTTCTCTCCCTCCTCTCCATGTGCTCACAGAGGAGAGGCCATGTGAGTGCGCAGTGAGAAGATGGCCATCTTTAAACCAGAAGGAGGGCCCTCACCAGAAATCGAATCAAACAGCACCCTGATATTGGACTTCGCAGGCTCCAGAGCTGTGAGAAATAAATTTCTGTTGTGTAAGCCGCTCAGTCTACAGTATTTTGGAGCAGACTAATAGATCTTTCTTTCTTACTAGCCAATCTTTCATTATTCCAATACCTTGTTTACATTTAATAATTCTTTATAAAAACATTTCCTTGTTCAAATTAGTATGTGGTTTTCCTCTTTGATTGGATCCACACTGATAAAATCAGGAAAAAATGCTTTATAGTCAAAGAAGGCCAAAACAAAAGTGGGTCAAGCTCTGGTTAGTGGTTTCACAACCAGAGACAGAGGGAGATGGTCACCTTGTTCTGATTTCTAGAAGGGATATGGGGTTGATAGGGATTGGGACCAGTTGGGTTTTCTGGATTACCTAGAAGCACTGTCTTCCAAATAGCATCTTGACACCATTTTTATCACCCCTCTTACACACACACACATACACACCAACAGGTCCCTGCATGTCAGGTACAGTACCATTATCATCACCTCAGAGAAATTGTAAATTTCCACTTTAGAAAGGGCAGTTGCCCAATACTTAGCAGGATAATCAATGTGACATAGTTTACAGTATACGAATACTGAGCCAAGGGCAAAAATTAAGAAAAGAAGACTTCTAACAGCAGTAGCATCTGAGTATTGCCAGCAGGGTTTAACTCACTAAAGATTAAAAAAGAGGGCAACCTAAAGGATCGGAGAACAGGATAAATAACATAGAATCTGAAAAAAAATTATCAAGAGGAAAAGGAAGTTGTACATTAGAGCATAGAAGACATAATCTATGGAATTATCTCCATTTCTTATTTTAAAATTATATCTAACATCTAATGAGCACTTAACTATGGCTGAATTTATAAATTTTCATTTACCCTTCACAGAAACATCCATTAAGGTATTTGAAGTCATTGCTCCCTCTATGTGAAACATTTCTCACCAACCAACTGCATGCCTTTCTCCTTCCCTTCCTCCAAATGTCACCTCCTCAAAGAGGCCTTTTCTAACTGCTCTGTCTGAAATGCCAGCTTCGTATTCTTGTCACTTGATTCAGATTCTGCTTTAATGTTTTCTCAGAGGACTAACTGCTATCTGATGTTACACCATGTACCCACTTTTCGTTGGCTTTCTGTCTCCCCAATAGAATGTAAGCCCCTTGATGTCGAGGACTTTGTCCTTCTTACTGACTTCAGTTCTTAGAACTGTGCCTGCTAACCAGCTCAACATACATTTACTAACTGAATGAATAAATGAGTAAATAAATTAACAACTAAGTTTTATAATTGAAGAAACTCAACACCAGTTAATGAGTGGAAGTCCTGGAATTCTCACCCAGCTATGTCTGGCCCTAGAATTCCTTCTCCGTACCACCACAGTATTGTTTCCTGATAAAGGTATTTTCAAATTCCCAACATTCGTTAATTTAGTTAATTTCAACTACTAATTTTTGGTCTAAGAGTCCTTGTAAAGAGCTGTAGTTAGATATTGCCTAGAGTAAATGTGCTGGAAGCTTCGTGGACATCTTCGATGTCCAAGTCATTGCCATTGTTCCTGTCCATGACTACTGCAGAGCTGGTACACCACATTAAATAGGATGTCAGAAATATATACACACAGATGTCAAAGTTATATAATTACCTGTGATATTTATTAACACAATTTTGTACATTTGGCCTATTGTATAAAATTAATCCTTGGTGGGATTTTATTTTAAAGAATTATTTCTGGTGATAAGTATGAAATTATCTTGTTTTACCACTATATGAATTATAATGCATTTCCAGACTCAAGTAACTGAAGCCATCTGTCACAGAGGATATCACCGCCAGTGAAAAAGGCAGAAACACCTTCAAGGTAGCAGTATTAAAAGTGAGATAAAATTATTCAAACTCTCAGAAGATTTGTAAGATAAAGCAAAATGCTTGAAGCTAAAGACAAAAATAGTTTAAAAACTTCTAAAAAGTTAGTAACAAATGGGATCAAGAGAACAGAGGGAGAGTTGTGTTGGGGATAGAAATATTAATACATACTTTCAGAATATGCTTACTGAGAAAAATCTTGAAAGCAAACTATAAATATTACTGAAAATTAGTTATTCAGTCTTTAACTATCAACTAGGAAAAAAGTTTCAAACAGCTCACAGTTATATGCCAAGGAAAAGGTGGAGGTGAACTGAAGAAATAACAGCACCTGGGATATCAAAAACAGTTTATGCTTACTTAATATGGAAATACATGTAGGATCTATGGCTTAAGAAGTTTTACTACCAGTAGATTAACTGTATGATGTTCAAAAATAAATGATAAAATTATTAACATGTTTTCATAGATCTTTGGGAAAGATGGCAACTAATATAAAGAACAATTCAAGATATTTTCAAATTATTTGGATAAACATTTAAATAAATGATGGGCTTATGGCTTTTCTCAATAATTAAATTTAAACATTTAATTAAATGCAATAAGTGATGAGTGATATTTTTTTCCTTTGTTAACATTTTGCCTCATTTGCATACCCACTCTCTCACTCTGTGTATCACATTCTTTTCCTAAACTACTTGAAAATAAGTAGAGACGTAATGACATTCCACCCCTAAATACTTTAGTATGCATCTCCTTGTGAATAAAGATATTTTTCTTATGTAGTCGCTTAGTACTTTTTAAAATCTTATATAGAGGGACAGATCTTAAGAAAAGATCTTAAGACAGTGGGACAGATCTTGAAGATCTCACATCTTAAATGAAAATGTGATAACTTAAAATCTAACTCCTAATGACCAGAATTGCTACCGATATGTTCAATTTTTCCTTACTTCAGCATACCAGCTCTGTTGGCTTGGAAACCCTCATTCCAAAAACGTATTTCTAGACACCATTAATTCCATTATGTAAGTTACTAGGTAACCTTTATTATTATTATTTTTTAAATTATCATCAGGTAATTGTGTAAGCCAATAGTATTTAATCTGCTTTTCTGTCTTTCAGTATAAAATACCTTTCTATAAGCCTCTGTCGGGTAGTCCACTATTGGTATTCTCCTTCCTTGATGGGAGGACATCATGAAAGTACTCTAGTTCAATGACTCCTCTGCAATACAAATTCCTTCAGAGTCAATGGGAGTTTATAAAGCCATAAAGTTGCATTGTGGGGTGGAAGTAGGAAGCATCATATTCATTCATTTTTGTTACCAACCATAATGGTCTGGGAGCTTATATGAAAACAGTGATGAATTAGATTCAGAACTAATTCTTTTACAAGGAGTTCATACTGATGTACCATTTCATTAAAAAAGGCTACACAGACTGGATAATGTAAGTATATTCAAATGAGATTAGGGAAAGTATTTTTAATTAAGTCACTATTACTACATATATGAACTCTAAATATTTCCATGGTAACAAGCTTGAAGGTTGCATTATTTCTTTAAAAAGTCTAATCATTGAGCTGATACTCATTGCATCCTAATATGAAAATTTAAGACTTTACCTATAAAAGAGAAAATTAAATTACTCTTAAATTATCTACTTTGTTACGTACATTGAAATAAAGATAAAATAATAAGGTATCAGTGATAGCATAACGATGTCCCACTCTGATTCCCTCTACTAAACTCATATATCTATTCTCTAGCTACTTTGAGGATTGCATGCTGACAGCTCACACTTGTCTACTTCTTTTGAAAATTACTCTTGATTGACAGGAACCACCCTGCTGGGACATTTACACCCCCCGTGGTTGTAGCCACTGCCAATAACTGACTAATGTTGAGTATACAAAAGGCCCCACTTCTTTGCCTCAAGTAGGGACAATTCTATAGCACTGTTCATGCTCCATTGCTTCTCTGCCAGTGGACCTGACCTAGCCTACAGTTTACTGTAACGTCCTCCCTCTGCTCTATCTCCTTTCCTGCCCTGCTTCCCGTCCCCCTCCCACTTAGGTCTGAAGTCCAGCAGTGGTAGTAGAGAAGGAGAAATGGTGTGGATTGACAAAGATTTAGGAGGTCAAACTGGCAGAAGTTAAGTAATTGAATATAAACAATGAGGAGGAGAAATAATGCAAATTTACTCTGCAACTCATATGTTTTGTTATAAACTGAACTCTCTTTTCCAGTCAACTAAAAAAATCAGTATCATGTCTGTCAAGTGGTTGGGTCTTTAAAATGTTTTCTTTTTTTTTTTAATTAAGTTTATTGGGATAACATCGGTTAATACAATTATATAATTATAAAATGTTTTTGTAATTTCTTTTTATTTAAATATAGTTGATATACAATCTTATATTGGTTATATAAATTCAAGTGTACAATATAGTGATTTGACGTTTTTACAATATCTTCATTTAAAATTTTTAGGAAATCAAAATAGGATAAACTTTTTAAAATGCATATATAGATATATGTGTGTATGTACATACATAGATATGCATATATATATATATATATATATATATATATATATATATTTTCAATTTGTGATCAAAAATAAATACCTGGCATATTGGCATCATTGTTTTTGATCCCTAGTGTGCTGAGAGAAGCCAAACTTGAGACATGAATGAAGTTAGGGAGCGTAGGCCATGCACGCAATCTATCACAGATACTGAACAAAAAGGCTGAGGGTAGATTTTAATTGAATAAATTCTGCACTGGCTGATAGTTTTTCCAAATATGAACCTCATAAATGAAAACTGACAAATTATCAGCAGCCATGATAGCAGCACAATGTGACACAAGTTAACCTTTCTACTGTGCATTGGTTCATACGACACTTTATCCTCATCTCTACTTTCTGGATTATGTTGATCTGAGGTAGAATATTTCCAGATTCTTGCCTTTAAAAATATATATAGTGAAACACTTTTGGAAGAGCTCTTTCAAATATTTTGGAGAGATATGTGTGTAGTAAGGGACAATGTTACCCAAGAGACTGCTGATGTTTGGAAACCCCGTTTCTAGAACACTCTATGTCTGAAAATGCCTGTGGACCTGACCTAGCCTAGTTATTATCTATCACCTTCTCAATGTAGATCATCTCCAGGTGGGTGCGGGCCTTGGTGAGCTATTATCAAATTTCTCCTGAGTTACGGTTCCCTCTTTATCAGGAGACAGTAAGTGCCAAGGCAAAGAGGATGGCAGTAGAGTTAACTCTCAATCATATCTAAGCTTCCAAATTCTAGCAGGTGTTCCTGGTACGAAGCCACAAAAATCTGTGCATTTCATAGCATGCACTTGGTGAGGATTTATTTTTCAAAGTATTTTTCTCTACTGATAAAAAGAAAAAAGGGAAACCATAGGAGAGTAAAAAGAGAATAAAATTCATTCATAATCTATTCTATTGTTTATTCTGCTTTTCTCAGCTGAATTTTGCATCATGACTTTTGTACTGAATATTTTATAATAATTGCATAATATTCCATAATAGTGCTACATTACAATTTACTTAACTCTTCTGCTGTTAGCTGACTCTAAGTTTTTCCCCTAGGTTTGACTGTTCTAAATAATTCTTTGATAAAACAATGTTTTATGCAATGCTCCACAACACTCCTCTCCAAAATGAGTGTTATTCCCTCATGACCCAATCCCAGAATTGTAATCGCTGGATCAAACAATAGGTTTGATCCTAATTTTTAAATAGATTTTCTAAAACTGTCTCATAGCTTCTTTTCACAATAACCATCTATGCAAGCACCTTCTTTACTACATATGCTGAGATTTTATTTACTCTTATGCATTGTTTTTTAACTGAACATCAAGTGCAGTTTGTACACTTTTGTCTCAAATTACAAAAATATAGCATCGCCATAAATATCACTCATCTAATAAGTAAATGGCAAAACTGCCATAGCCACCATTTATCAGCTCTAAATCTCTGATAGAATTAATCATCATACATATTTTACTCTATTTCAAACTACTTTTACTCAACATTACAATTCTACCCATTCATGTCTGTATTCTCTTTTCAATGAAAAGTTGTGTTAATACAGCTTTGGTAATTCCTTTGGCCCCAACTCTCCAGGGAAGCCTCTCAAATTTAAGGAAACCAGCTGTTTTTGTACCTGCCATAAAGACAAAATAAGGTAGTGAAGCTCCCCGAGGAGAGGTAAAGAGATCTGCTACCAGTAATGTCTCCTGGCCCATTACAAACCATATCAGTGTTTGGCATTTATCCCTTTCCCAATGCTGTTGTTATCTTTTCCTTTACTGGATTATGTTGGGATGGTCTTTCCTCTTTGAAATGCCATCTAGAGTTATAGCCTGTGACCCAACAGCAAGGAAATAATGACATTGACCCAGTATTTGCCCATATTATCCATTAAGAAAAGAGAAAACATCCTTCTGAACAACATGAGATTTCTGTAAATGATGCTTAAAATCAGTTTTCAATGTCCACAGCCCATTTGCTGAGGAGTCACCAAAAATGCTACAGTATTCCCAGGGCTCTAGAACCCAGGGCAACTAGGGATATGATTTTTATCTTTCCTGGAGAGGAACATCAAGCCAAGTCATAATAGTACATAATTGGATTGTAGTAGAGTCTAGCCTTGGTCTTTGCTGCTCATAAATTTCTCTCTGAAAACCTAATATATCTGTATATCTTTCCTGGTTGAATAAGATAAACCTCTTGTCCAAGACAAAAATAGTCCAGGTGAGTATTTATATTTTCAAAAAGAAAAAGGAGGAGAAATAGGCACTTGGTTTCTACCAGAAAGTTGTGACACTGACTCTTAGTTCCCTCTTCTTGCATTCTTTTATAGGCTTGAGGAGTGCTGTGTTCCTGACTATAGAGAACTCCTGAGAATTCGAGGTAAATATTTATTGCATGCCTTCAATCTTAAGTTGACTTTATAATCAACGGGGACCCCTGAATTCTTCTTGAACTAAAATCCTAGCCTTTCCTAATTAGCCATGCACCCCAAAGGAAGTAGAAACAAATACACATGTAAATGCAGTGCTTTTATTTTTCCATTTTTTAAATCTTTTTAAATCTAATTTACTGGGGTGACTTTAGTTAATGAAATTATATAAGTTTCAAGTGTACAATTCAATGATACATCACATGTATATTGCCTTGTGTGTTAACCATCCAGTTAAATCTCCTTCTGTCACCTTATATTTGACCCCATTTGCCATTATCTACCTTCTCCCCTCCAGATCCATTTCTTCCATAACTCAGTTTTACTTTTACATTATGATGTCACGTGGGCATACTTCTGAGCTATTGCATCTGTAGAGTCAGAAAAAAATCAGTCTGGAGTGTCAAACAGAGCTCAGTAGACTTTTGGAAAATGACAGTTAACTTCTTTGTGCTTCAAGTTATGCCATTCATTCATTTACTCAGCACCCACTGTAGGACAGGGAATATTTTAAGTGCTGGGGGTAGAGTCGTTACCAAAACAAGATTTCCAGTTTTCACAGAGAAGACAGACAAAACCCACAGTAATATAATGCACTGGGAAACAAAAACAAAGCATGTTAAGAGGCTAGAGTGCCTAAGGTGCTCTCAATACGGTGGTCAGAGAAGGGTTCTCAGAGGCGCAAACATTTGAGTAGAGAGTAAACTCAGCAAATAAACAGCTGGATTCAAAACAAAGTTTCTGAGATGGGAATGCACTAGAAATGTTTAAGGAGGCTGGGTAGTTGGAGGAAATGAATGGGAGAAAGAGTGACCAGCTCCTCAAGGGCCTTTCCTTGTCTGTTAGAGGTGGAAACTAACCATTATTTCTCAGAGCTGAGGTAAAAACTAGGAAGAGAGATACTCAATATGGAGCATCCCTTGCTGTTGTTGGAGGATCACCTTTGTGTACCTTCTTGTCTCTTCCTGGCAGTGTCGCTCTCAAGTGGTGAGTATCCCCCACATTCACGTGGCCACACTGAAGTCTAGCTTAAATCTTAGTCGCCATGTACCATAAACTAGTATTCGTTTCCTATTACTGCTGTAAAAAAGTACCACAAACTGAGAGACTTAAGCAACAGAAATTTATACTTTCATAGCTCTAGAGGCTAGAAGTCCAGAATCAAGATGTCAGCAGGGCTGGTTCCTTCTGGGCACTCTGAGGGAGAATCTACTCCATGTTCTTCTCCTAGCTTCTGGTGACAGTGGGCAAGCCTTGGCATTCCTTGGCTTGTGGACACATCACTCCAAATTCTGCCTTCATCTTCACATGTGCTCCTGTGTGTCTCCATGTCTGTGTCTCTTCTCTTCTTTTAAAGACACTAGTAATACTGGATTTAGGGGTCGTCTTACTCCAATATGACCTCATATTAAATAATTTCATCTGTGAAAACCTTATTTCCAAATAAGGTCATATTCTGAGACCCCAGGAAGGGCATGAATTTTGGGGGGACCCAGTGCAAATTCGAGTCTGGGTTGATTAATGGATGGGCTTTTCTGGATAATCAAATTGGCTGAAAAAGAAGAATGGCATGTACTCCATATAAAGATATGGGGGGAAAAAAAAAACAATTAATGAAATTTTTCTGAACATAATTTACCCAGAAGGGGCTCTGAGATCTATGTGTGACTCATTCACCACAAAAAAACATTATTTGTCATTCTCTGTGGACATGCTTGTTAATGAAGATAGAATTAGGAAATGTATATAATAGTACAGTAGGGTAGTATATGACCTCTGGACAAACCAGACCCAAGTTCAAATCCCAGCCATGTCAAGGTCAAGCAAGTCATTTAAGCTCTCAGGGCCTTCATCTGTATGTTGAAAAAAATCTGTCTCCTGGCCTTGTTCTGTTTTCAATAAAGGAAATTTCCCTGTGTTTTGAGCCTGTGCTTGTGCCTGCTGCGTGCTCTGGAAGGAGTGAGGGATGGAAGATAGTGAGCAGTCAGGGTCCCAGAAGAAAGAACCAGAACAACCACTTCTGAGATAATTGGTCAGAAAACAAGCTTGATAGTAAACTTGAACTGTTTGTAGTCTGATTCAACTGCACTATCTGGGTCAACAGGCGGACTAGGTGTTCTACAACCACCCTAGGCCAAGCTCCATGATAACAATCAATCCTGAACTGACCCCCAACCCTTGTTCAAACTCATCAATCACTTTTCCTTATGAAATCTTCTGGCTTTGCTTTTTCTAAGGCCCACACTTGCTTTTAGCCTGGGAAATAGTCTTCATAAAGGGTGTTCTTCTTTGCATACAGATATGTGAAAAAATTCTCAATACTTTAAGGTAATTTTCTCTGTGTCATTCTTTGACAGTTAATCTGAAAGCCCCATCCCCCTCTGGATCATGCTATCCCTGCCTTGCCTGGCAGAATATTCTGCATGAGACTCATATTGTCTTTGAATCTTTATTTTTCGTTTCTTAATGTTTCAAAGTGATATGAGAAAGTGCCCAACACAGTACCTGGTATATAATGGATATTCTCTTTTCCATTCCCATACTGAACGAGAACAGGAAAAGCTTCAATTTTTTGGTCAACACAAGCAGTCTCTTGTGTTGTGGCATTACAAGAAAATCTGGATTTTGTGTGTGTTTGTTTGTTATTATTCTGGGCATAAAGAATCGATATAGATATGTAACACCTTGATGCATATAATCCACCCTTTATAGAGTAGAGCAATTTTGATTTACTATAAAGAAATTTTTCATTCTTTTGATTATTTTTTTGTGTTCTCTATTTAATATTACATCTTTATTAGCATGAATCACATAGCATTAATATTTGCTTACAGATATTTCATTCATCACTGTACTGCAGGGACTTTGAGCATTGGGAATTTACTATCAATCTATCTATATATCTATCTATGTAGCATTTATCTACCTACCTACTACGTACCTACCTATCATCATCCATCTATCTATATCTAATCTATCTCTAATTGTATACCTACAGTTATTTCCAAATCCATATCTATTTGCTTTACCATTGTGGTTGACTGAATTGGTGTTCATTTAAATTGGTACTGAAAATGAGTATCTTGGGTATCAGCGCAATAACTCAAAACTATTGTTTTTAGGTATTTTTAACCTTACTAATTTTGAGAAAAATTAACTAAGAAGTTTTCTTTTCTTTATAACATTTCAAAGCAATTCAATTTGTGACTCAGAATAATTTTATTCCACAGAATTGAACATAGTTCAAAACTCAGTAAATCTTTATTGATTTATTAAACAAAATGCACTCTGTTTTACATTCATCGGGCATACTAGTATGCTATTAACTTAATTCACGTGTATCTCCACAAAAACCTTCTGTTTGAACCACAAAATGAATAAGGGGATGCACATACAGATAGGTCAAAAATATTGCCAGCTTCAGGCATTTTATACCTTTGGGGCACTTGTTGGACACTGGATTAAATATCAACACGATGAGCAACAAACCAAGCAAACAGTGATCAAATTTAATCTCTTTCCCAATTTAGAGGCACCTCACAGAGAAAGGCTTGTTGGATGGCAGGACATTCCCCCTGCAATTTGATCTTTTAAAGAGAGAATAACAAGGCTTATTGCACATATTTACTTTCATTTTGTGTTAGATCATGCAGAAGAACAGAATTCTGTTTTTAAATGCTGCAAGTTATAAAAGGTTTTAAAATTTTAGAACAATTCCATTGGGCAATTGTTTACAGCAATGAACAAATGAAATAATCATGTGTTAGAATTCAAATCCTGTTTCACTATAATTCCACATATGTCACTGACCATCTACTATATGCAACTCACTGTTCTACAACAAAGATTAATGAGACTAATGTTGACCTTGAGGAAATCATTTTTTAATAGGGAAGGTCATGTCAACAACTACACAAGGAAGAATGGAGAAATTCTGAGTAAAGATATCATTGCTGAGGAAACACAGGACAAGAGATTTGTTTTATTTCAACCCAGAACTGTTTTCTATTTTTCAAATAAAATAATGGAGAAGAAATATGACTTGGAAGAGCAAAAATAATTTAATAAAGAGATGGAATTTGAATTGTGCTTAAATTTAAAACTCGATAATTAGAGAAAATTCCAAGTCAGTGAGATATTATAGTCAGATAGAACAGTAAAGGGTAAGATTCTGAAATGGTGGAGTGGGGTGGGAGGAGAAGAGTGTGGCCACGTGAAAATAAGAACAGAAAGGTGAGTTTGCTAAACACCAAGCAAAGAAACTTGAACTTAATCCTGTAGCCTAGCAGTTCACAAAGTTTAGCATGCAACAGAATCACTCGGAGTAATCGTTAAAAGACAGGTGGTTTGGCTCTACCATCAGAATTTCAGATTCAAAGAGTGTTGATTGGAACCTAAGAATCTACATTTCTAAATAGTACCCAGGTGATGGTTCTGGATTGACACTTTTAAGAAGCATTGCTCGTATCAAGGTAGACAGTAGGAAATGGCTGTGAAGGGAGTTATATTATCTGATCTATATTTTAGGAATATCACTCTAGTGGCAATATCAAGAATGAATTGGAAGGAGACAGCTGGGAGCGGGGAGACTACTTATAAAGTTCTTAAAATAGTAGAGGTGAAGAAAAAAGTGGTGAAGAATATGAAAAGGAAATAAGGAGAAATTATATAGGTAGAAATAACAGGATGGAGAGATTGATCAGATGGGTGAGATGAAGGAAAAGAAGTCAAGGATAACTGAGGTTTCAAATTGATTCCCGAGATAATTGTGACACCATTCATGGAAACGAGGAGCAGAAGCAGGTTCAAGGTGGGAGATGAAAAGTGTGGTTGCAGCAGAAGACTCCTTTGTCATCTTACAACACCTTTTCTGACTGGATTATAGGTATTTATACAGCAGAACATTACTGCTTATGTAGTCTGGTCTGTGCAACGAAGGCACTTCTGTGTATCTTTTTCATATTATGATCTCTGTTGGGCATTCAGGTACCCTAGAATTAGAGAAAAGTTCAAGGGAAATAAAAATAAAGTCTGTTGTGTATTTTAATATGCATTTGCTTTCATAAGAATAATATCACACAGATTAATTGTCTATTTGATTAACTTCTTGCAGAGATTGTGGGTGGAAATTAAACACACACAGTTTGTGTATTGCTCCTTCAAGTGAATTTCTAAGTGAGAATTTAAAAAAAAGGTTAGAGCCATTTTTTTTAGCAATGTCAAGTCTATTTTTATCACTGTAGAAGATGTTTCAAGAAAATATGTAATATGCTGTACACATATTAGCTTTACACACAACTCTTTGGGCATTCATCTGCGTTAAATGTGTAATCATATATCTATTATCATGGTTTCTCATTTTTGTCATCGGTATAAAAATAACGGTTCATTTTGTTTGTTTAGAATTTCATTTACAGAGAATTTTCATAAACACTCAGACTTCAGCAAGAAAAATAAGTGGCAATTCAGAAAAAAGTGGGGATTTTTTTTGGTGTCTTTTCATGTTTTAAGGGGCCAAGAACAGAAAAAAATCAAGTATCAGTTTCCTTGAACCTTAAACTCTACTTTCCAGAGGTTCTGTTGACATGCTTTCAGGTATGCCTTAAATAATCGTGGCAAGTAGAAATCTAGGTTGAGACAGTAGAAAATTACATAGATTCAGACTTTATTGTTTTGTTTCTCCCTGTCTTTGAGAGCACAGCCTCTGGGTGTGGGACAAAATTGTACACATTTTTTGAGGACTGATATATTTGAGAGGATGCACTTGAGTGACAAATTGTATTGAACATTTGTTAATATGGATATCTACTAAATTCAAAGCAAATTTAAGTTGCTTCAGTATTACTTAGCAATTAAAAGATCCTCAAATGTTGGCTTAAGTGAGATTATCTTCATAGTTTGTTTATTAATACTGATTAAACTCAAAACTAGAGGAATCTTCTGGCCTATCAGATGCTACCTCATGATAACACTTATTGCTTAGTTATTGTTATTTACATAAAACTACATTCTCAGTGAACTGCAGTTTGCTTTTTATATGGCTAACTAGTAAATACCCTTAAAGAGAATCATACAACTTTTCATGGTTCAGCCAGCTCAATATCTATCCTTTCTTTGGCTGCTGTACCAAAAAGCTGTACCTAGGTTCCTTTATAAACTCCTCAAAGGTTAAGACCCTAGACTCTTAGTAGTTATACCATGACCCCTTCCTTTATATGTTCCAAACAGCAAATATTTGAATTTTCAGGGGAAAGAATGACTTTAGAGTATTTTAGTCTTGGCCACCTCTGGAGGGAAGCGTTCATTGATTTATTCTTTATTTCAACAAATGTGTTATGGGATACCTGCTGTACCCTCGGCAATACTGGGGCTAGGATAAAGCATTTGATAAAATTATTGTGTATCACATTAAGCAAGGTTACCTTTGTTTATTTTAAACTTACAGCATACCTTGTTCCTAATGTTTTGTCATAGGCAAGATGAGACGTTTGTCTCAAACCTGCCTTTATTTTTTCAATCTGGTATTCATATTTTTTTTTTCAAAGCTAAACAAGGCAGTGTTGTGGGTTCCTTTTAGTGGTCATAATCGAGGTGTGTTTTTTAATTTTTTCTTCTTTTATTATTCCCTAGTTCTCAAATTGCAAGTTCCTGTCTTTGCATTTGACAGCAAGGGCCACACTGGGCCTACACAGAGACCCACTTGGGTACCATGTAATTATGAGAAATAAATATTTACTGTGAAATATATAAAGCCTGTGCATTATCTTTATTTCTATTATTGTGAAGTGAAATATTCAATCATATATTCTTCTAGTCTATAAATTGGAAAATACTGAATAATTCAACAGCTTTGAAATTTCAGAACTTCATTCAGCGGAGTAGCTCTAGTCCCTGATCTCTATTTTAATATGCTGCCAGTTATTGCAAGTCATAATAGCATAATACAGGGCCCAGGATGAATATCACTCACTCAGTTGTTTCCTTGAATGGCTTCGGGGTATGAAGTAAACTATACTACATCACTGTCCTCATAATGAGATCGTTCTGCTGGATAAACAAGCTCCCTGCAGGCCCTACCTGCTGATAGGACCCAGTGAACCAAATATTTAACACTTCACAGAGGCTCCTCCCTGTCATTCTTCAATATTGCATGCATCATTTTCAAGAGAAAATTTGATACAAAGAAGTAGAAAATTGAGCTACTGACTCCTGAGTCCCGTTGCTACAACCTGCATAAGTAACAAAGTCTCAATTCAATTTCTGGGTCCTGTGAGATAATAGAAGTTTCAAAGTTGCCTATAAGATTGTGAAAATCTAAATTCTTGTTCTATCTGACCAATTTACATATGCCGTTCGTTGAAACCAGTCTGCCCAAGGAAACCACTGAAACGAAATTGGGTGCTCATTCATTTGCTTGAAATATTCACTGAAAAATTTGAGTCATGCAGAAAATGAAAACATTTTTCACTCTAGTGTCTAAAGATGACACTTGCTTTAAAAACTTCTTCCACAATTAGAATGAGGACTCATGTAGGAGAAAAACGACACAGCTAAGAAATAATACTTTGATAGTTTTCATGTGTGTGAGGATGTTAGAACATTGAGTTTGGTTGAGCTGTATGTTTGTGTAAGTTTTTGGTTTGTATGTATGTGTATTGTTTTTGACCCAAGTTCATAGTTATGTTAATACTCTTACCGTCTCATAGTTTTCTTAAACTGCACAAAAGAATGGTGTCAAAAGCATGCTCTTTATAGTCAATGCTTCACTCTCATAATAAAACTGCAGTACCGCAAGTGCTTAACCACAATCATGAACGGGGTACTGTGATAATGTTATCTTGTTTTAGAGGAATCAAAAAAGGCCTTCATGGAGGGCATGCAAGAGAGAGGCTATGAAATTAATCATAAATTTGGTGATGGCAATTCTAATGAGAAAAAGCAGGCTAACAACGTGTGCAGTGAAATGATAGAGTATATTTAGAAAATAAGTTTGGTTTGGATAGAGTATAGAGTCTGTGGTCTCAGGATAAGCAGTGATAGATGAAGTGGTTGGAGAGGGAGGACCACTTGTTGATTTATGTGCCCTCATGCCCAGACCCGCCACAACCTATTGGTGTGAATATGACCCCCAAACCAAGGGCAATCAATTCTGAGGTAGGCAAATAAACCACGTCTTGGTTTTATGAGAAAAGATGAGCTGGCCCAATCGGATTCCTCCTCTCTGAGTAGAAACAAGGGGCTTGAGGTATATTTAGGTCAGAGAACCTGTGATGAGCATGTGCAATCCAAAGTTATGATGGAAAAGCAACTATGAATACATAGAAAAAGCTGGTCCTGAAGAGATAAGGGTGGAGATGGTGCACAAAGAGAAGCCTAGAAAAAATAGAGAAATCAAAAGACCCATTAAGGAAAGAACCAGAGACCAAAGAAAGTCCCTAGAACTTAATTTGACTTTTTAGTTTTCGCCCAAATCCTAGGAATCCTTATAATAAAACACTTTTTAAAGTAAAATGGGTTCTGAACTTTGCACCTAAAAATGTCTTATTAAATATTTTCATAATTTAGATTCTACCACAAGAAGCAGGATTTCATTTTCTATATTATACATTAATATTACATAATATGCATTGCTTTTTAAATATTATATGTAAAGGTTATTGTTAGTGACTGCATGTATAGTCACTCTATAAATGTATCATAATATTATAGACATTTAATTGGTTTTAAGTTTTATTTTAATATATAGTACTATGATCAAGTCATTTTACATACATTTTATTTGAATATCTAATTTGGCCTTTAGCTTGAATATCTAAAGGAGCATTACTGGGTCAAAGAGTATTGCATGTTTTGTCCAGGTGATTTCGAAGAGTTTGTGCCAATTTATATTCCTGTATATAGTACATGAAATTATCCATTTCACATCACTCTAGATATATGAAATATATTTCTACACCATTGCATTCTTCTTTGTTAAGTGCTCATTCTACTCTTTCGATTCTTACTTGTAAATTCACAAACAATGTTGATTCTGATGAGATTTTCTCTAGTATATGTAGTTTTGCACACTTTTCCTTAAATTTCCAAGTATACAGTGATGACTCTGAATCTACATAGTTATCTGTGATTCTCTTTAGTGATTTTCAAACTGGCAATCTATTTTTTAATCTTGATAATTCTTAAATGCAGTAATTTCTTATTAATGCTGGTGGCTAATGGGAGCAGGGCTTGCTTAATCATGTACCGTCTTTGTGTTTCTTACCTCAGCATGCCAGGTCATAATTGGGGATCTCTTCTAATATAATTAACCTTTATTGTTAATGAAAACATTTTTGATATCTACCATATTTCATTAGTATGCATTGAGAAACAATTTTAAATTGCTAAACTTACACGAGAATAAAAAAAGGAAAAAGATTCTACATTTTTTCTTTTCCTGAGCATTTTCATATAACAGATAAATCTAAAATCTAACCAAAAGTCAAATGTTAAAATAAATCACAGAAGAAAACTTAACTTTGGGTGGTGAACACACAATGCAATATACATATGACATATTAATGAACTGTACACTTAAAAGCTATAAATTTTTATTAACCAATGTCAACTTAATACATTTAATTAAAAAATCAATTCTATTTCAAGAAAGGTGAATTAAAATAAAGTTATCACCCTACAATAATGGCAAAATATTGATGAATTAATATGTTAAAGATAAGTATCTTAAATTGCGAAATCCATGTATACTTGCCAATGCAAAAATACATCCCTTGTTATTTTGAATTTCACTACAAAATATCATTTACATGTATTATGTTATATATTATGTATTATGTATTATATATCAAATATATATATTTGAGATAGGGGAGAAGGATTGCTATACTCCATATGAAATACAATGGCTTTACTTAAACAATTAACTTTGAGAATAGAATCATGTTGTGAAACCATGATGAGCGTATTTGCTATTTGATTTCTTCCTCATTGCTTCGAGCCTTCGATGAGCCAGACATGTACGGTGAAAAAAAGACAACTGAGTAAATCTATGCATTACGTATCTCTTCCAACTTCAAATCTCTAAGGCTGAAATCTGCTTTGTGCCAGGTTCAGCGGTGCCTCATTCCTACTTTTTCCTTAGGATTAGCTTGAGAACTTTTACACTCCATCTATTTCTGTTCCTTTTTAATTGAGGGCAATTCAGAAAGATGAATTACAGGCCCTATTTGTGTGCCAGGAATTTGAGTTCTTGGTATATTCAAACAGGCTCTGATTTTCCTGAAAGGAAGGAAGCAGTAATTCCCTAGAGCCATCTCTGGGGTCTACTCCCAGCTCCCTTGCACTTCTGCACACTTATTCTGAGTAGTAGCACACAGTGTAAAGATATCAGCATTGATAAGTTCACTGAGTCTGGGAACAGCAGGTCCAGTTGGGGCCAGCCTGAGAGTGTACCATAAACAAGGACGGCAAACCCTTGGCTCCCTCATGAGAAGTTCATGACTTCAGAACTTTAAATAGTTTTGATAATTCATGTCTACTAATGGCCTCTAATTAAGGCAAAACTTTTTAAATAAACTGACAGTTATGTGAAGGGTAAACAAGAAGATAATTCTTTAATGGGCTGTTTAGTCCTAAAGACATTAGCCAATATCTTTAATCCAAATAGTCACAAATATTAATTGTTTATATTAATTTCACATTCATTTAAACACATATATACATTCTATGGTAATTTTGAATTGTCTCTCTTATTAAAGTAGATTTTAAACAAGCAAAAAATTGAAATAAATAGTATTTTTAAAAGACAACTACTGTTTTTCACAGTGTGGTACCATTTACATTCCCATCAGCAGTGTATGAAGGTTCCTTTTTCTCTATAACCTCTCCAATATTTATTACTTCCCTTGTTGATAATAGTGATTCTAACAGGTGTGAGATGGTATCTCATTGTTGTTTTCATTTGTATTTCACTAATAACTAGTAAAGTTGAGCATCTTTTCATGGAAAACAGTATGGAGGTTCCTTGAAAAATTAAGACTAGAGTTACCACATGTCTCAGCAATCCCTCTTCTAGGTATCTACCCCCCAAAATTTAAAACATTTATTCATAAAGATATATGTACTACTTTGTTCATAGCAGCATTATTCATAGTGGCCAATACACGGAAACAACCGAAGTGTCTTTTGATAGATGACTGGATAAAGAAGATGTGGTACATATATACAATGGAATATTACTCAGCCATAAGAAAAGATGAAATGCTGCCATTTGTGACAACATGGATGGGTCTTGAGATGATTGTGCTAAGCAAAATAAGTCAGACAGAAAACGTCGAGAACCACAGGATTTCACTCACATGTGGTATATAAAACCGAAAGCAACAAATGAACAAGGCAAACAAAAACTCACAGACACAGATAACAGTATGGTGGTTACCAGAGGGAAAGCGGGGATAAGGTGAGGTAGATAAGGGTAAAGAGAGTCAAATATATGGTGACAGGAAGAGTCTTGGCTTTGGGTGGTGAACACACAATGCAATATATAGATGATATACTCCTGAATTGTACACTTGAAACCTATATAATTTTACTAACCAATGTCACCCCAATAAATTTAATAACATTTTAAAAATTAAAATAATTTTTGAAGTAAAAAAGATACCTAGTAGCAATAATATCAATTTTATCTCCATGAAAACTTGCTTGTATATTCTCCAAGAGGAGATAAAATATATACATTCAAAACTTCTATGATTCTATAATATTCTTTTTAATATTTGATATGATTATGATGTATACACAAATTATTTTCTCTGATATATAACTGTATACTCTATTCCACTTCTATATTGTAGAAAATGCGTAATACAGTTGTATTCTTCTTCCAGGGTTCTATTTTGCTAGTTGACTATTATAAAACGTAAAGAAACAAGTGTCAAGTTAAGTAATAGAAAATGAAAAATATCGACAACCCAAAATTAAAACAACACTTTAGGGTCACTCCAACCAACTGTATTCTTTGCATATTTAGCATTAATGGATATGTCACATTTCTGAAAAACTACTGCATTGTAGTTCATTTGTAATTGAAGAGCTTTGATTTAGAGACATATTAATTCATGATTACTTAAACTTCTCTGGATAATTGAAAACTATGCAGCTTAGACTCCATTAACTACATTTTAAACAAAAGGTAGAAACAGAGTTTGACAGTAGAGAAAAATTAATAAGACAAAAAGCTGGTTCTTTGAAAAGATCAATAAAATCAATAATGTTCTAGCAAGGCTAATCAAGAAACATATGATAAAAACTGCAGTGTAATAACTATCTAGACTGGTTTGTATATTATAAGCAAGCACATCTACAGTATAATTGAGAATCGAGTTCCTGAGAACAGTATATTTTTTCAATGCTTAGGTCAATGTTATACTATATAAATACATGTATATCTAAAATGATAAATTTGTATATTTATATAAGATATTATATTTATTACACTTTATATTGTTTTATATTATATCATATTCACGCTCTTTTTAGGGGTCTATTACACAGTATCTACTGGAACCAAACCAAAACAAAACAAGGCACCCTAAATCTTGCCTTGTTTTTCCCCCTTTTTACTTCTGAGAATGCTCACTTAGAGATTGAACTGTAACCAATTTCAGTCTGCAACCACAGATGGCTTCAGAACGAGAGTTCTTCCATGAGAATGGAAGAACAGCTTCATCAAACTTCTCCCAGTACTTGAGTCTCCTAATCCTTCATTATTGATAGATGCATTACTTACAGAAAATTCAGGTACACGAAAATGCTTACACATATTCCAGAGACTGTGGGGAGAATATGCTTCAGTAAAATTCTTAAAAGAAAAAAATTCTGATTCTTGCCTCTGTAAAAATCATAGTAAGCTTAGGGGAAAAAGGCGAATAGCACATTTTTTGGAATATAGTACATTCTGAGGCCAATTTGTGTTGACAGTGTTTTATATACTATAAGCAATAAAATAAAACCATGATCAAAGAATAAAAAGGAAATTTTTTATCATTTTCATGAATGATAAAGAGCATCTATAGTATGTGTATACATGTGTCTAAAGTAAACTTAACCCATATGTAATTAATTAATTTAGAAGATTTTAGAAAACTTGAACAGCATATTTCCTACTGCTCTCTGATTGGGAGGCAAGATTATAAAGAACACTTTTAATTTGAAGAGCTTTAACTTTAAAAAATGAGTGCATTGTCTATTTTAACCTTGGAGAGAGGGAGAGAGAGCACACACACACACGCGGCAGAGCAAGTGAGCAAAAGAGAGGGAGAGAAAATAATGAATACGATTATAAATGCAAAGAAATTAATACTGGTGAACAAATTCTAGGGTTGTTTTAATAAAGACCCAAGTACCTACTCCCTGGGCTATCTCGTATTCCCCCCTCCTCCAATGTCTCTCCTATCCCTAGCCTAATGTTGATCATTAGATGTGATAAGGAGACTTAATGCCTTCTTATTTCTGGTGAAACCACCAACTTGACTTATTCCTGTAACGTAAGCCTGTGATTTAACTAGGGATTATTTTATTTAAATTCCATATTTTGCACAGCATGCCTGGATATACTGAAGGTCAGAGTCAAAGCACCCAAATATTTAAGGAATGATCAAGCTCTGTGATCTGAATTCTTCCTTCATTATCATGAAGAATTTCAGTATCCTCATTGAAAATTATGTCAAAGACAACTGAGACACAAATACTTCTGCTTTATCCTCTTCGTGGTAACTAAGTATTAATCAGTTTGCCATTGCTATTTTCTCAGTTTATATTGACCAAAATTACATCTTATTCGGGGGAAAATAACTAAGATAATATCATTAGTAATAAATGTACAATATTCAGTCCTTCCTTCATTCTTTATTTCCTTCTTTCCAGATGCATAAAAAATAAAATATGATTCTGCCTTCAATAAGCTCACTCTTTAATGGAAAAGATAAACACAGAAAATAATTGCAATACAATATGATTTGTTACTAATGGTGATATGATATGAACAGAATATTTTGGGACCAATAATAATAGAGAAAGGGTCTTACCATATGTTCCTGAAGCATCTAGTAGAGAAAATAAAACCTCTAAATTGATGCCAAATTACTCATCAGCGAGGGATTATTTATTTATTTTTATTTTTAATTATTTTATATTAGTTTCCGTTATATATTTATATAATTTATGAAGTGATCCCTCCGATTACTCTAGTATCCATTTGGCACTACACACACCATTACAATAATATTAACTCTGTACCCTATGCTATACTCTGAACCCCTCTGACTGTTTTGTAACTATTAATTTGCATTTCTTCATCCTTTCACCTTTTTCACCTACCCCCCCAAACCTCTTCCCCTCTGGCAATCATCAGTGAAGGAGTATATTCATAGCCATTCGATTTTTTGATAACTGTCATTTAATTCACTTTAACATAAAAATTAAACTCTATGTGATAGCTATTTTGTGAGAAAAAAAAATGTTAAATTGGGTTATATTTCTGACTGCTCTAACCAGTGAGCCTGTGGAACACTGCATTGAACAGATCTTGAAACAAATATTGCCACAATTAAAATATTAATGAAGAGAAAAGAAACATGGATTTGTTTTCAGAAATCGACGTAGATGGGAAAAGGTTCTACCTCTAATAACAAATAATAAGAAAGCTAAAACCGTGAAAATCATTATTTTTTTCCTATTAATAACTTTTAAAAGAATCACAGTCAATGCAATAGAGATTGTGGTGAAAATGGCACATTCATACACTGTGGAAGTAATTATTTAGTTATTTATATCATAAAGTAATTATTTAGTTATTTAGTTAATTATATCTTTCACTTACTCAACTAATATTTAATGAAAGCCCATTAGAACAACAATAACAGTAACTAATGTGTACTGAGAATTTATACTGTGCCAAGCACTCTGCGAATAAGTATATAAAAAAGAATTTCATTTAACCCTTAGAAAATCCTATATATTAGGTTTTATTATTATTATGTCCGTTTTATATTTGTACCCAAGAACAGCAGTGAATACATGTCAGAGCCAGGACACAAACTCAAACGGTGTGAAATACAACAATGTGCCAGGCAAATATGTTTAGAATGGCACACACAGTGGTGAACAAAACAGATATGATAGTGACCTACATGCAGTTAAATCTAGTGAAGAGAGATATTTATCAGATAAACCAACAAAGGTATAATATTGCACATTGCCAAAAGGGCACCAAAGAAAGCAACAGTACTGTATGAATGAAGAATAGTTACCTTAGATTAGGGAATTGAGGAAGGCCTCTCTTAACATTAAAATTGATCCCTGAAGGATAAGAAGAGCCCAGACAAGGAAAGTGCAGGAAGAAGAGCATCCCAAACAAATGAAACAGTATGTATATGAGAGTTTACTTACTCTGCAGGGCTGGGAGTCAGAGAAACCCAATTAGAGAGGTGGACAGTATAAAGATCATATTAAGAAAGATGGATTTTATTCTAAGTGCAGTGGAAGTCACTTCAGTGAAGTGGAAGAGACAAAACTTAATGATGAATTAGAAAAGTAGAAAGCAGGGGTGTGGAAGAGGGAAAAAGTTGCAAGTTAGATTTTTGAGTTGAGCAGTAGGGTCAATAATGATACCATTTACTGAGTTGAGGATATTCTTCTGATGGAAGAACATGTCTCCAAAGAAGGTCAAGAATTTAGCCTAAGACATGGAATGGCATGCAACTCTTTTGAAAAGTTGGAAAGACACATTTGTAAAGAGCCTGAAGGGTCATCTTTTAGCTTATAATGTATCCTCAATAAATAATTCAAACATTGACGATGCTACCTGCCCATAGATGGTTGTAGTTAAAATATCAAAGATATCTGAAAGCCAACATTGGAGAATCACGAAAAAACATGAATTTACAGCCATTCAAACCATAGTTAGGAAGGCCAATTTCAAGTTGAATAAAAACTTAGGGTACCTGAATAAAATTAAGATTTATTTATTTATTATAGCACACTTATTTATCATATATTTTAACTATATATTTTACTCCATCTACAAAAATTAGCTGTATACATAAAGAAAGAACAATAGTTATAATAAGTAAAGAAGTAATCACAAATAAAAGGATATTATGTGTAATATTTTTCATTTTTGTTAACATTCTTTAATCCTGTGACTGTGTTTATGTTTAAGACACACACACACACACACACACACACACACACACATGTACACACATAATGCCCTCTTCTACGACATTCACTTTTGAATGAGCACTATCCATTTTGGTACATATTTTGTTCTTTCTCCAGACTATAATCTTCTAGTGGCATTCATGTTAAGACAAAAAGGTAATTGTACTTTCAACCTGCAGACAGGTTGAAAAACCAAGGAGTCTTAATTTTTAATTTAATCTCTATGTCCTGGAATGTAGCAAAAGGATAAAGGACTAAATATTGTACAATGGAATAGAAACCTTGTTCCCTTCCACTCAGTTTTCTTCCCTACACTCTGGTAAATTAGGTTAGGACTTGTTCACTCACCATTACCTATGTGACAAAAGCCTGTCCAATTAGAATTTTACCCTCAGTTAGCTCTTCAAATTTTGTCACATTTAACCATTTGATCTTCATTTCTCTGTTTCCTCTATCATATGGTAAAATAAATTACCCATAGAATTTAAATCCTAATTAGAATGAACTGGGAAAAAGAAGTAAAAAATAAGGAAAGTCACTGTAATAATTACAATTGCCTACTAAAGTAATAGACTCTATGTCTCTAGAGTTATGCCCTATACAACTATTTTTGACAAAGGAGTCAAAAATCTACAATAAATAAAAGAAAGCTTCTTCAATAAATAGTGCTGGAAAAATTAGAAAGCCACACGCAAAAGAATAAAACTAGACTATCTGTTACCATACATCAAAATTAACTCAAAATGAATCAAAGACCTAAATATAAGATCTGAAATGATAAACTGCATGGATGAAAACATAGGTACCAAACCCATGGACCTTGGATTTAGAGAGGATTTTAAGAATTTTACCTCAAAGGCAGGAGAAGTAAGTGCAAAAATAAATGAACGGGACTACATCAAACTAAAAAGTTTCTGCACAGCAAAACAAACCATCAATAAGACAAAGTGGCAACCTGCCAAAAGAGAGAAGATATTTGCAAACAATGCTTTCGATAAGAGGCTAATATCCAAAATAAACAAAGAACTCATACAACTCAACAATAAAAAACAATAAATCGAATTAAAAAATGGACAGAGGACTTGAACAGACACTTCTCCCAAGAAGACATACAAATGGCCAACAGACATAGAAAAAGATGCTCAACTTCACTAGCTATCAGGGAAATGCAAATCAAAGCCATAATGAGATACCACTTCACACCTGGTAGAATGGCTATCATCAACAGGACAAGTAATAATAAGAGTTGGAGAGGTTGTGGGGGAAAAGAAACCCTCAGACACTGCTAGTGGGAATGCAAATTGGTATAGCCACTATGGAAAACAGTATGCAGGGTCCTCAAAAAATTACGAATAGAATTACCATATGTCCCAGCAATCCCTCTTCTGGGTATCTACCCTCAAAATTTGAAAACACTTATTCATAAAGATATATGTAACCCCTATGTTCATTGCAGCATTATTTACGGTGGCCAAAACATGGAAACAAAAAAAGTGTCCTTTGATAGAAGATTGGATAAAGAAAATGTGGTACATATACACAATGGAATTTTACTCAGCCATAAGAAAAAATGAAATACTGCCATTTGCGACAACATGATGGACCTTGAGATTATCATGCTAAGCGAAATAAGTCAAACAGAAAAATTTGAGAATGACTTCACTCATATGTGGGATATAAAACTGAAAGTAACAAATGAGCAAGAGAAACTGAGACTCGTGGATTAGTGGTTACCAGAGGGAAGTGGGAAAGCGGGGAGGTAGAGAAGGGTAAAGGGGGTCAAATATATGGTGACAGAAGGAGACTTGACTTTGGGTGGTGAACACACACCGCGATATACAGATGATGTATTATCGAATTGTACACTTGAAACATATAATTTTATTAACCACTGTCACCCAATAAATTTAATTAAAAATAAAATAGAATAAACTAAAATACATAGATACTTGAACACATTTTCAAACGAGGCTCAATGAATAACTCATGGTTAGAAGATTAGAGCTCCCCAGTCTTCTGGAGTTCTGATAGTCATAAAATATAAAATAATGGAATGGGGGGGCCAACTTAAGCTTGCCACCTTTATATGGCCTAGACAGTGTTTGTAAGTGAAACGAAATAAAGCAAAAATACAACTTCCATTTACTGCCATTATCGAATTAACTAAATAGCGTGTCAGTAGCAAAAGTGAATGTAAAACAATATCATAATAAAACCACACGCCTTTAAATGTAGCTTTATGTTTAAAAAATCACTATTATCCTTCTTGTTCTTCTAGTTCCAAGAATCAGTTTAAAAATATAAATTTCTCTCTATCAAGAGCCAGTAGCAGTTACAAAGCTGCAGAGTATTTGGGAATCACCATATCAATTTCTACAGGGGTTCTTTTGCCCCAGTGGTATTAAGAGCCCGACTATAGGCTTATATTTCTGGGTTGTTTACCATGTGTGAGACACTATGCAAATCATTCATTCATTTAATCATCATTTCATTTAATCACCAATACAATCACTGAAATGGAAAGGTAATTCTATACTTTCCATTTTCCAGATGAAAAAAACAGAGTTTCAAGTGTCTCAGTACAAAAAAGTAGAGTACCAGAAAGATAAATTCTGATCTGCCTGACTCAAAATGCATAGTCCTCTTTATCCATTCATCTATTGATGGACATTTAAGTTGCTTCTATATCTTAGCTATTGTAAATAATGCTGCAATAAACAGAGGGGTGCATATATCTTTTTGAATTAGTGTTTTGATTTCTTCAGATAAATACCCAGAAGTGGAACTGCTGAATCCTACAGGTGAAATAGGTAAAGGGGATTAAGAGATATGAACTTCCAGTTATAACATAAATAAGTCACGAGGATGTAACGTATAGCAGGGGTCCCCAGGCCCTGGGTCGTGGACTGGTACAGGTCCGTGGCCTGTTAGGAACAGGGCCACACAGCAGGAGGTGAGTGGCAGGTGAGCCAGCGAAGCTTCATCTGTATTTGCAGCCACTCCCCAGTGCTAGCATCACTGCCTCAGCTCCACCTCGGATCATCAGGTGTTAGATTCTCATAGGAGCAACGGTCCCTGGTGCCAAAAAGGTTGGGGACCACTGATGTACAGCACAGGAAATAAAGTTAATCATATTGCAATAACTCTGTACAGTGACTAGACTTAATGTGGCCATCATTTCATAAATGTCAAATCACTGTTATACACCTGAAACTAATATAATATTGTATGTCAACTATACTTCAATAAAAAATGCATACTCTTAACTCCCAGTCTGTAACTTCTCTTTATTTTTAATGCAAATGTGACTCTTGTGGAAAACAGATTGTTACACAATATCTTCTTTATTTCAGTTTTTGCATAATGTGAAAGATGATGATATCCTCATAGCTTAACATCTCCATTTTTTGTTTTTGCTATCATTGTTGCTGTTTACATGAATCAAATAAAAAAAAAAAAACAAATTCTCCAAATGGAATATCCCAAAAACAGCAGGGCAAGAGTTAACTTAAGTTTTTTTGGAAATATAGTGGCATTTGATTTTAATTACAGCTTCCTCAAAAATGTACATTTTACCTCAGCATTTATTAATATTTTACTGGCTACACTCACTAGAATTCCTCTAATGAGAAACACAACATGCAAAAGGACCCATGATACTATGTGTAAGTTATATTTCATGAGAAGCCATTACCTCAATTTATTGTTTATTTCCCATAGCGATACAGGTAATCTTAAGCAGTTGACTATATTTTGACTTACAAATCATATGAGAATTTCCACTAGTAATACAATTTTAAAATTTGATTTCCTAATTATAAGTTTACCTAGAATCAATTACATTTAAAATCATGATTAATTTTATATTGTATTTTTTAAAATTTCTGATATAGATTTAACTTAGCTAAAGAGAACATTTAAGAAATGCAAATTCTCTATTAAAATCTGTGCCAACATGAATATATACTAAATACTTAAATGAAGATTTAACACCTAAGTTATAAGTAACAGTAGCTTAAAGAAATATAACATATATTTTATAGTATAGCAAAAATTTTATAGAGTTTCTGCCCTAAATTTGACTGTGAAGTCAGGTTACAGAAAATCATAATGTATACTTTTTAAAACCAATTTACTTTCACTTTAAATTAAAATGTACTGATTACTCTAATTTTTAAAAATGAACTCAGAAAGTATGGTATCTTTTGTAAAACAAAACTTCAAACAGATTCACTATACTAAGGTGGATTTGCGCTGTACTTTTTGTTAGAAATATAAAAGGCTAACACCTTAAATCCCTTGAAAAGCTACTAAATTAGGGTCATAAAAGTCTGAGACTAGAGCCCATAGCAAAGGAAATCCAATTTGAGTCTGACAAAGAGAAGCTGAAGTCTAATATACCTAAACTTTATAGGATAGATGGTGGGGGAGGGGAGAAGCGGATTATTTTGATATTTACCATCATTATATTGCCAATGGTGTTATGACATCAAGTAACTCCTTACTTTGCATTCCTGCATTTATTAAGTCATACAGGAGAACTTAAAAGATGGTATTTGCACCATGACCAGCAGACTTATTTTAATAAAAATGTGCCATTTGCAAACTTGACCTCCACTTCTGCTGTATCTTATAATAGGAAGGAAACCCAAAGGAAACACAAAACCTCTGGAATTGTGCCCAGATATGTTTATTATTTCTTTTTGATGTAGCCCATAAATGCTAATAGCTTCTCTGTGGGGGAATATTATTATAATTAGAGCACTCGATTGGAATCAGGGCACGTAGATTTAGGAGGAACTTAATTTCTAAAAAGAAGTAACTTTGGCTTTGTTATACTAGGTTGCTTAAGTCAAATAAAGCTTGCAGTGATGCCAGATTTGTAAAAATCAATTATCAGGGGGCCAAGTGGAACCTAGCCTATATGAGTTAGGTGAACAATGTTGTGTAAACTGAGTTAAAATTTCAAAAATATAATGGGATTTAAAACTAAAGCACCACACGGAGGAACATGAAAGTAATTAGATCTTTATTCTTAGGGTAAAGTTTTAACCTTCATTTCTTTTTGAACTGAAAATGAATTCAATCTGTCTTTCTTAACCTAACAGCATTCATTGTTATTCACTAATTTTTAAAAACAAAAACATAGCGCAAAAAAAATTCCTCTTAAGGTATTACATGCAGGTTTTCTGTCACTTGCCGTAAGTACTTAATATTACTAAAGGAGAATTGTTTCCCCTATATTTGTTCTTCTGGGTAAAGTGCAATCATTGAAAAGTGACACAGAACACAAGAACCATTCCAAAATTGACCCTTAAATGATCTGGGAAAACCCCGGTTCAAGGGCTGAATTTAAATGCTGAGTATAATAAAGGCTTTCACAAGTGCTGTCAAAGGAATTTCTGTTCTATTAAAACAACTGAAGGATACATTGCTCTCTGGAAATATTTCTGTCCTTCTCCGTAACCATTAAGCATGCTGCTCTCAAAATAAATTCCCCTGGGACTAATTTTCCTTATAAAAATTACAGCCAGAGAAGTAATAACAACATGTTATCATAAAATAAACCATGAAGCTCTCTGCAAAGGAATAGTAAGTCAGAACCATGGCAGTGAAAACTTGGCAGCAAAAACATATCCCCTGAGGAATTGTGAGAAATTTTGATGGGATTAAAACATGCTGCATGACATATGGTATATATTTTTAACACATATAATAGGAGAAATAAATTGGAAGAAGCATCTAAGCATTAATCCCCTAACTCCCACATCTCATCCCATCGTTTGGGATTTATCTCTTTCAGTTTGTCATGGTAATGTAAGCATGAAAGGATCTTTCCACCTTCTGGAATTCAACTTTAGAAAGGGAGATGAAATGTCACTATTATTTATCTGCATCGTTTAAAATGCTGTTTTTGTGTAGAACAGAGAGATGTAAATAGATAACCGCAGCAACCTCAACATACAGACTGTCGAAGTGAAATCAATTTTACTAATATTTCTTATCGGGGCTAATATCTTTCCATGAACTCAAATGATGTAGTGCATTGGGACAGAATTTGCCAAAAAACATTTACTTCCAAATACATTGGTGCTAACAATATAACTAGATAAATTGCAAAAACTTTCAGAAACATGCTATACTTGCTCTTCTAAAAGGAGAGAAAATAAAAAGCAAATAAATGTGCTTTGCTCTCTGTATTTTCAAAGTATTTCTGTAACTGTCCAGATTTTACTTTATATGTTGCAAAAATGTAACTCTCTGCCTCTTCTGAATTTATTATCCTCATGTTTCATTCAATTAATAACTTATACTAGTGAGAAAAGGTAAGGAAACAGGGCAATTCTCCCATATTTATCATTATGGGGCCAACATACACCAAAGATAAACATACAGCAGATTCATATTACGTGTATGGACATGAACTCACTCAACCTCTCTAAGGTCTCCTCAGTGTCAAAAGGGAACTTAAAATGTACCAATCTCACAGGGTTGTTTTGGGGATTAAATGAGATAAGCCAGGCAAATGCTTAGCATATCAAGCATATTATAAGTTGCCAATAAATGTTAACTATCATCACCATCATCACATCACCATCACTGCCACCACAATCATCCTCATCACCATCAGCAACAGCAACAGCAGCAGCATCAAATCATGATCACCATCATCATCTATACAAACAAGGCCTTGTGGAACTAAGCTTGATGCAAGAGAGGTTACTCCTGGATAAATGGCCCAGTGTTCAGCATGCTGAAGTATTTGTGACCAAGCTATCAGACTGTTTATCATAGTGCTACAAGGTTGGCATTATCTTCATTGAACAGATGGAAAAACTAAGACTTTATAATAAAAGGATTAGGTGGAATTTAGTGAAATCTGCAAGTGATGTACTTTCCTCTCCGATGCTGAGTCCTACATGAGAGGCTATGTCTTGCTTTTTATATCCACTATTAGGAAGTTAAGAATAATAATATTTAGAAAAGCAATCACAACAAAACTGCTGCCCCTTTTAGTTGATTTATTTCCATCATTTTTTCCTTGATTCTATTGCTGTTTACTATTTAATCATATACAATTTTAATGTAAGCAACTAGATATAATTTGTGAAAACAAAAAATTAATTCACGAGTTAATTGAACAATATATATTTTAAATGAAGATTATGTTGACCTATAAAGTAAAATGTAGGAAGCTTTCAGAGAAGAGATTAGAACATAATTAAGAGATTAGTTGAGAATTTTATTGGGTTGATGTGAGAGTAGATAGACTGGGAGTCATGTGACTCCTCAATGACGATGAATCAGTTTTTGGAACATTGTAGGAGCTTAATAAAAATTTGGTAATGAAAGGAGGAGAAGGAGGGATGATTCAGTTAGGTGATTAAATGGGTCAGGAAGAAAAGGGAGAAGAAAATATTCAAAAAATTTTATTTCCCCTCCTAAGTAACAAGGGGAATATAGAATTCTGCTCTAACTAGGAAAACTACAACTAAATAGTTTTAGAAAAGCCAATATAAGTGTTCTTTAACACACACGCACACACATGCACACACACACAAACACATCAGTATCTTAATTTTTGAAAACTCAAAAGGTTAACTTCATTTCTTAAGAAAAGCGGTGTTCTAACAATAAAAACATTTCCAATATATTTTTTAATCTAATGACAATCTCAGAGGGCATTAGGTTCTTGTCTGTAAAAAATTGAGATTCATTTTCAGAAATTAAAGATAAGATGAACTGGGAAATTCTACTTTTATTATTCTCCATATGAGGATTAAAAAAATGAAAGCAGTCAAGTCAGACATATATCAACAGATACACTTTTATTTTTAAGAATAATTCCTATTTTCAGGCTTTTCCCTCAGACTTGATATTTTAGATTAAAATATCAATTGCATCTTTTATGGTTTCACAGCAGCATAATATCTTGACTCTTGTCACTGTTGAGCTGCCAACATCAATTTTATATTTATTTCAAGGTGACTTTGGAATACTTCATCTGTCTTATATATGATTATTCTGCTTCCATTCAAGTGTTTTGACTTGTTCCCCAATCTCATCACACTACTAGTCCACTGTATAAATGCATACGCCTTGAACTGGAACATTTCTTTTTTCACAAATATAACCTTATGATCCTAGATTTCTCTCTCTCTCTCTTTCTGTCTCTCTCCACACACACACAGACACGCGCACACACACACACACAAACACACACATGCTCAGAAACATGCGTACATATAGATTCCACTTTACTTCTATATAATTGTTTCATAAAAGATATTAATAGACTATCATATCCATAAATATAAATCAGAAACATAAATTGTAGCTTAAAAATTTTAAATTTTTAAAAATGGTGGCATTTGTTTTATTTATTCTTTGCTTACTAAGAGAGGACCCTGTATCTTTTCCCGGGAAATATATCCAATATTAGAAGCTATTCTTTGTTGAGATTCATTTATATTTGTGGTTCTTTAGTTGAATTTCTTTTCCTATAGTGTCTCTGTGCTCATGTTAAACTTTAAATAAATACACATGGATCTATCTCTTCACTTCTGCCCTTTCATATCCAGCCTAAGCTCAATTATATTTTCCCTTTGTAGATGAGATTTTTTATCAACCTACCTTCTGAATCACCCACTAAAACAAGCTCAATTGCTTTATATAAAACAATTCCAAATATGATTTTCACTGATAGCATACATTCAATAAGTTCTTCGTAACCATTTACTTTTCACCTAATTGCTTGCCATTTTTCATGTCTTCTAAAGCATTCACCTCCCCTCCCCACAAATCCTTAATTTCATTTTTAGTCTCTGATAAAGATCCTGGTTGCTCTCATCTGGATTTTCTAATCACCCTTTCCTGGTCCCCTGACTGCATCTACCTAATATAAATGATATGAAATGTTGTACCTTAAATCTCCAATTTTATCAACCATTTTAATCATTAACACCTTAAATTCAAATATCTTTGAGTATTAGAATCCAGTTAATCATCTGAGTGCTCTTTGTTTCCTCATGTGTAAAAGGGAAATAATAATGATACCTGGTATAAGAAAACAAGTTGTGTATATAGCCTTTAAGACATGCAATGTGTCAGAGCAAGGGAAGAATATTTAGCATCTGAGAAAAGAAAACCTCTTCAATAAATGGTGCTGGGAAAATCGGAAAGCCACATGCAAAAGAAACTAGACTGCTATTTGTCACCATACACCAAAATTAACTCAAAATAAATCAAAGACCTAAATCTAAGACCTGAAACAACAAAATATATAGAAGAAAACATAGGTACTAAATGTATGGACCTTGGTCTTATCGAGGATTTCATGAATTTGACCTCAAAAGCAAGATGAGTAAAAGCAAAAATAAATGAATGGGACTATATCAAACTAAAAAGCTTCTGCACAGCAATGAAAATCATCAACAAAATAAAGAGGCAAACAACTGAATGGGAGAAGATATTTGCAAACAATGCCTCCGAAAAGGGTCTAACATCCAAAATATATAAAGAACTCATAAAACTCAACAACAACAACAAAAAAACCCCAAACAATTCAATTAAAAAATAGAGGACCTAACAGGCACTTCTCCCTAGAAGGCATACAAATGGTCAACAGACATATGAAAAGATGCTCAGCTTCACTAGTTATTAGGGAAATGCAAATCAAAACCACAATGAAGTCTACAGCCATGCCACCCTGAACGAGCCCGATCCCATCTGATCTTGGAAGCTAAGTAGGGTCAGGCCTGGTTAGTACTTGGATGGGAGACCACCTAGGAAGACCAGATGCTGTAGGCATTAAAAAAAAAAAAAAGGATTGTAAACTGGCAAGGTCCTTGCACCAGACGTCAATTGCTGTTGCTTGCCAAAACACACACACACACACACACACACACACACACACACACACACACACACACACACACACAATGAGATACCACTTCATACCTGTTAGAATGGCTATCATTAACAGAACAAGTAATAACAAATGTTGGAGAGGATGTGGAGAAAAAGGAACCCTCATACACTGCTGTTGGGACTGTATATTGGTACAGCCACTATGGAAAACAGTATGCAGGGTCCTCAAAAAATTAAGAATAGAATTACCACATGTCCCAGCAATCCCTCTTCTGGGTATCTACCCCCAAAATTTTGAAAACATTTATTCATAAAGATATATGTACTACTTTGTTCATTGCAGCATTATTTATGGTGGCCGAGACAAAGAAACAACTGAAGTGTCTTTTGATAGATGACTGGATAAAGAAGATGTGGTACATATACGTGATGGAATATTACTCATTCATAAGAAAAGGTGAAATATTGCCATTTGCGACAACATGGATGAATCTTGAGATTATCATGCTAAGTGAAATAAATCAGACAGAAAAAGTCGAGAACCATTAGATTTACTCACATGTGGGATATTAAACTGAAAGGAGCAAATGAACAAGACAAAGAAAAACTCATAGACACAGACAACAGTTTAGTTTTCACCAGAGATAAAAGGGGGATGGAACAAGGTAGAAAAGGGTAAAGGGGTTTGAATATATGGTGACAGAAGGAGACTCGACTTTGGGTGGTGAACACACCGTGCAATATACATATGATGTATTACAAAACTGTACACTTGAAACCTATATAATTTTATTAACCAATGCCACTCGAACACATTTAATGACACTTTAAAAAGTATATTTAGCATCTGGAGGAAACCTCATTATATTTATCTGAAGTGTCTTGAGGTCAATAGGTCCTCTCAAAATTGTTTATTACACCTATTTTTGGTGTTTGAAGCAAGTATGATATTTATCATCGTAACATCTTTAAAAATTCAAACTTTACAAATTCAAATAACATGATAAATATTCAACTCTATCAAAACACATCGCATTCTATACCCTTAGACCAATAGTTTTTCAACCCTTGGAACAGAAAAAAAGATACACACACACACACACACACACACACTCTCTCTCTCTCTCTATATATATATATATACACACACACACACACACACACACACACACATATATACTTTAATTACTTTAGGCTTCCTAACAAGTTTCCATAGACTGCATATCTTCCATTAACATGTTTTTACATTCTTTGGCTTTATCTTCTGATTTTTGTTATCCAAATCTTAACCTTCTACTTAGTATGTTTCTCTCACTATTGCATACTTTAGACTATTTTCAATTTACTTGCTTAAATCACCATCCATTTTAGAATATAATACCTTGAAAGTTTTGAAATCTTACTACTTCATTATCTAACAGGAATGGTTTATTTCATAAGGGCAATATCTTCCTCTTATATGTCTTTTCATACCATTCACACTTTTCTATATTTCTAATTGGGTTTAGCAACTTTTATAAACATTAGGTAATGACTACCTTAGTCATGTTCACTTTCTTGTTGTTTCCCAGAAAGGCAAATTCTCTCGGACGATGGTCTTTTTTTAGTTACTCAAATTATTATTTTAAATGAGAGAATGGCTTATTTCTGGTTACACAGTGTTTTTAACTTGAAATGTTACAGTACCTAATAAAATATTTACCAGATCAATAAGAAATTGCATTAATCTCAATGTAAGAGTTTGAAATTTAAAAGAGGCAGTCAATATAAAGAGAAAATCAATTTGTTAACTGAAGTGAGTTTCCTCTTGGTACATGAAGAATTTAATATGTGCTTTCTACTTAAAATAAAGACTGAATTTGTCCACTTGAATCATGGGATTGACATAAATATATATCCATCTATACAAGGCAAGTCATGAAAATTTCAGGATGTTAGCAGATACTTTAAAAATGACATTAGATTTTATAACCTACAGGCTTGTTTAAAATTAGATGGAATTACAGTATCTCATATATGAAAATTTATTCAATAATAACTGAAGAATCAAAACAATAAAAAATCAAGAATAAAAAGGCATGTTTGGCAGACAAAGTAGACAAGCAAGAGCAATACTTTATAATATTGTTTTGATTTTCATAAATAATTGGTATGCTTGATTGTTTATTTATTTATTCAACCAGACCTATGAAATTTTCATTTCCTTTTATGCCCTGGTTACTAGGAAACTCAGAGAAAAATCTGGGTCTCAACTATAGAAATCATATTAGTGTTCTTGCGTGCTATTTTTGCTTCTATATTTTCTTCATGGCCCCGATTTTCTATTTTAACCACCATATTCTATACATGTGGTTCAAAGGAATCTATTCCCAAATCATTCCATAGTCACCAAAGACCTAGCAGACCTGTTCCACTCCCACCCTGTCTCTCTCATCTCATCTCATATCATTTCCCCCCAACCAATGTCACTCTTCGTTGTTCCTTAAACGCGAAACATGCTTCAGCTTAGGCCTTTGCATTTGCTGTGCCCTGCCAGCAAGACTCTTTTCTCCATAGCTACTGACTTGTCCCTTCACTTCCTTTCAATTTTCTCAAAAGTCAACTTATCAGAGAGGTTATCTTTGACATCTTTTAATAGAACATATAATCTATGTCTTGTAGATAGATATGGATACAGATAAGTTATATATAAGATAACATATCTGCCCCATATCCATATAGACACCGTATTCTTCTCTTCTATACATTTTTCCCATATAATTATCACTATTGAAACTACAAGTTCTATTAGAGTTAGAATTTTCTTTTGTTTGTCGGTTTCTTCGCTCTACTCTATTACAGTGCCTCGAACACAGAAGACATTCAATATTTGTTGAATTTAAAAATAACTAAATGGATAAATAAACGATACAGAATCTGGAAACATGAATTATACACATTGATTTATTATTATAGAATAAAACAATGTAATTTCAAAAACAGCAAATGCTCCAGCGCTTTGTCTTTCAAGATAAAATTATCATCCTAGTTGCAAAACAGAGGTTATAAAATTCAATTTAATTTTGTCTCCTTGCTTCTTCAGCTTAATTTAAATTCCTCCCCAATTTTACTTTCTTGAACTTTGAATCATTCCAGAAAAGAAATGATCCAAAATAATTTGTTTCCTGGTTTAGAATGAGCTTAGTTAGAAAAAAATATTGCATTTCTCACAAGTAATATGGATCAAAGTGGCTCAAACCAAGCCAAATGTCAGGTAAAACAAAGAGATTCTCATTAAAAGGCTTGTTTTGTCTGATGGGGGATTTTGGAGTCCTGAGATTCTGTAATAACATTATCTGTTATAGGAGATTAGGGAAACGAGAGCCAATTAAACCGCTGGACAATAGCCGAGGTACCATTGCCTACACAAACATGAGTTTACTTGAAAGTATCAAAGAAAGCCCCTGGCCTTTTCTAAACACCTTTCTTTTTCCTTGTGAGAAGCTTATTTGTAATGGTACATTCAAGGGAAACGAGTCTTAATATTTTAGATATCATGCAGCAAACTGAATGAGAGGACGATACCTCTTCTGAAGTGAAGTGAAGTGAAGTGAACTGAAGATGAAATGCCTCGTGTTATTTGAGGAGAAATTATTCTATACTTAAAGTTCTAAATGCTAAAAGGGAATGAGAAATCTTAAAACCATAGGATTTTCAGCTGACCCTCTGAAATTTTATATATAAGCCATGGTTTAATGGTTTAATGGTTTCTTCGTTTTTCCAATGGGTGAACGCATATTAATGCTCACCATAGTCTCATACGAGCTCATTAACTTTGGTGTCGCCAGGACAGTCATCGAATATCGAAATAAAAGACATCCAAATATGGAATGAAGAAGGCAAACTGTCGCTTTTTGCAGATGACATGATTCTTTATACAGAAAATCCTACAGACTCCACTAAAAAAGTTATTAGAAACAATAAACAAAATGTTGTTAATTATTTAGCAAAATTATTGTTGTTGTTTCTATTTCTTAATTGTGGTTTTCTTCGTTATCCTCTTGAGGACTTCTTTTTCCTTAAGTGGCATGGTGAAATCAAGTGGCTAGTGTGGTAACGAAATAAAGTCCAATGAAAAAGAAAAATGTGATTTTCTCATTAATAAGTTAGAGGTTGAGTACATTGAGCAGAAAATTGAATCAAAGTTCTTACGTACAACTAGAGGATACACACCTAAGTTATATCACTTGTGTGTGATTTTGTAAATTATTGTATGAAAATAATCACCTTAACACCACAAGTAAAGAAATGCCATATATAATGATGTATAAAATTTCCTTTATATTTTATACTACTGATTAAAAAAAAACATTAGATATAAATTGGGTAATATATGGCAATTCTTTTATCTTTATTTTCTATGCCTCTTCTTTATTTCACAGTTTTGGCATTTGATACGTTAAGTTATAAATACTTTTCAAAACTATCCCTCAGTATTAATGACAATTAGGCCATTAGTGCCTTCTAATTATAACTAAAATATTCTCTCATATTCATATAAGATTTTGACTTGTTCTCCAATCTTTTCGTACTCTGAAACTCAATTTTCACTGTTGTAATCTATAATTGCTATAAGATACAGATATTATGATGTGCATTGTTCTGAATATAAAATGTGAGTTTGTTTCATACACTACTTAATAATTGGAAAATGGTTAAATAACTAAGATTCTGATGTAAAAAAAAATCAAAGGGTAACAGAATGCTGTCATTGTTAATGGGATGTAAACGAAATGCTTTAATGGATTATTGCACTTCTGGGTCACAGCATCGTCTCCATAATTATTTAAGAATATTAATAAGGCAAAAAAATTTCAAATTATCTCAGTTTGGTGTCAAAATGTCTGTGGCATTTTTCTTCTGTTTCATGTTCACTACTGTTTCATGTTCACTACTATCAGAATCCTAATAAAGCGAAAGTAATTATAGCTAAATGCACGCTTTTATTTCCAGAAACAATATAGCCTTAGAATCCATAACTTCCTCTAATATCTTTAGTTTTAAATTATTTTTTTTTTGTGAGTAGGCTATACAATAAGATGTAAAATGTAAAAAGTGTGAAAGTGTCTAACTTGAAAAGTGTCTTCTCACTCCAATCTCACCAGCCCACCAGTGCCCCTAGAGGCAACCTCCTTAACCAATTTCAAGCATGAACAGGCTAGAGGTATTTTAAGATCATCCAAGTGTGTATGTGTGTGTATGTCTTTGTGTGTGTTTGCATGAGAATATTCTTTCTTCCAAGCAGTAGCATACTATATCTACTTTTTGCACCCTATAGTTCTTCCATTTAACAATATATTTTCAAGATCTGTCCATACTAGTACATATAGAATTGTCTCTTCATCATAGCTGAATGGCGTCCATTGTGTATATAAACTATAATTTTCTCAACCATCTTCTATTTTTGCATATTTAAGTAATTGCCAATCATATGCAATTCAAAAAACAATAAATGTACACACACACGATGTATAACATGGATGACTGTATTTGAAAGATAAATTTGAGAATTGCTGAGTCAAAAAGCATGTGCCATTTTGGTCTTGACAGATAATGCTAAATTATTCTGCACATAGGCTCTATCAATTAAACTATCAGCAATGTATAAACACCTTATTTTCTACATACTTGCCATGTTTTAATGTTGTTAAATTGATGGGTAAAATTTTTGTTTGTTTAATTATGAGGGAAGTTGAATATTTTTCAAAGCCTACTGACTTTCCTATGAACTATTTTTTCATCTAATATGACCATTTTTGTATTGATTTATTGGTCTTTTCATTTTGATTTGTATATTGTCTGTGATAAAAGTTGCATTAAATTTTCCGTTTGTTTGTCTTTTTCTTTTGTTAATTTATAGAAAATCTGAAGCATCCAGAACTATGTCTGTCACCTCTTCAGACACAATCCTTGTTATTCTACCTCTCCACAAAGTTATCTATGACATAAAACCACTTTGCCCAAGTTAGAAAGTGTCAAGAACCGTAACTGCTAACTGCTAACTGTTCAAAACACCACCATAAAACATACATGGCCTTATATGTCCTGTTTTTTAATCTCTTCATGTCATTACTGCTACCAAACAATTTTCATTTCCATAATGTCTAAATTAGACCCCAAATAGGACATTCTAAGTCACACTTCTTTATAATACAAAAAAAACATTTATGTTTTCCCAAATTTTCTTTCTTTCACCACAATTAACCCTGTTTTGTATTTCTCTTAGTTACTGTTAAGAGAAATATTAGAATTTCGTACTGTAGTGTTCTTAATGTCCTTGTGGCATGTCCCTGGGGCCAGGTGAGTGCAGTATCATTTTTGTAATAGTCTTTGAAATAATGGAACCCTACTGATTTTTTTTTTTTTGCTTTTCGCCGTCTAACTAATCATATTGAAATAAGTAAATTAATAAATATACCTTTTTTTTAAGGAACCAGATGTCTTCTGTTCTTAATTTTTATTAAATCTATTGGGGTAACACTGGTTAATAAAACTATATAGACTTCAAGTGTACAATTCAATAAGATGTCATATCTATATTGCATTATGTGTTCACCACCCAACGTCAAATCTCCTTCTGTCACCATTTTTTTTGACCCTCTTTTCCCTTCTCTACCTTCCTCCTCCCCACTTCCCTTTGGTAACCACTAAACTGTTGTTCATGTCCATGAGTCTCTGTTTGTTTGTCATGTTTGTTTGTTGCTTTCAGTTTTATATCCCACATATAAGTGAAATTGTATGGTTCTCGACTTTTTCTGTCTGACTTATTTCACTTATATAAACCCTTTTCCCCAATACCTAATACATTTTTGGTATAAAATTTAGATGAATTTAAATTAGCCATACATAATTTTTACAAAATTATATGTTATAGCAGGGGTCCCCAAACCCTCTGGGCCACGGACAGTCCTGCAGCCTGTTAGAAACTGGGATGCACAGCAGGAGGTTAGTGGCAGGGGAGCAAGCAAGGCTTCATATGCATTTGCAGCTGCTCCCCAGCGCTAGCATCACTGCCTCAGCTCCACCTCAGATCATCAGGCAGTAGATTCTCATAGAAGCCTTGGTCCTGGTGCCAAAAAGGTTGGGGGGCCACTGTGTTATAGTAAATAACTAGGCATAGGTGAAAAACTTGCAAAGCTAATTTGTGTTCATGTAAAACAGCATATATGAACCCAAATGAAACATGATTGTATCATCGGTTGATTTGCTCTTGCTCATTTGATTAAAAAAAAAATTATTTTCACATCTTTGAAATAGAAGTTCATTTCTGTGTTTTACATTATGTTGAAAATAAACAGCTTGTCAAATTAATTTAACATATGCCTACTACTGAGCAAGATAATACATGTACATGTACACACATATGCATACACACTACTCTCTTCCCTGTGTGAGGCCAAACTTTCAGATCTCTCTAACTTTAAGAATAGCTGTAGACTTCAAAAACAATTGTGGTTAGAAAAGGAGGGGCTGCAAACCTTTCCTCCTTATGCAGAATGAATTCTCCCCTGTAGATCCAAGCAATAAACCAACAACATAGAAGGAAGAAGCATAAAAATGGTACCCACCATGCTGTGATTATTTGATTTCCCACTTGAAAGGAAGTGTATTCTCTGATGGGTTGGTAATCTATACTTAAACCAGATTTTTACAGAAAATTTGGAATAGCAACAGGAGGCAGAAGAAAGAGAAAAAAAAAAAAGAAAAACTGGGGGAAGAAAAAACAATTCCATGGCAATCATTCAAAGCTGCCACACTTATTGTTATCAGAATCTGCTCGTCAGCTGCCCAGGCAGCATGGTGGTGATGAGAGGTAGGTCAACTATCAGAGGTAGGGTGAGAAAACAGTCACCTGTACCTCATCATTGTGGTACCTGGAGGCATAAGACATTTATACTGTATATGGGAATAGAATTTGGGTGTTGCTAAGTGTGGGTGCTGATGACAGACCTAATTAACCACATTTGGCTCAGCTGTCCTTGAGGCATTGATTGCTAAAAGCGAACTGCACAAGGTCACTTTCCTAAAAGAGGGAAGAGATGTTAACAATTCTGATTCTATGCTTTTACCTACACTGAAGCACCAGGAGATCACAATAACTAACATGCAAAAATATTTTGAAGAATCACCAAGAGAGAAAAGTAAGTTTATATTTGAGATATTCTATATATTAAGACGTGAAGTATATCCCTGAAGAATTCTATAGGAGCTAAAATGTATATGAAGGTGTTCTTGTTATAGTATCTGAGGACTGCCAAGTTTGATTCATCTGTTAAAGGTGGAAAGTGCAGTGGTTAGAGACTTTGATAACTGGAATACTCAAGAAACTCATTCACCATGGAGTCTGGACAGTGAAATTTTATTGCTTGCATTATATGTAGTGAATGGAAATACATCTTCCTCAATATAGGAAATATGAATGCAATGGCATCCAAAATAGAAAAATAATCATTTAAGTTTTGCAAATGTTTATTTGCTGACTGCTAAAGCTTGACTTCTGAAATTTTATGCCAGTTTTGATTTAGGGATGAAAGACAAGAAGCTTAACTTTTAAAGGCATAAAATATAATCTTTAAATCATTTCTGAGGTGAGCTGAATGTTCTAGATAGAGTAATTCTCCGTTCAAATGTTATTAACATCTAAAGAAAGTCTTTTCAATGAATTTAAGAAAGCCAAGACCCAATGTCTTTTCTTTTTCTAAATAATTAAACTTGGTTCAGGTGCTTTGAGACTCAAGGTTTTGAGGATCTAAAAGGGTCTCTATAAAATTGCTTTCTAATTGATTTTGCTTTCCTTGTCAAAGTTTCACCAGACATATCCCTGAGATGTAATATTTCAGTGCTAAGTCTTGCATTGGTTTCTATGGCAGCCGATTGCAAAATTTTAATGCAGCTATCAGCTTTCTATCCCAGTGTTGACTGCAAGCATCAGTGTTAAGGAGACTCTATCTGTCTTGACAAGTCTCCATCTTGAATATAATACATATACAGTTACACCCCCAAGCTGCAAGTTCCCATAATACCAGAAACAAATAGATAACAGGGATACACATAGAATTATACAACGTTGATGTGCCTGTTTGAGAAAGAGAGAGGAGAGAAGCGAACAGCGTTTCATAGTTCAAGATGCTCTAAAAGGTAGAGAAGCAATCCTTCCCTTTCCAAGAGTATCACTCATTAGGTATAAAAAGCTGAAACCACCCATTATTTGGTGAAAGGAGAGAGACTCAGTCCAGTTCCTAAATGGGTGACTGAATCAAAGGAGGCTCCAGGTCTTAGGGGGAGTAGATCTTCAGGGAAATAAGAGAAATGATGTTGGAATAATGGGAAATAAAGTAGAAGAGCTGCAGGAAAGGAAAGAACGTAATCATTACTTTTTAAGTTAAAATCATATATTTAGAAAGTTAGTGGCATATCTCTATTTCCATCCATTCCATCACTCACACTCCTGAAATACTTTGCAAAACTGTGATCTTAAACTTAATTAGTGGGCAGAGCCCGAATAGAAAGGCTGGAGGTTAACTCTAGGATTTCTCCTCACTATCATGTGTGGGGAGATGATTAAAACCCCCAGGAACCTATAAAATCTGGGCAAAGAGAGGCCACAAAGGATTCTGGCTGAGCATTCAGATGTAACGTTCATACGCATGTGTGAGAGAGAGAGCGCTGCATGCTCTTTCCTTAGGATTGGGTTATTAAATTACAAGGAGAGTAGTAGAAATAAAATGAGATTTTTCACTCACACAGATCTAGATTTGAATGCCAACTCTGCCAAGTCTTTTGTGATCACAGATAAGTTGCCTACTTATTCAAGCCTCAGTTTCACCATCAGTAAAACTGAGAAATATGACTTGCCTTAAGGGGCTGTGAAAATTACATGAGATGATATATGCATGGTATCTAGCACAAAGCCTGACGCATATTAAATATGGATATGTAATATCTAGGGACTGATGTAATTAATGCTATTTATTATACTTTGAATTATACTATTTTATCATTCATTCTATCATTTTGAATTATATTATCCTTTGTAGCCCCTAGAATACTTGGTAACTTCCTGTACATATGATAAGTGCTAAATCACCACATGTGAATGAATGAGCCTCAGTTACAGAGGAAAGTCATAGACATAATTTAAAGAGCCATGTAATAAAGTGGTTCACCTCATATGATTGTGATCATGAAAGAATCCAGGTCCAATACGGTAGTTTAATTTTTCTTATAGCATTCAAGTTCAGAGCCATTATAGCATAATTGAGAACACAGGGTTTGGAGCAAAACTGTCTGTGTTCAAATCCCATCTTTGCCATTTATTAAAAGTATGAACTGGGATACAGTTGTTCCTTCTGTAATATAGGAGTAGCAACATAATGATCTTATAGGATTGTTGGGATGATTAAGTAAAGTAATGAAAATATAGGAGTAAAGCACCTAGAATAGTGTGTGGCACTTATGAGGCACCATTGAAATATCAACTCTTACTACAATTAGTGACTAATGTCAAATACTATCAATATTTAACCAAAGATTCCCTCTTTGATAGTATATGTAATCATTTGCAATTCAAGTATCAAAGAGTGAACATAGCTGAATGTGTGAAAGACCAGATCTAGTCTCCATCTTGGATCTGTAATTAACTGGCTTCATCTCCCTGAGTGAATTATGAAGCCTCTTGCATGTTCTCATCAGTTAAATATGGGTATGGGTTAGATTTTGTTGGTGCTCCATCTTATCTCTACTATGATAACATTCTCTGAATTTTACTGCATAAGACCATTTATCTTCCACCTTGGAGTGCAGCTTCAGTTCTATAAAAAAGTCAGCTGAAAAAAGATCTTATACAGAGAAATTCACTTTGCTATCAACTTTCTAGTATCAAGTCTATTCCATACACAATAAGGCAGAACTACAGTAAAACATCCTGATGCTAGTTCTTTTTAAGACCCCTTCACATTTACCATTGCCATTGGAATTGAACTCAGAAAACTGTAAAGTAGCAAGGAGATGTATGAAAGAGCCCTTTTTAGATCTCAGCATATCAGTGAGCTGTCTCCAACACTTATAGTTGCAAGACCTTTGTCATATCACATCTACCTGCTGTATTTCCTTTTCTGAGCCCAATCCCCTTTCTTCCACAAGCCACCACAAATGATGTGAAGTATGTGATGTGAAATTGCCATTTAAAACTAGAATTATATAACACAACATCACAGAAGCTTTAATTCCACCTCAACTTATTTTTAAACTGAAGGAAATGAGGCAAAAAGATGTCCTTTAACTTGTTCAAAAAGATGCAGATAATTACGCATAGGGCCAGGACCAGAAACTAAGCCTCTTGAATCTTAATGTACCATTTTAAACATTGTATCATGATGCCTTCGTGTAAAGAACTGCTTAGTTCAGCCCCAAAGGGAGTTCTCTAAATCAATTTCTTACCTCATTTGATGTCATTACACAATATGTTTGCCTTCAAAATATGTCCCTGTATCTTATGACTAGTAGTTCCTATTTCCATAGGAATCATCCAAATTATCTCAACACCTAACCCCCAAATGCAAAATATTTCTACACTGCAACTGTTTATAAAGTGTCATGGATACTCAGTCTATGTAACAATGCCAGATAAGTTCTGAATGAGTGATCAAGAGCTTGCTCCTAATCCCTCAATGTAAAAATTAGAATTGGCCTGAAAAATGGTACTGCTTGACAGAAAAAAATAATAATAAATGTTTTCGTTTCTGGAACATAGTATCACAAAAACATTATATTGTTATTGGCTCATAACCAATGATTAGTGGTTCATAGAAAAAAGTTTGGAAATGTTAGCAATTTTCTAACTTCAGTCTTAGAATCTGCAATATTCTGGAATTTGCTTGATGCATTAGTGTCACAGAGCATTACTTTCTGTTGAGAAAAATTCCATTATCTTGTACTTAAATTCCATAAGTCATATATGTATTTATTGTTATAAACAACTGCTAGTCCTTGAATTGATTCAAAGTACACAGTGTATCATTGGGTTAATTTCCTTTCATTCTACAGGGAAAAATCTAGTGCCAAAGTAGAAAAACAGAAAAATATTTAATCGATTCTACTGATGTTTGTTTTCATGGGCAGACTTTGATAATTTATGTATATTTACATACCTATATACCACTATGTGATAGACAAAATAATACCACACCCCTCAAATGGCCCACATCCTAATCCCCAGAACTTGTAAATATGTTAGGTTACATGGCAATGGTGAATTAAGGTTGTAGGTGAAAGTAATGTTGCTAATTGGATGACCTTAAAATAGGAAGATTACATGGATTATCCAGGTGGGTCCAGTGTAATCATAAGGGGCCCTTAAAAGTAAAAGAGGTAGGCAAGAGAATAGTCAGAGAAGGATATGCCTACTGCAGAATGGTCAGAAAGATTAAACATTGTCTTGTTTGAAGATCATGAATGAGGAGCATAAGCCATGTAAAGTGAGAAGCCTCTAAGAAGTTAAAAAAGACAAGGAAATGTATTCTTCCTTAGAGCCTCCAGAGAAAAATGCAGTCCTACCAACACCTGATCAGTAAGAACTGTGTCAGATTTCTAACCCTGGAAGTGTAAGATAATAAAATTGTGTTGTTTTAAGCCGATAAGTTATTTTTTTAATTAAATTTATTGGGGTGACATTGGTTAATAAAATTATATAGGTTTCAAATGTACAAATCAACAATATGTCATATGCATATTGCATTGCATGTTCACCACCCAAAGTCAAATCTCCTTCTGTCACCATATATTTAATTCCCTTTCTCCTTATCATTAAGCCACTAAGTTTTTGATAATTTGTTTCAGCGGCAAAAACAAAACAAAACAAAACAAAAACCTAAGACACATTACACATTTTTTAAAAATTACCATTGAAAATTGGAAATTTAATATGACATTCAAGGTCTTTGAGTAAAAAATTGATTATATTTTTTAAAGTACTATAATTTAGTTATAACAATTTTCTATTGTATAAGTAATCAGGACTAATGACAAAGAAAAAATAACTATTCTACCTTCTGCAACGGAGATTAGACTATACAAGATAAATTCTAAATAGATCACTATGAATAAGACTACACAATTTTAACATAGACCATGAAGAAAAATGTTTTGTTATCAATAATTCCATTTTCCCTAAAGTAAAGGGCACAAATAGTATATAACTTTTTCGAAATCGTGATCTTTTTGAATGAAAACTTTGTAAAATATAAAAGAGTATAAAAAAGATAGTTTAAATTCAGATTTCTTAAACCCCTTTTTAAATCTTAATTTGCAGTGCTAATTCAGTAGATATAAGAGGTCAATGATAAGAAAAAGAAAGGATTATGCATTCTTCTTCTTTTGAAAATGAAGTTCTAGGCCATGTCCTAATAAGATTCTACTACTGAAGAGAGCCATATCTGCCTCTGACTTCACTGACAATTTGTTCTCCAGACTACATATGTCCACATTCATCCTCTATAGCTGACGCCAAACCTGCCAACATCTGTAGTCTATTGATTACTACAGGTGACTGTAAGTTCATGATGAACAATTGTGAGTCATTGAAGATACCAATAAAATGATGTTTCTACCCTCCCAAACCCAATGGATGACGAAACTGGGTCTTAGTGATTATTAATGGCTAGAAATAAATCGAGACAAGTTAGCAGCAAAGAAACCATATGAGAGGCTGTTGTCATGTAGAACAAGAGGGTGACTCCCAGATTCACATGTGATTAATAGTAAAGCAGGGATGGGCTCAAGAAATGGCATATAGAAAGAAATTACACGGTTGTGAATTTGAAGGAAAGCAAGGACAAACAATGACAAAAATGTGTCCATATGACTCTAAGTAATGGGCCTATGGAGCCCCAATGACAAATATCAATAGGTGGTGAGGAGGAACAAATAGAAACTGAAGAATAGCACTAAAGATGTTGAAAACACTGTATTATCTAAAACTGTCAACCAAAATCATCCGTTTTCATTTATTGAACGCCTGCTGCATGGTATAAAAATGCCAAGTGATATTTAGATAGCCAGATAATCTACATTCTCCCACATATGAGGAAACATTTAGGCCATTTATACACTCTGTAATCATCATTCAGTTTGAGAATAACAGAAGCAGGTGTGTAGGTCTTTCTGTAATACTCATGAGCAATAGGGATCTACTGTACTGAGAAAACACAGCTTGCTGCCAAATCTGGTGCACTGTGCTTTCACACTCTTTTCCATTCTCAACAATAAGGAAGACTCCACATTATAGCTATTGAGTTCATTCAGCTGTTCTCATATCATTTCCTTCACAGTCTCCCTGTAAATTTCTATTGTGCCAACACGCAGAGAATTGATTACATTCTTTTTCAGTCTGTCTTTGAAACTTGCAATCAAATTATCCTATGCAATTAAAAATGCATGAATATATTCCTCTTTAGTAATACCTCTCTACACACCCTTCTCATCTCTACACTCTGGTCATCTGCCCCAACCCTCTCAGAGTTTCTCTACTGCTGGTTTAGAGTATAATCCACTTTATGTGTATACTTTATTGAAGCAGCATCACGCATTGCCAGTCTAACACATTTGTTTCACAATAGCTAATAACCACAAATCATGAAATCAAAGCTGATGTTAGTAAAGACACGTGATTATGCAAAGTAGTAATACTAGAGGCCTTTAGTATGCAAACACTAAGGGCCTTGAATAAGTACCTATCACTGCTTCCAGGAGTTCTATGTTAAAAATATTTGCAACTCAAACTCACATAATAAACATTACTAAAATTACTTGCCAATTTGTATTTTTGAGAGTGTGCCCTGTGCAAGACACAGAGTGAGGCATGCTGTTTGATAACTGCACACAAACCGGGGTCCCACTTTGACATATTAAAGTATACTCTGCTCAAGGCGTCGGACATTTCATAGCTAAAAACACTTACTAGGATTGCTGCTGTTTAACGATTGGGTGTTGTATCTAATTAATGCTCTTTCCCCATGAGTAGAGCCTAGGGTGTCAATAAACCTAACTTAAGTACAGGAGGAGTAAGTATTTTTTTCTGCAAGACTGACAGGACTCTATCTGGTAGGGCTACTGGTGGTTTATTAAATAAGCAGCAATTCTAAATTAGGTTATGTTGGTTTTGACAGTTTCTGCAAACTGACATTTCCATTTGCTCAGTTTCTTGGAACAACCCATCATGCAGATATATTACTTGTTGAAACCTCATAAAAACTCTGTTTTTCTCTGGGCTGTGAGCATGAATTTCTAATGAACTTGGCTCTAGGTGAAAGGCAAGTTCTCGCCCATTACTGCAAGGGATGGCTTTATTTTACTGAATGCCAATTTAACAATATTAATGAATTACAGACGTCCTTATTTCTAATGTTGGATATATAAGGTATTGCAGTTGTGACCCTGAAATAGAAGAAAAAAATTAATGAATGGAAGAATAAACACCCTAAGAGAGTTTGATATTGGCTGCTTACTCCTACAGTTTATCTTTTTGGTGCAAGTCAGTGATGGCGAACACAAAATACAGCCATTCTAAGCTAATCAGACTAGAGCTCAATCATCTTGGTTAAGATCTCACAAAATGGTCAATCCCCCGCAACCCAACATACAGTGTGACTTTGGTATTATTTATCATATCTGCTCAATAAAGTCATAGAAAAGTTATTTACTTTCAAGTTTGAAAACTGAAGTAGCATTTAAATATCCTGAAAGACAGACTACATCCACAAATATAGTTTTATTTCAGTCAACCTTCCAATTATATTTTCATGATAACATGTGTGCGTATCTCCATACAGAAGCATGTTTATTAGAAAAATAGCTACCCAAAGAGTTGGAAACTTAGGAAGTCCTCAGTCAACTGTTTTTGCTACAGAATGGGAGACAAATAATCTGACCGATATTTCCATTCATGTGTCTGGTTGTTTGGTACTTCTTAAACACATCAATAGAACACAGCGGTCTTGCTGCTCAACACTATGTTCAACGAGGAATCAGGGATGATTCGCCAATTGACTTTCAAATAGAATCTGGTGGAAACGTGGCTGGCTAAAGCATAAATTCATCCATCCATACCTCCAGGAGGGAAAGAGTACCAGTTTCAATATCAACATCAGTTCATTAAATCATAGGCTGCCTAGCACACATGCTTCTTTATGCTACAACATTCAGGATATTTTAACTAAATAAGTGATGTAAGAATCACTACATTTGCCTTTTTATGAATTGCATCTATGATCTATTCAATGGCAAGAAATGGGACTCATTTGACAGGATTTCATAAGTTGCTTTCTTATCAGTTTTCCTATATCAGTTTTTCTGACATTATTTGTTCATTCTCATCACTGAAATACACATACACTAATAAAAATGGCACTTGAATAGTGTTTGCTTTATATGTGACAACCTTGGAAATTATCTATATATTTACTTCTACTCTTTTTTTCCAAGAATGAATTTAAGGGTAACTTAACTAAGTATAGCAGGAAAACATAAATTGGAAATGGGTAAGGGGAAAAAAAAGAAATTCAAGGATACAGATAAAGAGAAAGTTTGCAACTACAGCAAATATAGATTTTTTTTTTTTCAGTTAGCAGCTAATTGAAAGATGAAAGCCTGGTCAGATAAACATAACAACAACACATTGATTATTCAAGAACAACACAACTATTTCTAATAAGATGAGAAAAAGTTTTCTGTGGATATTCAGAATGTTAGGAAAAACATCCATCATATAAACCTTACAGTGAATGACCTCACTGACCAATTTTTAGCTGTTGTTCAATGTGACTGATTTGTGGAGGGATAGAGTCAAGGTAAATTTTCAAGCTCTATGTCACAATTGGCCCCATTCCACAGGTAGCCAAATTAGGCTGTGAAGAAACAAGGTCAAGGCTATATGATCAAGGTTATATAGCCAATTCAGAGCCTGAAACTGACCCATCATGCATGCATTTTACTCTACATCATGCTGCGGATGCAGGAATCACAGGGGTACCCGCTTCAGATAGCTAGAGGACAGGAGGAAAATATGGATAGTAGAAGGCCTCAAATTTTATAACCAGATTCAACATTTATTGATCTACTGCATAGGCCAGGCACTGTAAAAATATTAAATTCACTGTCTTATTTAATCTTCAAAACTGTCTGAAGAGGTAATAATTATTATTTATCATCTTTTATGAATGAGAAAACGAAGCTTTAGTGAGGTAATGCAACTTCCAAGAGGTAGAGCTGGAATTTGAACCCAAGTTCTTTAGCTGTGGAATCCATGTTACTTAAGCACTTTATTATACAGCATTCTTAAATCGGAAGGATGTCTCTGTACGTAATGTGAGACCAGCAAAGGTTTTAGTGTGTGTAAAGGTGAGTAGATGATATTCACTCATTCAGTCCCTTAGTCAATATCTATAACTCACATACAATAGGCTAGCTTTCTTCTAAGATAAAGTATTCTTCTAAGATACATACAATATGCTATTCTTCTAAATGTACAGCTTTGAAGAAGACAAATCCACTATCTCCGTTTTTAAGGAAGATGACTCAGGCTGCAGTATGTAGGATTTCATGGAAATGGATGAGGTAAGAGAGTTCAGTTTGAAGGTTATTGCACTGATCCAAAACAAAAGATAATGAGGACTTGTATCTATTGCTGCAATTTATTATCTGTGGGTCAGGAGTCCAGGTATGGTTCAACTGGGCCCCCTGCTCTGGGTCTTACAAGGCCACATCAAGGCGTTGGCTGGGCTACATTCTTTAATGGAGCGTGGGTGGTCTTCTAAGCTCACGTGGTTGTTGGCAGCACTCAGTTCCTCTGATTGCACGTCTCTGTTCTCTTGCTGGCTATCAACCAGAGAGCACTCTAAGCTCCTAGAGGCCACTTGAAGCTCCTGGTTGCCACATGGCCCTCTCACAGGCCCTCTCAGAGCATGGATGCTGACTCCATCAAGGAGTACTTGGTTTCCAGCAGAAGAATCTCTCTCCTTTCCCGAGGAAAGGTCCAGTCCCTATTTTAGGGTGATCTCCTGATTAAGTCAGATTCACCCGGGAAATTCTCCATTTTGAGTAGTTCAGGATTAACTGGCTTGGGATCTTAGCTATATATGCAAAATCTTTTTCACTTTTGCCCATATGATGCAACTGAGTCAGAGGAGTGGCATAATATTCACAGTGTCTCCCACACTCAAAGGGAGGGGAGTATACAGGCGTGTATACCAGGAGGGCAGAAAACTTGGGGGTCCTCTTAGAGACTACCTGCCTTTCATAGGATCGGATCTCATGAGCCCCATTGTGCAGAGTATCCCAAATGAGTGATGCCAGAAGATTTTAGAGGTAGAACAGGGAAAAGGGGGGAGGAGGATTAGAAAGAAGGAAGATTAAAGAGGACTAGAATCTTTTCTTCTTCTGAGGACTGTAAAAACCTTTCATTGAAATACAGAATTAAAATAGCAGAAGTGCAAAGATAACTAAGTTGATGTGGGGTGTGTTGAGGTGGAAGAATATGAGGAAGTGATGTCCGGCAGGTATTTGGAAGCTTAGATCCTGGAGGGGAGAGGGCAAAGAAGTAGCACTCAGGGAGAAAACCTAGAAGTCATCTACAAGTGGATGAGATCCTGGGAGTATGACTACAAGTGAATAAGAAATGACCTAGCAAAAGAACTTGATACAATATAAGCTGTGATCAGTTTCAATTTAATTAAAAATGTTAAACTTTTAAAATGCTTCTCATTAAAATATACTTAAATTAAAATGTGGGCTTGGAATAATAAATGTCTTGGACATCTTGCTCTCCTATAAACTTGTTTTTCTCTCTGTGTATAAAAGATAAACACTGTCACTCAAATGTCTAACTTGTCTTTAGTGCATTATAAAAGTAACATGTGCAAAATCGGGAGAATGTTTATTTGAGTGATGAATATCCCATGGCTATAAGTGATTTAGTAAGTAGCATAATGTATATTTTGAAGAGTGCCCTAATCAGCCTAATGCATTTGTTACAAATTTAAAAACTTCAGAATACAGAAAAATGGTGAAGTCTCAGACTGTGAGTCTGTCACACACGGTCTGCATTCTCTATCTAACTGCATACACTATTTTTAAGTCCTAAAATCCCTCCCACATTTGAATCCAAGGAACGTTTAGTAGAAATTTTAAAAATATGTTTCAGTTACTTGCATATTTTTATGTTCTTACAAATAGAATGTATTTTCTTTCATGGAAAAATCATGTCTTATTAATTTCTGTATTCATGTTTCATAAAAGAATTAGAACTACATAAAATATAGACTTATTTATAAAATGAGGAGAAATTATTTTCTGAAACAAAAAGCAAAAACAAAATTTAAAAGTCCATTAAAATTTTATATATATTTAACATAAATATAAAATCAAATTTATAAACATGCATATTTAATGTTTAAGTTTATACTTAATTAGATATATATTTAAATCTATATGCTGATTAAACCCATAAAGCTAAGACCTTAGGACAAGATGCAACAGGTCTATATACTTATCCACTAGATGGCTCCCTTACAATTCTAACTCGTAATCTTGTGGTTCTAAGGAAAACTCAAAATTCACTCAAAATATATTATGCCCAATCTTAACATTTGCTTCTAATGCCATCCGTAGCAGCACCATTGAACCGAAGAGAGAAAACTCAAACCATTTTATGGTAAACCAGAAGAGACATGTTTTGTACGTCTTTATTACTTAGTAAAGAGTTAGAAAATGACAACAGGGCACAGGACAGTATTACTAAACATGAGCTCAGTAGATCCAAATGGGGGAGAGAGTCAGGTGTTTACTAAAAATGTGGAGTTTGCGTGTCTGTGTCATCTCTACTGGATCAGAATCACCTGGAGTGAGGGAGAAACATTACTCTGCATTGTTAATAACTTTATGCACAAAGTTCAAGAATGACAGTGTAAAAAATATACTTTATGAGACACATTCGGTTTTGACTGTTCCTGTACAGACTGCATGTGCTGATTTAATATACTTATCTAATTCAATTAATACAGTTAACTCCAAAGATAGAAGAAACGACAACCCAAAGATTTGCTAAGGGGTTCGAATCATACAATCTTGAAGGTATAGAGGACTTTAGAAATCACCGAATCTGTTGGTTCTTAACCGTGGCTGCCTATTAGAAAAACCTGGAGAGCTTTTAAAATCTGCCAATACCCCGGTATCCTCTCTAGAGATTCCTTTTTTTAATTAGTCTGGGATGAGGACCGGTTATTGGTATATTTCAAAAAGCTTCCCCAGTGATTTTAATGTGCAACCAGGGTTGAGATCCACCGGTTCAGAAAAAGCTCCTCATTTTACATATAAAGAACTGTGGTCACAAATTAGTTCAGCATCTTGCCATAAAATATGCAAGTTGTTGGCAAAGTTAGGAGTAGAATCTAGGTCCTCTGACTTGCAGGCCATTCCTCTTCATACGATTCCTATTTATTCAGAAATGGGTAAAATCTTCTGTGTCCCCTAAAAGGTGCTACGAAGTATGATAATATCACTTCCAGAAAGAAAATGAATTCAAATATATTTTCAAAGATATTGCATGTATCAGATATCACACTATAAAAAAACGAAAACAAAAACATGTTGCTATGTCATCCTTTCTTTGAAATCTTTGGGAGGAAATTTAAACTAAAGCCTTAATAGTTCAGAGCAGATAACAAACATGTAACCTGTTCACCACAAAGCAGTTATCAGTGGCTCCTGATACTGAATGAGAAGATGGAAGAGGGCGTCCTGAGCCTGCCACGAAAGAAAAAGACTAAAAAGAAGGCAGACCATGCCCAATAGTACTATGGACACCCAGGGGAAGGATTATCCTTTAACTGAAACAGATGCAAATTCATTACAAAGTTAGATAAACCACCTACAGAAACAACTTCAAAGACTGAAAGAAAGAGACATGAGAACAACTGACAGACACCACAAAGCTTTGCTGTAAATAAAATCAATTTTATGGTTTCAATCAGCCCTTAATTCACCAAAATGTTCAACTAAAAACAAAATACAAACTTCAGCAACCTCGGCAGGGTCGGTACTTGTTTTTTTTTTTTTTTTTTAGAACTGATTGCAAACTGTGGAGCAATATGGGATAAGAGCATTTGCATGGCTGTACTCTCACCCACAGAGAAGTTCCTCATTTTGAAGGCCTCGCCATCCATCACTGGCCCGATAGCAGAAAACATGCATCGCCTCTGCCTACATTGTGCCAGGTCAGTAAGAAAATAAAACAAAAGGACTGCACAGAGCAGCTACACCCTCAACTGTTCCATTCTCCTTCTTAACCATTCTATCTGCAAAGCAGAAATCAAAGGGAAGAAGCAAAGCAATAAAATTCAAGTCTTTTGCTTAAGACACCAGTACTTCTACTATCTTACAGCAGAGGATTCTATTTTTTCTGATAAATACATGATAGACTAAACTGGTAATACTAGATTATTCATAACAAATCTCTTAAAAATGTCACTGGGACTTTATAAGGCTTTGCTTATGTCTATTTCAGAATGCCATGAGTTAGAGATTTTCAGATTCCCTGTTACCAAAGGTCTCATGTATCAGTCAGCAGGCTGATCAGACCCCATTTGCCATTGGGCTGTCATCCCAGAAAATTCCAACTTCAAACTTCAGTCACCAGGATTGTCAGTGGAGGATTAGTGCTAAATTACAATTAAAACCTGAGCAGATGAAGAACGGCCTTGCCTACTGGTCAGTCACTTCTTGTTAACAATTTCAGTATGAATCAATTCATCAGATTAGCTTGTGGTCGTTTGACAGACTTAGAAAGAAACTTGGCAGGCCTGGAGGTCCAGAACAGAATGGGAAGTAGTCAAGTTAAAAATGGTGTAAAGGATTGTAGGAAGGTGTGGAAGTGCAGGAGGCTGACAAAAAACCCTGGTTGTGTAAGATACAACAACACGTATTTTTTTTTTTTTTAAGGAATATGATAGAGAACCTAGAGAGAACACAAAAAGCAAGTGGGCTTAGAAGAAGGTTTTGATGTTGTGAGGAATAGACAGCCTGGGGATGCTAACGTCACCTTATCTAATAAAGGGTACTAATTTGTCTATAGGATTCAAAATAAACTTTCAAATAATATGAACTTTCAATATGATCTGAAGCTTCTAATTGAAAACTTGTATATAACACAGTCAGTTCTAAACCTTTTAACACATATTTTCTCATTTTTAACAGTTGGCTTCATCCCATTTCCTCAACACAGACTTACTGTATTATATATATAGACATTGCTTTGAAATCAACAGATGAGGCTGTCTTTATTTGAAATGAAGGTCTACTCTCTTAAAGACATTACAGCCAGTAACTTCATAACAAATCAATCTCATGAGGACTAAATAGGTGAGTTATATGTCCATAATAAATTTTTTCTGATGGGTTGAATCATTTAGCATGAAGGCAAAATGGCTTGGAGCAACAATACAACATTATATTCAATGCCATGTCAGCCAGTGGCCATGGATGCTCAATAAATAGCAGGAGGCTGTGACTGATCCTGTAACACACAGTTTGCGAGTACTGAAGATGTAATAAGCTAAGTCAGAAAAGGAAAGGAGTTTGGATTGCCTCTCTTCCATTAATAAAAAATACATCAGATCACTCTATTTAATATACAGGCTGAAGAACATAAGCAGAAGTGGCTAATTTTTCAAAATAATTTCTATAATTCAGAATTTCTTCCTCAATAAGTAAAGCCATTCCTGTGCTAAGAATTTATGATGGCACTGCTGGCAAGGCATGGACTTCAAGACAGCAGGCAGTGTGAATGGAAGCAATCCAATTAGGAACGCATCCAGAAATGTCCATAGAAGAATTACTTAGCTACCTTTCTCTCTATACCTTCCATGACATTATCTTTTATGTTTCCTGTATTTAAAAAAAGTTGCTTTTCTCCTTTCCAGAAAGTGGTATAACAGTTTTAGTGGTGAAATACATTTGAGAGAGAATGAGTTTTACTCAGGTTAAAGAAATCCCAGGTACCATTCCTTAAGGTAGAATTTAGAATTTTTTTTTTAAAATTATCAAATGAAATTGATTAAAAGCAATAATTTCTTTTATGAAAATTAAAACTGTAATTTTTTGCAGGGCTGTTAGGCTAAAGTAGTGTTTCTAAACTTTTGAATTTTGTAAATAAGTATAATAACTTTATTTCATCAAAACAAAAATACAAATAAAGTAACAACAAAAGGAAAATGATGACAGTAAAACAGTATGACAACTAAAATGTCACAATAATATATACTCCTTTAAAAAGAAAAAAAAAATCTTTATTTTTCGCATTCTGCCTTAAACCCATGAATACTCTATCATCCCTGGAACTTGACCTTGGATGGACATTTAGGAACCAGTGCTCAGAGTCAAATACATGCTCCTGGAGAAGCAAGTGATTGCAGCTCAACTCCGTTAGCTAACACTCACATCTGGAGTGGACCAGAGCATCACAGGAACACAGAAGAAAAGAGCTTGAAGTTGAGTGATCTTCATTCAAGCTAAGTGAGAGAGTAAACGAGAAATACAGAGGAGAGTGGAACAAATGAAACTACATCACAAAAGCACTGGCAGAAAAAGCCAAACCACAGAAAACTCTACAGAACAATCAAACCAGCTTCTTCAACAAATAAATTGCTTCAACAATAATAGAGGGGTGCGATGGTTAATTTTATGTGTCAACTTGACTAGGTTAAGAAATGCCCAGCTTGCTGGTAAAATGTTATTTCTGGGTGCATCTATGAAGGTGTCTGTAGAAGAAATTAGCACATGAATCAGTAGACTGAGTAAAGAAGACCCGCCCCCTCAATGTGGGTGGGCATCATCCAATCCATTGAGGGTAGAATAGGACAAAAAGGAAAAGGAAAGGCAAATTCCCATACTCTTCTTGAACCAAAAGACCCAGCTTTTCCTGCCCTCAGACATTGGAACTCCTGGTTCTTGGGTCTCCAGAGTCTGGAACATACACCAGCAGCTCTCTGGTTTTCAGACCTTTAGACTCAGACTGGCCTTCCTGGCCTTGCAGACAGCAGATTGTGAAACTTCTCAGCCTCCGTAACCACATGAGCCAATTCGTATAATAAATATTCTCTTATATATACATATACATACACACACATATCTTTTTGGTTCTGTTTCTTTGAAGAACTCTAATACAAGGGGAAACCTATAGATTAAAAGAGACTTACGATTTTTAAAAAATTAGACAAGACTAAACTATACTGTTTAGGGATGCATACTCAGGTGATAAAACTATGAAGAAAAGTAAGGATACAATTTTAGAAAAGTCATTATTGTGTATTGTAGGGGCGGGTAGGAAGAGACAGACGGAAAGTTTCTGGTGTGGCCAGCAAAGTTCTATCTCCTAAAACCGAGGATAGTAAGAAGAATGTTTACCTTAAATAGTAATGAGTGTTCATTAACTGTAAATTTATTTTATAAATATTGTATTTGTGTTACCTATTAAAATAAAAATAAATAACATTTTTAAAAATGAAAGCTCTGGAGTCAGACTACCTCGTTTAAAGCCCAAACTCTGTCACTTACTACTTATATGGCCAAGGCCATGATTTGGTTTCAGTCGTAATGTACAAATATTGATGATTCCAATTGTACCCATTTAACAGAGTAACCATGAAGATGAATAGATGAAAGGATCTGAAACACTGAGTGGCAGACAGAAAATACTACTTTGTGAGTGTTAGCTATTATTATAGGAAATGGTTCTGTCCAGGAAGCAAACAGAGGTAGGAAAGTAAGATTAGGAGAAAGTGATACCAACTGCTGCAAATTCACGAAGGTTTTAGTGATGTTCTGCATCATCATTCCTCTCTTATTCAATTTTCATCTGAAATTATTTATTCTAGAGTGTGTTGTTTGATGTATGGAAAAGAAAATCTACAATTTTACAATGAAAATCAATAAAAAAATGGAATTTACCTGATTGTCACTTTGCATCCAAAATCGTTAGAACTCTTTTTTATTAAATTTATTAGGGTGACATTGGTTAATAAAATTATATAGGATTCAAGTGTGCAATTCTATATGTCATCTGTATAGTGCGTTGTATGTTTACCACCCCATATTAAATTTCTTTCTGTCACCAGATTTAACCTACTATCCCTTATCTACCTTCCCCCTCCCCCTTTTCCTCTGGTAACCACTAAACTGTTGTCTGTTTCTATGTGTCTCTGTTTATTTGTTTTGTTTATCTGTTGCTTTCAATTTTACATCCCACATACGAATTAAATCATATGGTTTTCAACTTTTTCTGTCTGACTTATTTCTCTTAGCATGATAAGATCAAGATCCGTTTATCCTGTCACAAATGCCAGTGTTTCATCTTTTTTTATAGCTGAGTAATATTCCACTGGAACTCATCCATTTTATTAACCAAGGCAAATTAAAGAGGTAGCTCTACCTGTTTAAAAGGAGGCTGAGAAATTAAACCTCTTAGTCTGATTGAATCTCTTGTAAGTGCAAATTAAAATGTTACGGAGTGTTTGTTTGAATCTTTAAACTTAAATTAGGCTTTGAATGGATTAAAAACTCCATTCATGTAAAGCTAGACTTTAAAAATAATCACATTTATGAAAAGAAGGCAAAGCTTTCTTAATCCTATTAATTCACTGATTTATTTTCTTTAGTTTTAATTAATCGTGTTTTTTTTTACCTTTGGGTTAGGTTATCATTATATATTTTTAGTTTAACCAATTTAAGATCGTGTTTTCTTGAGTGCATTCCAGACCTCACTATTTTCTATATAAAATATGTTAATGAATTGTATTTTAGAATGTTGATTATTCTAATTATTCTAACTTTAAATCACCACATTAAATTTAATAGAATAGAAGCCAGTGTTCACACAGGTGACGCAAATATCTTGGAAGTTCTTTGATTCATATTTTAAAAAAAGTCCTCCACTCATATGTAATTAGGAAAATTAGTTTATAATAATGTCCTTTAGAGAATTCATTTTTTAAAAAGTCCACATAGTAGTTTATTACTCCATCTTTAACAGTTTTCTACAGTTTAGGCAATATCTACTCTAGTTTAGCTGATTATTTAAGAACTTGACTTTATCAGATAGTAACTATTTGTAGAACTGAATCATGCCTTTTACACTGTCATTGACCAAAACTTAATATAATTTTTTTTCATCTGTTAAAAGTAGATGATATGACCTATTTCGAAGGGGCTTAGAAAAAATAATTAAAACAAAATATAATACTAGAACTTCATTATAACACTCATTTAATCATAGCGAAGTGAGGCAAATGTCACGTGTCCTAGACCTAGAAACCTTTCTTATTCTAGATTTCGTCTCATGGGGAGAGACTCACGCATTTTTAGTAGGTTACTATACAGATAATGGCATTGACTATTTTAAATTCACACTTCCATACATACTCTAGAAGCTAAAAAAACTAAGTTAACATAACTCATCAGTATTAAATATTTCCTATGTATTAATGCAATAGTGCATACCTGTGCTACTCAGTGTGGTTTGCAGATCAGCAGCATTGACACCACCTGGGAGCTTACTGCAGCCTGCCCAAAAGGGATTTAATGTTCCTCTTGACTTAACTAAACTTTAGACAGTCTTCTTCCTGATGACAGACTCTTGACTTTCCTTATCTTAGGGCATTTGCTTTTGCAAAACTTGCAATTGTAAATTCTTTGTCTACCCTTTTGAGGTGTAAATCTTCTAAAATCCAGGAATGTCTTTCTCAAGCATCTGGGAGCCCTTTGGAACTATAATCATCAAAAAAGATAGGGCCCCTATCTTTGTCTCTGTAGGAGGGTAGGAGCCTAACTTTAATAAGGGACAGATGGCCTAATCATAATAACTAGCCTCCCTCACATAATATCCTCCAATACTTTTCTATTAGTATTTAAAAATCCTCTCACTCTTTTTTTTAGTGAAGTTCCACCTTTCTCTCCTATTGCAATATTCTTGAATAAAGACTTCCTTGACTGTTTAACTGGTCTGGTATATTTTTCTTGTACAAGATTCTCAGTACTGCCCCTCATAAGAGTCTGCACTTCAACAAGATCCTCTGGTATTTCCAGTGCCCAATTATAGCTGAGAAGCATTACTCTGAACCTTAAAATTGATCATGCCTTGGCAGTAATTAATGGGGCACAGGTACAAATAAAACCAACATTAAAATGTTAGATAAACACCACCAGTACATTAGAGTAAAAACCATTTCTATTTCAATACCTGATTATTTTGTTCTGTCTTTAACTGAGTGTTCTTTTTGAGTATATTCTGAAATAATCAGCACCATATTTTTGTTTTCTATTGTTTCCAATTAAAAAAATAAGTGAATTCTTTAAAGAAGACATGTATGAAACAATCTATCACATCATTAAAGAAGAAGACAACACTAAGGGTATACAACACCTACATGACTCGATATCTCCTAGGTGCTAGGCAGTCAATTGAATATATTAGTGTTTCCTTTATTTATTGAACAAACGTTGACCAAGCGCCTGTTAGGTACCAAGCACTGTACCAAAATAATCATTAATGTCCTGCATTAAGAAAAGATGAAATACTGCCATTTGAGACAACATGGATAGATCTTGAATATCATGCTAAGCGAAATAAGACAGAAAAATTTGAGAACCATATGATTTCACTCATATATGGGATATAAAAGTCAAAGCAAGAAACGAATAAGATAAACAGAGACTCATGGCTACAAACAACAGATTAGTGGTTACCAGAGGGAGGAAGGTAGATAAGGGATAAGTGGGTCAAATATATGGTGATGGAAAGAAATTTAACTTTGGGTAGTGAACATACAATGCAATATACATATGACGTATTATAGAATTGCACACTTGAAACCTATATAATTTTATTAACCAATGTCACTCCCAATAAATTTAATAAAATAACATTTAAAAAATAAAATAAAATAAAATAAAAACATCCTGCCTTCATCATTCTTACAGTCTTTACATCTCACAAGATACCACTGAGGCAGATAACAGTATCAAAATTTTACAATTAAATTATTAAAGTTCACAGAATTTAGGCAAATATTTGATGTGAACTAAGGCATAGCCTCAAAATGAGTGCTAGTGTGTGTGTGTGTGTGTGTGTGTGTGTGTGTGTGGGTGTGGCTTGGGTGGCACATTCTTTCATATATCCTTAACAGTGGCAAAACTGAACCCTTGCAGGTGAATTCTCTCTTGGAAATAGGTCTAGTCTCCTTGTACCAGATGAGAACAGTAGATAACACAGCTACACTAAAACAGTGGGGGAATATTTAAGAACCCAGTGTGGCTTTGCTTGTGCTTGAACTTATATTTACTTGGTGAAAAAACACATACATACGTGTGCACCTTTTATAATGCATTTTTATAGTTCAGCTGGCTGAAAAAGTACAGTATAAATGGTATACCATATCTTATATGGTATATATGTATATGTGTGTGTATTATTATTCTTTTGGCATAATGGGTATAACATATGTAATATATAACCCCTTGCTTTAGGGATTTTGAATTTTCAAGATAAATGTTCCTCCTATGTGATTTCAGCCATGTCTTATTTATGAGACCTTCACAAGGTATATATAAATGCACTGTCAGAAT